>NC_060278.1:84809469-85109469 GCF_021613505.1 Equus quagga | reverse complement strand
GCCCTGTTCACTTGGCCTGGGAAGGAACTTTGAGCAAGTTCTTTTCAATCAGAAAAATCTGTCCAGAAACTATAGCAAATAGCTGTTACCTGTAACCACCCTGATTACGGCTTGGGGGACTTGGATATTTTCTTTCAAGGACATGATTTCAGCACAAAAAGTCAAGGAAGTCTCTGGTATCTGCTTGTCTTTGCTCAGCAGCAGAACTAAAGGTTGACTTGGGTTGGCGGACTTTGAAGCCCCCACCCCCTAGGCCCCACCATCAGAGCTGACTCAGGACCTCAAGGGGACAGCACAGATGTGGAGCAGGCGTCAGCTGGAAGGCTCCTGATTCCTCACTGTGTGGCCTGGGGCAGTCTTTTCACAGCTCTTAGCCCCAGTTTCTCATCTAAAGGAGAACTGGGAATCCCTTAGCAGAAGGAAAAAGTCCCTTCAAGGTGCCTGTCCCTCCACATAACACCTCCAGCCCTCCCGGTGGCTAGCTTGGCGATAATGCTTTTGGCTGCATCTAACAGAAACTCTAACTTTAATTGACTTAGAGATGTTTTTCCTTCTGTGAATATCCAGAAGTGAGATGGGCTTTGGGGCTGTTTGATTCAGCGGCTCAATGATGTCTTCAAGGACTTGGGCCTTCTTCTGTGATCTGTCACTCTTCCTGTTGGTTCCATCTTCAGATTGGTGCCAAGATGGTGGCAGTAGCTCCAGGAGTCACTTTGGCAACTCCAGAGAAGGTGAGTTGTGTCTTCCCAGGCCTCCCTTAAAATGGAGGAAAGCTTTCCTAGGAGGCACTCTAGACTTTCCAGGGCCTGCCTCTCATTGGCTAGAACTGGGTAACATGTCCACTCTTGAATCAGTCATTAGCGAGGAGGATCACAGTACCATGACTTGCTTGGACCAAGCATTAGTAGTGAAATGGATGTCTGCCCACAATGTCCAAGGAGATAGCTAAGACCATCATCCCTAGGAGCTCAGTCCTAATTCGGCCCTTCTGTGTGACCTCCCAGATGGCACTTCCACCCCACGATGGCCCTCAGGGTTAGAGGGTGCTGACTTCTGGGCTAGCACAAGTCCAACTGCAAGGTTTCTGGACCTAGAGAGTTCCTTAAGTCCAGCCAAGTCACTGCCAACTAAGCTTCCCAGGAGTCAGGCCCTTTAGACTCACCTTGGAGGGTGAGGGAATGATTGAGCGCCTACTGTGTGAGTGACCCTTTCACGTGCAGAACTCACACAGTCTTTCATAGAGACCCTGCGATCTTACAGGTAGAAAAGGTGGCAGTAGAGACTTCTGCTTTTAGCCAAGATGGAATAACAGAATCAGATTATCCTCCCACCTGAAACAAGCAGAAAAACCAGACAAAATACATGAAACGGTGGTTTTCAAGGCTCTGGACATTGACCAGTAAAGGACAGGGATCTCAGACGGGAAACAAGCCAGGTAAGCGCTGTGATAGCCCAGCTCACTACCTCGAGAGTTTTCAGGCTGCAGCACAGGGAGGGGGACTGAAGTCCCTGAGTTGAGGAGATGGTGCTGAGAGTCTGGGGAGAACAAGGTGATACGAGTTCATAGAAGAGAAGACCAGAGTGAGCTGCGCAAAGAAAGCCCTGGAGATCTGCAGAGGGTGCCCTTGGGTATTCGTCAGAATATGAATCAGCACAATGTGTGAGGAAACAGCAGAGGCCAGGTCAGAGCACAGGGAGGGTTGAAGGGGACAGTGCCTGGCGCTCACCTGAGTGGGGAACAGTGTCTATTCCCACCAGCCACGGCACTGGGGAGATGATCATAGGGAATTGGGGAGAATATGCAGAAAGGTCTTGCCTCAATTGTGGCCAATAATTAGGCCTAGAATGAGCACTGCTCTAGAATTGCCTAAAAAATCTTATGAGCAAGACCTGAAATGATTAAGCTATTTCCAAGTAATTTAACTGTCCCAGAACAAAGCTCAAAAAGATTTACAGGATTACAAAAATATCCAGCACATGGGGCCAGCCGGGTGGCGCAGTGGTTAAGTGCGCAAGTTCTGCGTCAGCGGCCCCGGGTTCGCCGGTTTGGATCCCGGGTGTGGACATGGCATTGCTTAGCAAGCCATGCTGTGGGTAGGCGTCCCACATATAAAGTAGAGGAAGATGGGCACGGATGTTAGCTCAGGGCCAGTCTTCCTCAGCAAAAAGAGGAGGATTGGCAGCAGTTAGCTCAGGGCTAATCTCCCTCAAAAAAATAAAATAATAATAATAAAAAAATGTGAACCTATATACTGAGGACTACAAAATATGGCTGAGAGAAACTAAAGAACTAAGTAAATGGAGAAATAGCACTTGTACATGAGTCAGAAGACTCAACATTGTTATGATGTCAATTCTTCCCAAATGATCTACATAGATTTAACAGAATCCCAAATGACAGTCCAGCAAGTGTTTTTGTAGAAATTGACAAGATGATTTTAAAATTCATATGGAAATCAAATGGCCTAGAAACTCTGAAAAAGAACAAAATTGGAGAGCTAACAACACCTGATTCTAAGAATTATTATAAAGGTACAGCGATGAAAAGTGTAATATTAGCATAAAAGTAGATCAATGGAACAGAGTGGGAATTCCAGAAATAAATCCACAAATATATGTACAACTGGATTTTGTCAAAGGCACAAAGGCAAAGGAGAAAAGATAACCTTTTCAACAAAGAGTGAAAAAATGAACTTGGGGGGCCGGCTCCGTGGCCGAGTGGTTAAGTTTGCGCGCTCTGCTGCAGCAGCCCAGGGTTTCGTTGGTTCGGATCCTGGGGGCGGACATGGCACCGCTCATCAGGCCACATTGAGGCAGCGTCCCACACCCCACAACTAGAAGGACCTGCAACTAAGATATACAGCTGTGCACAGGGGGGGTTTGGGGAAATAAAGCAGGAAAAAAAAAAAGAACTTGGATCCATACTTTGCACCATATACTAAAATTAGCTCAAAATGGATCATAGACCTAAAGGTAACCCTAAAACTGTGACACTTCTAAAAGAAAACAGAGGAGGACACCACCGTGAACTTAAGTCAGGGAAAGACGCCTCAGATATGACACCCAAACCAAAATCCATAAAAGAACAAACTGATAAATTGGACTTCTTCAAAATTAAAAATTTCTGCTCACTTAAGAGAATGGAAACACAAGCCACAGACTCGGAGAAAATCTGTGCAAAGCAGAATATGTAAAGAACTCTCAAAACTTAATAAAAAACCTCCAAGGAACTCAATAAAAAAAGGGCAAAAGATTTGAACAGACATTTCAGCAAAGAAGATATATGGATGACAAATAAGCACATGAAAAGTTGCTCAACAATAATTTGTCACTAGAAATATGTAAATTAAAATCACAATGAGAGGCCGGCCCGGTGGCACAGCACTTAAGTTCACACTTTCCACTGCAGCAGCCCAGGGTTCGCCGGTTCAGATCTCAGCTGCAGACATGGCACCACTTGGCAAGCCATGTTGTGGCAGGCGTCCCACATACAAAGTAGAGGAAGAGGGGCACAGATGTTAGCTCAGGGCCTGTCTTCCTCAGCAAAAAAAAGGAGGATTGGTAGCAGAGATGTTAGCTCAGGTCTAATGTTCCTCAAAAAAAGAAATCACGAGATGCTATTATGCACCTGTTAGAATGGCTAAAATTAAAAAGATTAAGCATAGCAAGTGTTAGGATGTGGAGTGACTGGGAACTCTCATATAATGCTGATGGGAATATAAAATGATAACAACCACCTTGGAGAAGAGCTTGGCAGTTTAGCTTATACACCTACCACACGACCCAGCCATTTCACTGCTTCACTTATTCACAGCAATTTTATTTGTAATAGCCAAAACCAGAAACAACCCAAATGTCCATCAGTAGATGAGTAGATAAACCAATTTTGGTATAGCCATATAATGTAATGCTACTCAGAACTAAAAGGGAATGAACTGATATACAGAACAATATGGATGAATCTTAAAATTACAATGAATGAAAAAGACAAAAAACAGACTGACTCTATTTATATATAAAGCCCGAGGAAATGCAAACTCATCTATAGTGACAGAAAGTAGATCAGTGGTTTCCTAGGGATGTGAGAGGCTAGAGGCGGGATTACAAAGGACATGAGGACACTTGGGTTGATGGACATGTTCACTATCTGGATTGTGGTTATGGTTTCATGGTGTACATATATGTCAAAATCTCAAATTGTGTTTGTCAATTATAGATTTTATACACACACACACACTATACGTAAATACATGTACATAACATTCTTTAAAAAAAGGCAGCTATAGCAGTGGTTGGAAGAACAGGTTTTGGAGTCTGGCTGCCTCAGTTGACTACTACCCCAGCACCACTGGCATGGGACCCCCAGCAGGCTACTTCAACCACCTGGGGCCTCAGTTCCCTCCTCTGCGAAAGGGGACTAATATCAGGACATGCCTCAGAGGATGATATTGAAGATTAAATGGACTACAACACAGAAGTGTCTGGAACATGGCATGCATTCCATGGATGGTGATCAGCACCCTGCTCAGCAGAGGAAACAGGCTTGGAATTGGAGGGGGTGGGGTATATAGGCAACTGTTGTTTTTGTTTGCTTTGCATCCCTTACCGTGGGAAATTGCTCTTTCCTCATCACTCATTCCGAATGATCCTTGTGGGGCTGGAATTCACAGTATCCAATACCCTTGGAGTATGCAGCCCGTATTAGTACTCTGTCCCCCTGGATCTAGTGACTGGTCCAAGATGTGCAAACAGCAACCAAGCTGGGCACATCAGAGACTTTTCCTGGGATTCATCTACGCGGAATATACTGAACTAGGGAGGGAGGTGTCTTTTTCCTCTGGGTTTCCAAAATGGCTAATGTAAGCCTGGAACGATCTGTGCCGTGCCCTCCCCACTGCCCCCATAGGGAAGGAGACTGTTGATAATGGGACAGAGTGGGCAAGAGAAGCACAGTGGAGAACGGGAGAATCCTAAGGCTGTCCTTTGAGTCCCTGCAACCATCTAGACCTGAAGCCAAACCACTCCTTTTCTTGACGACTTACGCAACAATCAATTCCCCTTGGGGCTTAAGCCAATTTGACCTTTGTTTCTACTGCTCACAATTGAAGGAGTTCCATGACAGACAGGTCAAGTGAGTTGGCAGTAAAATATAAGAGCTGGGAATCTAAAACCAGGCCTCACCGCTCCCAAAGCTCACACTTGATCGCCGTTTCCTACTTGTGGGACCGGGGGCAAATGCCCATGATTCAGCATGGAGGGGCCGAGCAGACGGCAGAGGCTGCGACCTGCAGCAGGCAGGGGAACAGCAGTGGCCTGAGCCCTAGAAAGCCTGACGTGAGACTGAGCTTGGAGGGAAACCACTCAGCTCAACCATTTAGGGAAGCTGTCTCACCTCAGACCCCTAACATTTGCAAGAGCTTCAAGAGACATGACAACAGGACAACGGCATATTTATTTACAACTGGACCAAAAAAAGGCATACAGGCATTTTTTAATTAAAAATAATAATGATGATGATTAAAAAAGTCAGAAAAATCGATGATGTTTGAACCTTTTATGAGGAGTCCATTTCCCTACTCCCCCCAAAAAAGAGAATCTCTTAGGGAAAAAATCCAAGATTTGAATGAACGAAAGACTCCATCATCGTACTCTACTGCTTGGGTTCCCTTTTCTCCAACCTGATTCTTGGTGGACCCCGCCTGGTGCTGCAGAGTCACTGTGAGGCAAGGTTGAGAAGTTCACTGGTTTAACTGGCAGAGCTGGTAGGGGCTGCTGGGAGAGTCTGGGGGGTGAAGGGGGTGGGGTGTGTTCCTAGCTTAACCAGCATCCTGAGCTTTGTCTTGTGGTGGGAGTTCCAAAGGCGCTGCAGCAAGGGTGAGTGGCTGTTACTTAAACCCTGACCCCAGGGTGGGTTTGGTCTCTTGCAACTTAAGAGCAAACGTTTGTGACATGCACCAGTAGGCAAGGGGTTGGGAAGAGCGGGCGTTGATGGCGGAGCCAGGCCTGCCACATTAGCTCCCTCTTTCTAACTTGGGCTCCTTACCTACTCCTGGGAATTGGGGAAAGAATTGCGGAACTTACCTTCCATCCTCCTTCTCAGAAGCAGTTTTCTGGGTGTCCCCAAAAGGAGGTAAGAACTCAGATGGGAGGTGGAGATGGAGGGGATGGGTCTGGCTAAAAGAGCTGTGTATGGGCACTGAGGCTGGCGGATGTCAGGGAAAGAATGACTCTTGCCAGCCACCTAAAGGAGGGGATCTGAGGTCTCCAGGCCTTGCTCTGCCCTGGAAGTGGGGGAGGAGAGGGCCCGCCACGAGCAGCAACCCACCGAGGAAAGGGTTGGGGAGCAATCCTGAGGGGTGAGGACCCTCAGCGCACAGACACTTGGCTTGGCGCTGGAAATACTTGGCCCAGATCCAGGGTTTCTTGGCACGAAAACAGTTCACTGCTAGTCTCTTCTCTGGTCCAGCAAACTCCTACTGCTCTGAGCAGGCGTGATTCCTGCTGTCCTGGGGCACTTGGCCCCCAGTACTTCCAGGGGCTTTCCTTGTAGCAACCAAGACTTGGGCTCGCTCCCAGTGACAGGATGACTTGGAGGCAGCCCTGGGAGGAGGCTGGGGAGGAAAGAGGGGAGGCAAGGGGCTGGTAGAGGCTGGTTGGCACTGAGGATGCATGTCCGGGCTGGAGCTGTGCTTTGTTGTGGCATCAATGGCGAGGATGGGCGGTGAGAGGCTTGGAAACCTCACTGAAGCCCCAGAAGGCCCGGTGTTTCCTCTTCCAGTTAGTCGTGGGGTGGCCAACAGCCCTGAGGAACTGAGGTGGAGACAGTGACCAAAACCCAGTGTCTTGGTGGATTTATCCATCCTGGATCCATTTCTTAAAAAAACTAAGGAAAAAACCCCAAACCAAAATAAACCTGAATAAACAGGTCCGAGAGTTCCTGCTGGAGGGAACTTTTTTAGCACTGAAGAAAAAGCAACCCACAAAAAATCTCATCCCCCACAGAACTGGAATAAGATGATGAAGAAAAATGCAAGATGTATCTACAGGCCCTCCCACCCCTCACACAGCCCCAGGATCCAGGAACACTGTGCCAGGAGTTACATTCCAAATGAGCAGGAGTATTTTATTTTACGTGCCTGCAGTTCCCCACGCAGAGTGGCTTCCTGTCTGTGGACGGAGTGGGCCTGGCCATGGTCCACTCCCATCAGTCTATCTTTACAGCAGCGTAGATCTTGCGGACAAACATGTAGGCTGCATAGAAGCCGATGGTGCCCGTAAGGAGCCAGAAGGACAGGACCATGAGGGCCGTGTAGCCAAAGTAGAGGAGAGAGGGAATGAACTCGACGATGTCCAGCTGGGGCACGAGCAAGGGAGAGAAGAGAGGGGTAGATGCTTAGCGCCAGCCTGCCATGGCCAACTGAGTCCCCCCACCCCGCAAACTGATCTTGTGGTGAAGCTGAGCCTGGCAAGGGGAAGGGCTTGCTCCACGTGGGGCTCAGAGCCACGGTGAGTCTTCATTGGTACCAGGGCCTGCACATCATCTTGGATGCTCACAACCACCTATGGTAGGTTATTAACCCATTTTAGGGGAGTGAAACAACACCCAGCCAGGAAGTAAAAGGAGCTGGGATTTGAACCTGGGGCTAGGGGGCTGGGAGTCCAAGGCCCAACTCCACTGAGCCAGGCCACTTCTCGTGGGGGTAGGGGTCTTCCTGGGGAAGGGCCTGGAGGTTCACTGGGAGACAGGTGTGACATCAGGGGCCAGAGCCAGAATGCCACAGGGAGGAACAGTCACAACTATGTCACTTCTTCACCTTCCCCAGTCCCCAGAAGAGCAAAGGGATACTCCTGGATGGCTGGAGGAGCAGTCAGGGAGTCGGGGAGAGGAGAGAGGCATCTAGAGCTCCCAGCTTAAGAACCAGAGCGCCACCACAAGCCTGCCTCAGCCTACAGTCCTCTGCCCTCAAGAACACTTCTGCCACCTTTGTTAACATCTTTCGGGGAGTTCTATCTTGGAGCATTCTGGACTCCTTTGTAGAGTCAGAGGCCTGGGCAGGGATTCTAGGATCTGTGCCATGGTGCTATTTGCCAGGGCAAGTGGAGCTAATCTGGAAGCGTGGCATCAAGACCTGCCCAGCACACCAGGGCCCGAGTTGGGGCTGTTCTAGGGCTCATGGGCTGATGCGGTCACCAAATTCCAGAAGCCCAGAAGAACAATAAAGGTTAGTGTTTGAGACTCTCTCCCTAAGGCCAAATATCCTCAAACTGGGGATGAAGGCCACATTTTCACGCTTAAACCCCCATCTTGCCTTATAAGCTTTCTCATGGCTTATAGGTGAGATGGGGTGATGGTGACGGGGGGGGGGGGGGGAAGGGGACAGAGTAGGGGTAAATCCTCCTGTGGTAAAACCAGGAAAGGGACGAGGCAAAAAGGCAGCACTGGGAAGACCCATAGAGTTTAGACAGGCCGAGGCTGCCACTTTACAGACAAGGCTCTGCGGCCAGAAGAGATCTTTAGGGCAGAGAAGGAAGACTGGGGCAGAGGGAGGAAGGACAGGAGGCTGTGGCGTGCCCCCGGGGGCAGTGTTGGAGGCTACGATAGCTTGGCTTTGTTTGCCCAACACTGCTTTCTGTCTTCCTTCTTCCAGGTGTCTTGGGGCACCCACTCCCTACTCCGTGGTCCTGTTGGGGCTGTCAGTCCTAGTGCAAAACCTAAGCTAGTCAATCAGAATACACCATCCTACTGGTCCTGAGGAACGGTGAGCGACGGCATGTAACCCTGGCCATGGAGTGTCTTCCCTGGGAGTGATAATATGACGGCAGAGGAAAGACATTCTTTTAGCTCTAGGACCTTGAAGCTGAGAAAAGGAGGACACTAGGGCTGCCACTGGCCATCTTTCTACTTTGTGGAAAGATCCTGCCTGCAGACTGAAGCCAAGAAAACACACACAGAGCTGAGGCGTGGACAGAGATGCTGACGTCATTTGAGGTGCTGGCTCTGACGGTGCCTGAAGCTACAACTCCAACTTCTTAAACTTTTTAGTTATATTAGCCAATACATTCTCCTTTTGCTTTAGCCAGTTGGAACTGGGTTCTGGTCATTTTCCACTCACAAGAATTCTGATTAGGATGGGCTGTGGAGGAGGGAAATTAGATTTTTTCTTGATGATTCCAGGAATAAGACTACAGTCTGAAGATGAGAGCTGGGGGAGGCAGATCTCAGTCTGAATCAAGGAAGACCTTGATAGTAACAGAGCCATCCAAAGAGAATGGAAGTGTCTTCTGTCACTGCGCGTGCTAAAGCAGGCGTCAGCAAAGCTTTTCTCAAAGGGCCAGCTATAAACTGTTCAGGTTTTACAGGCTAATATGGCCTCCGTTCAAAACAATTAAACTCTGCCATTGTAGTGTGAAAGCAGCCATAGAAAATATGTACATGAACAGGCATGGCTATGTTCTAACAAAACCCTATTTACAGAAACAGGCTCGCTGGCCCTGGGCTACAGTTGGCTGACCCGTGAGCTAGATGATCACTTGTCACTGTTGGAGAAAGGGGGGCACAGTTAGCACACTGGAAGCAGGGGTGGAGCACCGCACCAAATGATCCTTACAGTCCTTTCCAACCTGACATATTTGGGAAAGGGCATTCCAAGCTTCAACCAACCGACACAGGACTCCAGTTTGGAGACCCAAAGTACAGCGAGTGAGACCCAGTCTTCAGTGCTAGCCTCAGAGGTGGGAGGTCCAGAGAGAGACCCCACACTCCTCTCAATGGCCCATCCGGTTTATGTGTCATGCATGAATCTACCAAAACTGCTATGAGGACCTGGCTGTATTCTTGGTAATGCCATTCTGTGGGGACAATGAGCTCTGTGAGTGTACTTGAGTTCCTCAATTTGGATGATAAAGTCTATTGCAGCATTTTCTGCTTTTATCTTTATCAACTCTCCTCATCTACTTTCTTTATTCTTTCATTTTATTGTTTGTTTTTTCCAGCTTTTTGAGGTGAATACTGTATTATCAGTCTCTCTTACTTCCTATTAAAAGCACTGTCAGGTGACATATTTCCTTTAAGTTCTGCTTTGACTGTGTCTCTCAGGTTTTGCATACAATATTCTCAGTGTCATTTATCCTGAAGCTTTTCGCTTCCAAACATATAGAGCAGAGATTCTCTCTTTCCTAAAAAGATGCATGTTCTAGAGCAGAAACAGTTCTAGAATTGCTTTGGTCTTCCCCATTCCTGTTGGGAAAGCAAGATTCAGACACATGGGCTTCCCCCCAGCACCCTCCTCTCCACCGTCCTGCCCCAAAAGGGCTAGGGGGCCCCTGCATGCAGGGTGGTACCTTGTTAACAAAGTAAAAGATGGCATAAACCAGGACGTAGAATGCAGATCCCCCCGAGACCAGGAAGTTCCTCCACCACCAGCGGTAATCCTGAGGAGGAGACAAAGAAGAGTCATTGCCATCTCCAGGCAGAACCTCTTCCTGCCAAGCTTTGCCGTTGCCTGAGGAACTGAAGATTCTGGGTGAACACAGTAACATTTGGGGTGGTGGGAATGTTTTATATCTTGACTGTGATGGTGGTTACACAACTGTATGCATTTCTAAAAACTCAAAGAACTGTAAACTAAAAAGGGTGAACTTCACTGTTTAAAATTATACCCCAATCTAAAAACATCAACAATAAAAGAACAGTACTAACAACTACTAACGTTTCTTGAGCAAATGCATACCATGTGCCAGCCAGCATTCTAAGTGCTACAAATGAATCAGCTCAATCTCATCCTCGTAGCAGCCCTCTGAGTTAGGTCCCAGTGCTATCCCTGTCACACGAGGAAGAGAGGAAGGCAGCGAGGTAAGCAACTGCCCAAGATCCAGAGCTACTGAGGGAGGAGCCAGGGTTTTAGCCCAGGCCATTTGTCCCAGAGCACTTGTTCTGCTCACTCTCCTAAGAGTTAGTCCCCAGAGGGAGGGCAGGTCACTCAATCTGCATCAGCTGTTGGGGAAACCACTACTCGAGTAGACTTAGTATTGACAAATCTACTGTCCCTTTCATCAAATCGAGGTGACTTCTCCACACAATTATGCTGTAAGGTAGGGATCATTAACTCCAGTCTAAAGTTGAATAAATGGAGGCTAGGAGAGGCGAAGTGACATACTTGCCCAAGACCTCACGGCCAGAAGAGGGGGGACCACATCGGAAATGCAGACAGCCTCACTGACCCGTTCAATGCTCCCCCCACCCACAACTCCTGGGCCCATTTCCCTCACCTCTGCACACAGCTGGAAGTACACCATGACGATGCTGATTTGTGAACAGGATACCACCAGGATGATGAAGACGAGGAACAGGAAGCCAAAGAGGTAATAGAACTGATTTTCCCAGATGGCCTGTGGACACACCACAGCTGGCCTTCAGCTAGCCTGCCTCCACTCAGTGGCCCCTTCCCCTGCCACACCCTGCCACCAGGGCAGGAATGGAGATAGCATCATGACACCATTGGGGTCTGTGGGCCTGGCATGTGGCTCTGACTGGTCCCTTATCCCTGGAGCAGAGGGTGAGCCAGGCTGTTCTTAGGGAGGGGCTGAGGTATGGCTGACCCTGTGATGGGGGGGCCCCAGCCTGAACTCAGCAGCTTGTGGAAAATAATGAACGGCTCTGAAGAGCCCTCCTGCCAATTTTACCCTGGCACCCCTGGGACAGGAGTAACCATCACAAAAACAGTTACAATTTAACAAACAGTTTCTGAACCTCAAGCACTGCACCTTTTATAGACATGAGTGCAATCCAGCCTCACAATAACCCTGAGAATTATGGATCATTCCCCCTGCTTTCCTGAGACTTCTGAGTAACTAGACAGGTAAAGATGTGCCCGAAATCAAAGCAGATGCCACAATGATAATGGTGGTGACTGACCGCAGTAATACCGAAGTGGCTTCTATTTACTGGACCCTTGCCACACACCAGACCCCGGACACATGGCATATCTCATGTAACCATCCAAGATGTCCTGAGGGGCGAGACTGGTATCTCATTTCAAGGTGAAGCATGGGAGCTCCAAGAGGTTACACGGCCCACCTGAAACTTCACAGGCTTAGGAGGCAGAGCACCTAAGAGGAGGGGGAGGGGTCAGACTAACGTGGGAGAAGGCTGGCTGTGTGAGGGGCGGGGGAGCAGGCGGCGGCACTCACACTGAAGATGAAGAACAGCTCGATGAACATGGCGCCGAAGGGCAGGATCCCAGCCATGAGAATGCTGCGGCAGGAGGGAGGGGAACGATGTGAGGAGACCTAGGTCATTGGAAGCCCCAGGCTCCGCCCCAAGCCAGAGCGAACGCGAGTGCTTACACAGCTGTGCTGGCTCCTTCTTTGGGTATGCTTTTGTACCATTACGGCCTCTAGAGAGGCAGGCAGGGTGGGCACCCTTCTCCCCATTTTATAGATGGGGAAACTCAGGTAGAGAGGTGGGGTGACTTGCATGAGGTCTGAGTGGTGGTCTTAACTTGTCTTACCGCATCTTTCCACTCTTCCCCTCCCCTGTCCTGGTTCCTAGGTCAACACCTAGTCTGGCTACAACTTGGTCCTCTGCATCTTACAGCATAGCTAAGCTCTCATGAAGTCTACTGGAGTCAGCCGGAGCTGGAGAACACCAGTCACAGCACCCCCGGTGGGAGGGCATCTCTTCCACATCCTCCTAAGGAGATGGCTCAGGGCACTGTTGGCCTCGCCCACTCCAGAACTCCCCGGCCTTGCCCGTGCTGGAGACTCACCCCACAAATCGGTTCATGTACCACCGCTGTTCAGGGATCTGCCGGGGAATCTGGTTGGTGCGCACAGGGTTGTCATATGGCTGCTTGCGGAAGCCGAAGTAGTAGCCCAGGTAGACGAGGGGCAGGGAGATCCCAAACCACATGCACAGCAGGGCCACCATGGTGGGGAAGGGCACCTGTGGACACAGCGCCATGAGGCTCCTCAAGGCCTGGTGCCCAGGCTGGGGGCTGGGTAGGAAAGAGGGGGGCCTTCTGGGATCCAGGGAAGGAGGGGCACAGCAGGGCCACCACGGTGGGGAAGGTCCTGCACACACATCCTCCACAGGGCTCCTGGCCAGAACACCTTGGGGCTGACCCAGTCCTGGGGAAGAACCGAGGGCAGATGGAGGGCCATTTGAGCTATGAAGTGAAGAAGGAACCACAGCACCCCAGACGAGCCTGTCATCCCGGGAGGAAGAGGGAAAGAAGGCGGAGGAGGAGACTGAGAACAGGAAGGGCAGATGAAAAGGCCAGAACCAAGGAAAATGATGCATGGTATGTTAAGTGAAGAAAGAAGAGAAAAGACAAAACTGCACAGATAGTGTGTCCCCAATTTTGTTAAAATAAAACATCACCATATACTACTAAGTGAAACATGCAGGTTATAAAACCATATGTATAGGATTCCATTTTAATAACACCACCCCAATATTTATATGTATACGTGCCTAGAGAGGCCCATGCCAACAAGTGAACAGCACTCCCTCGGATGGGGTATGGAGGAGGAGAACTGACTTTTCGGTTTCTTCTTTATCCTTTTCTGTACAGCATTAGGTTTTACAAGAATCATGCAAAATGGAAGAAATGATTTAATATATGTAAAGCTTAGAATAGTACTTATTCCAAAGTAAGCACCATATAAATGTTTGCTACTATAATTTTATAACTTTTAAATTATACATCATTCCATTTTAAACCTATCTTAAAAAAGTAAAAAAGACTGTAAAAACATAGAGTAAAGATCTACATAGTATTTATGTCTGGGTGACTGGATTATGGGTTATTTCTGATTTCTTTCTTAACTTCTCTGGACTTTCCACAAGTTCTACAATGAGTGTTTACAATGAGCAGTTGGCGATGGAAGGAAAAATGTTGAAAGAGAGAAGGAACACAGGTATAAAAAAGAGGAAGTCAGAGGAAGAGCACGGCTGTCTGTCCTGACGGCGGCTTCCTGGACTGCCGCAAAGAACCCAGGCCTCCAGCCACACTTGAAGCCTCGCCCAAGGACCTTTAGTGGGCACCTGCAGGTGGAGGGGAGGCAGCTCCAGGCAGGCCCTGCCTCTGCTGTAGCGCTGCTAACTGATCAAGACCCCATCTCCCAACCCCAACTGAGGTCACAAGCCTACTCGATGAGTCCTGGGCAGCTGCTAGCAATGACTGAGGCTGGCAGGATCCCTGCTCTGAGGATAGGGCAACCCGCAGGGGCTGGTGCTGGCGGGCTGGGACACTAGCAGGGGAGCCTTGTTTGGGGATATTGACCTAACAAATCCACACCAGGCAGCCTTCCCTTGGTGGAGACAAAGGGAAATTCCCCAGCTGGCCCCTGGACTATGGAAACCTCCCTATGGGGAAGTGAGCTTTGGCCAGCTGTCTGAAGGAGCTCATGGGAAGGCCAGGGTCAGGGCAGACGGATGGGCAGGGCTGAGGAAACCCCAGCTGGCCCTCAGCCCCCAGGGCTGGAAACAGAACTCTGGGGACTCAGAAAAGGGAAGGGAACAGCAGGAAGTGACCTGCAGGAGTGAGACTGAGCACAGCTGGCCCTCCCTTGCTGGGGAGGGGCTGGAAGCGTGGGGGAGGGCACTTACCGCTCCTGATGAGTGCTTTCCCCAGATGAAGCAATTCAATATGAAGCAGATGCCAAACACCACGCCAGGGTACAGCGTCGCCGTCTGGAAGCGAGAGACCAGGTTGGGAAGCTGTATCTAGGCAGCTCCCATCTGTCCCAGGGGGGCTCCCAGATCAGAGGTCTTCAACCCCTCCTTGTCCTTCAGGACTCAGCTCAAGGACCATCTCTTCCAGAGCTTTCCCAGCCCCCAGACTGGGCAAGCCTCCTGCTGTTCTCTGTCCTTTTATACCCCTGAACTGCCCCTTCCTTGCCCTCGGCTCAGTTTGTTAATTACGTATTGTTGTTACCTGGTCAATGTCTGCCCACCCCCCCAGACTGTAAGCTCCTAGGGAGGAGTGCGCCTTCTGTTCACTGATGTACTTCAAACACTTAGAACACAGTAGCTGCTCAATAAACATTTGCTGACTAGGAATGAATGAATAAAACTTGTATAAAACATAGATGTCTGGGCCTCGACCCAAACTGCTCAGAGTGGTGGTTAAGCTTTAATTGGCTCTCAGAAGTGCCTTCTTAGCGCAGTAGGCAGCACGTCAGTCTCATAATTGGCTCTCAGGGGCAGCAGGTACTGGCCTCTATATGCATCATCTCACATAGTCCTCTCTACAGGCCTAGAGGAGAAGGACTACCATTATCCCCTTTTAAAGAAGAGGACACTGAGGCCCAGCAATGTTAAACACACCCCCAACTCACAGAGTCAGTGAAGGGTGGAGCGGAGGTTAAACCCAGGCAGACTGAGTCCAGAGCTCAGGCTCCTGACTCCCTGCGGTGTATTCTATCCAATCAGAATCTTTTGGGCTGGGGCCCAGACGCGTGGAACCAAAGCCACAGACCTACAGTGGAGTCTCCTTCACCACGTGGCTGCCTGAGACCCCCTGCAATCTGGCACTCAACCTCTGCTGTCAGTTTCACCTTTGGCCCGTAGCCTCCCACATCCAATAACTGGCCACCATTCTGCACATCCCCGTCCCTGGGCCTTTACATGGGTACAGTAATCCCATCTCAGGTGTCCGCCTCCTGAGTGCTAACACTGTACCAAGGCCTTCCATGCAGGCTCTTGCTTGCTCTGTGAGGGGGCTCAGGGCTCCGGGCTCCCTGGGAGGCAGGGTTCACTCCTAGGAGTCCTCTGGTTTCTACAGTCTTTTCTGTTGCCAAGAACTATCCTCAACACCAGGAGGAGAGAGAAGGGCAGGAGCTGTCCTCAGTGAAGAGAAACAGGGGCACCAAAGTCTGAAAAACAGGCCAACGGTGATGTGGGCCCTGGCCCCTCCTGCCCTGACAGGCAGTTCCGCCTTTCTTCTGTTGGGCAGGGCCTGCGGATCAGGTTTTGACCTCAAACTTTGATACCTGGGCCTGGTGCCTAAATCCTGTTATTCTGAATCCCCTATTTCTTCTCTTGCTTGAGCCATCGGCCAACAGAGGCTAAAATCACCTAAATTCAATGCTCTCATTTTACGGACGCGGCATTCAGGCCCTCAGAGGTCCCACTGCCGTGTGGGTAAGAGCCCAATGCTCCTGGCCCTCGGGCGGGTGCTCTTCCTGCTCCATCGTGCTGCCACTCAGCCTCCGGGCTAAAATTCCCCCCAGGGCCTGCTCATGGTGCTCCTGAGGAGCCCAAGAAACAGCTTCTCAGCTCCCTGCCAACAGAGGGAGGAGGTATGAAGAGACTTACACAGAAGGCTCCTTTCTTCCACCGATGGCCTTTCAGAGTGCGGTATAGACGGCCGGCAGAAAATCCACCAAACACCCTGTGGGGAAACGGCAGGGATCCACAGTAAGGAGACCTGTTAGGTGGAGTGTGGGCAGCTTGTGCCAACCCCCGGGAGCCCACTCAGACACACCTACCCCATGAACATGAAGAGGAAGCAGGCCGTGGTCATGAGGGCTCCCCGGCTGGAGGGTGACAGCATCCCAAGCATGGCCACAACTGTGGAGGGAGGGAGAGAGGGAAGGAAAGAAAGAGTCAGGGGGGCTGATGGCCAGGCTGCCAGCCCATGTCGGCTGACAGGGCCCAAGGCAGAAGAGGCTCCCTTCTCCCTTGGCCCTCTAAACAGCATGCTCCCTCCCTCTCTACAGGACACCAGGTCTTAGCTGGGGTTCCGAGGGGTGTAGCAGCCACTGGACCTTGGCTGGCTGCATCCTAACTGCAGCTTCCAGCCCACAGAGTGCTTGCAACCAGCCAGGCACCAAGCTGAGAGCATTATGAATGCCAGCTCACTGAATCTGCCTTATCAACCCTGTGAGGAGGAGGTTAGTTTTCCCATTTCTCAGATGAGGAAACTGAGGCTCACAGAGCTTAAGTGACTTGTCCAAGGTCACAAAGCTTGGAGGCATGAAGCAAAGATACAAATTTAGGCAGATGAGTTTCTAGGAGATTAGGTCCTCAAAGTTCACATCATAAGAAAAAAAAATTGTAACTAAACTTACTGTGGTACGCATTTTGCAATATATACATATACCAAATCATCAAATTGTATACAAACTAAGACAAAGTGTTAAATGTCAGTAAAAAAAAATGGTTAAAATGGTAAAAAAAAATTTTATTTTGGCAGATTGACTTCAGAACTGTCTGTAACTACTACATATGAGATTTGGGGGGTTGTTTTCTTAGAAAAAGACCCGATTCCACTCTTAACCCTGGTACTGACTTGGGTGGATCATTTAAGGCCTAACTGTGAAAGGAGGCCGATCTCAGAGCACTGATGAGCGGCTTCACTGTGGACGTGGTGGGTGACCAACAGTGCTGGCAAGTTCCAAGGAGGACCGAATCACTAGGGCCTGGGGCTGAGAGGACTCAGCCCTCCCGCTGGGATGGACAGCTGTTTCGCCCAGAGATGCTGACACGCTCCCCCTTCTCTGGGGGAGGGAAGCCCACCCTTTTCTCAGATTCAGGCCTGTGCTGCTCTGGCGACAGGCCCCCACACCCAGCCCCACGAGGCCCACTCACAGATGACGATGAGGATCATACAGAAGAGCTGAATGCCTGAGCCCAGCAGGGAGCTGAGGATCATGGGGTACTGGGGGGGTCTGAAGACATCACCGTGCACAAGCTTCCACCCAGACTCTTCCATGGTGTCTTCCTGCAGCAAAGAGCCAGAGAGTGAGGCTGCTTCTTAGGCTCTGGAGGAGGCAGCTTCTGCAAGGACCACCCCCAAGGACCCATGCCCCCTAATTAGGGCTGAGGGTTCCTCAGGTATCACCCAGCCCACTCTGACATGGGAGTGTAAGTGACAGGAGAAAGTGCTTCCCAGAGAACTGTCACACGGGGAAAGGAGGAGGGTACAAACATGAGACTTAAAAGGGAAATCTCCTCCCTGAATTCCACAGACATCATGCCTAGAATAACATAACCATCAACACATTGAAAAGTTACCTTGACAGTTGTTGGGTGGTCAGATTTAGAAGTTTTTTTTTTTTTTTTTTTTTTTACTGATTATGAAAGTAATATGTGCTCTTGTGTCACAAAAAGAAAGCCAAAAAACTTTCTGGTACATGGCATGATACTCAAATGAACAAAAAGTAATAAATGTTTATCATGGAAAATGTTTTAAAAATCCTAAAAGACTGAACAACAAAAGACATCAAACTCATAAACACTCAAAGATTAAAACAAAACCCAGAAAGATACAGAAAATAAAAAAGTGACTTATACTCCCCTCACTTAACAATGCCACTATTTTGATATATTTCCTTTAATCTTTTTGTATGTATATGCACATATGTACATATAATTTTTAAACAATGGAATCGGGATCAGACTGTACTTACTGCGTACTTTCTTATTTTCAGTTGATGTTTGATTGTGAGCATTTCCTCATGCCAATAAATACTCTTTGCAATTACTATTTTAATGTCTGTCCAATTTTTTATTGTACAGCTATACCATAAAATAACTAATCCATTATTATCAGATATCACATTATCTTCAGTTTATCTAAATAATAAATAAAACTGCAATAAATGTTTCTAGACCAAGTCTTTTGTTTTTGATGCTTCCTCAGGAAAATTCTAGAAGAATTACCTGGTCAAAGCAAGTTAACTATTTTACAGTTCATGATATATACAGCCAATTAATCACTTTTCAGAAAACTATCAATTTTCGCTTGCATGCATGGCATGGAAAGGCACTTATCTCACATTAACCTCGCCAATAATTAGTACTATATGAAAAAATAAAAATCTGTGCTAATTTGAAGGTCCAAAATTGTCTTCTCATGATTGTTTGAATCTGCATTTGGGGGGTTATCCTTGAGGTAAAAACAGTCTTTCACATGTTTACTAGCCATATATAGTTCTCTGTCTATACATTTTTTGTTCATTATCACATTAGAGATTTTAGTTTGTTTTTTTAAAGAGATTTTATACCAATTCTTATGACTGTATCATATTTTTTCAAGTTTGTTGCAAATATTGTTTTGTCATTTCACTTTCCTGTTTTGTTTATGTATTTGGACAGGCAGAACAGTTTCTAAATTTTTAATGTCAAATTCATCAAATTTTCTGTGATTTTTCCCATCACTTTTATGCTTAGAAATTAGAAAGCCTGTCCCCATCATTTTGGGTCGGTAAATATTCTTTTCCATTTCAGTATTGAGGTTTACTCTATGAAAGATCACCCCCTGGGCCCCCCCACACACCCGGGTCTGGCAGGCCTGGAGCCTGCTGCTAGACTGCTCTCGCTCTCCAAGTCCATCCCTCCCCAGCCAAGACCTCGTACAATGTCATCCTCCTTGTTATAGTTGGCAATGTCCTTCCGGAGAGTCCGAATGATAATCATACTCAGGATGCCTGAAACAGACAGGGGTGCAGAGGAGGAAGAGTCATCAGCACTGCCAACCAAGTCTTCCGTGTTGCATGCCTGCCTGGGCTTGGGGTTTCACTGTGTGATGGCTGGCATGCATGGCTTTCTCCAGTGGGAAGTGGCTATGCAGCCACGTCAGGTCCTCTCAAGGGCATAGCTCCACCCTATCTACTCAGGGAGGGGCGCATGGAGGGTCACTCCCCTGGTTGGGGGAGAGCTGCTGGGATGGGTGCTTTTTATTCCAGGGAGAACAGCATCCCAGCTGCTCCATGGCCTGGTCCTACCAGCATCTCGAGCCTCACCTCCTCCCAGGCTCACCTCTCACTCCAGCTCTGGTTATTTCCTGCTTTTGTTATCAGTTCACAGTCTCATCTCTCTCTCGTCTCCAGGCCTATACCCAGACTATTCCCTTTGCTGGAATGCCCCAATCTGCCCTGACTCCTACACACGTTTCAAGACTCACCCCAGGCATCTTCGCCTCTCAACATCCCAAAGAGTTCAGAGGACCCCCACTTGTATTTCCACAGCACCCTTTCCCTCTCCAGGCAGCAAAGTGTAGAGCTTAAGACAATGAGTTGTATGACTTGAGCTAACTTAACATTTTCAGGCTTGGCTCATGGGACTTCAAGGATCAAGATGTTTATAAAGTGCTTACTAGCACAGCAGCTGGCCCCTTGGTAAATGTTTAATAAACAGTAGCTAGCATTATCTTTATTTCTCACATGGTATTGAAGCGATCGCTGTCATGCCACCTCTGCCCACTACCCTCCCACCTGCTCACCACCCTGTCACCATCCGGCTTCCTCACCAAGCGTGTCCTGCTGCAGGGCCATGGCCCTTGCTGGGTCAGTCTTCCCTTGGGTCTCTCTCCTCATTTAGAGAGGTCTTTTCTAAAGCAGGCCTCGCTCTTCCCTCAACAGCTGTGTATTTGGTCACCCCGTGTATGTGCTTCATAGCGCTTATCACTACCTGGAACTCAACTACTTCTCTGCTTTTCTGTTTCTCTCCCACCACCAGAATAGACTCTGTGAGGGCAGAGACTGGGTTGGATTTATGCAACACTGTATCCCCAGCATCTGGCATAGTGCCAGCACAGAATGAACAAGAACAAAATCTGGTTGAATGAATGTGTGCATGAAGAGATGTATCCATCTGCCCTTAGGGAGCTGTCCAGAGCAGAGGCTGAGTCTTGTTCACCTTTGTATACCTGATACCTAGCACTGAGCCCTGATGTCTGTTTTTGACCCACGCTTGGCCCCAAGAACACCCTAGAAGTCCCCCTCAGGTGACGTGATGCCTCAGCCTCTCATCCCTCACTGCCTTGTCCTCTCCACCCTCCAACCCACAGATCTCTCACCTGACAGGAAGAAGACAACGACGACAGAGTTAATGATAGAAAACCAGTGGATCTGCACATCACTCATAGTCAGGTAAGTGTCCCAGCGAGAGGCCCATTTGATGTCACTTTCCTGGCGGAGGGGCAGGAAGTACTTAGAGTCAGGCCTCCTGCTAGACAACTCCTGCCCAGACCAGACCCCTCCTCCCCTGCTGTGGGCCCCCGGCCCTTCTCACCTCCCAGTGTACAGAGTAGGTGAAGTACAGCTGATTCTCCTTGGTGGGGTCAATTTCCTGGGGCGAGGAGTTGGTACCCTCAGGTAGGGTGCATGAACTCTTCTCATCGGCTTTGAGGTCTGTGAGAGACAGAGACTCAGTCTGTTCCTGTGGGAGCCAGTGCTATTACCCAAGGGCTGTTCTTGGGGGTGCCTTCAGAGACTGCCTGAGGGGGCAGCAAGCTGCTTGGACCCAGAGTCTGAGTGGAGGCTGGGACAACAGCTGGCAACAATAGTTTTAAAATTATGCTGCCCAGAGCCCTGACCGCCCAAAGGGTCTTAGGGGTTGCAGAGAGGCAGATGTGGAGTGGGGGGCTGTCTGAATCCTTCACTTAGTCAATCAATCTTCCTTCACTCAATCCAAACATTCATGTACTGATTCAATCAGTCTCATTTAACACGAAAAACAACACTGACTCATTCTATGATATGTTTACTCATTCACCGAGTCCCCAGAGTCCTGGCACTTTACTAATTCAATCATTCACTTACTCATTTGTTCATCCTGTTATCTGTCTGTTCATTCAACCAACAAGTATCTTATAAACACCTGCTATGTGCCAGGTACTGAGCCAGAGAGAAAATGGTGAGAAAAGGAGACAGAGTCTCTAACTTCAAAGAGCCAGTGCAGGAGCAGATGATGTCAAAATAGTCACACATAATAAACCTACAGCTGTGCTCATGACACTCACAGGAGAGGCAGTATGCTGCTCTGAAAGTACAGGATCTATGAGACTTCTGCGGGTGATTTTGTTTGAAAACTATGTTCCACAGCTTAAAAAAAAACCCCAGAAACCCACCACCACTGTGGACAAAAGGCCAGGTTTGTTAAGTGGAAGCACATCCTGTGGTGAGCAGGGGCTGAGAGGTGAGGCAAAGCTGGACCAGGTCCTAGCAGGCCCCAAGGACTGGTGCTGGGCTCTCAAATTCCCACACCACTGCCGGACCCTGGGCCAATCTTAGCCTATGTCAATCCTTCACACAGAGAAAGAGACACATGAAGCTGGCTACCCGACAGCTCTTCTCTGTACCCCTGCCCCTTGTTCTCAACCCAGGGTGAGCTGGCAGGTTCTTATGAGAGGCCTAACCAAGCCCCAAGTTGCTGTTTGGTCTTGGCCAAGTCACCAACCGCTCTGAGCCTCTGGTGCCTCATCTATAATTACCACATACCTCTGGGGGTTGCCAGGAGGTGGTAAACTGGTAAGGTGCCAGGCCAGGACACAAGGGATGTCAGCACTCCCCTCACCTCCCACCTTCTTTGATGGGAATGCAGTGACCCCGCCTTAGCTGGGCCTATACGCCACACCAGGGCCTATCAGCTATTTCAGGAACCAATTGAGAGAAGACCCTGGGCGTGGTAGCCCAGGCCCATCCAGCCCTGCCCCTCTGGTCATACCTCCCCACTCACCCTCCAGCCTGATGCTCTGGGGAATCACCTCGAAGCGGACGACGCGGTATGTGTGCTCCTGGTCCTCTTCCAGGTCCTCTCGGTGGTAGTAAAGGATGAACGAGAGGTGGTTGTGCAGGTAGATCTAAAACAGAGCAAAAGAGAGAACAAAACAGCTAGTAGCCAAGAAACAACCAGAAAATCACTCAGGGAGACCACCCCAGGTATTGGGTCCCTCTCCTCACCCAGCAGGCCCAGCTGTACCAACCTTCCAAAAACACTGCTCTTGGAGCACTTGCCTGCTCAGAAACCCTGCAGGGCCCCCTGGGCCTTACTAGATAAAAGCCCAGATCCCTTAGCCTGGTATTCAAGGCCTCTATCCTCCGGCTGTCATCATCGTCTCAGACATATTAGTCTACCTGGTCTCCCCAAGCCTCTCCCTGCCCCATGAACAGTCCCCACACCACAACTCTGTTTACAGCACTCATTCCAACTAGAATGCCACCTCCGACTCCACTCAGCTCAGGCCTACCTATGCTCAAGGCCCCCTCCTCCACGACAACCCGAATGCACGAGCTCCCCTGGATGCCTCTGGCAGTGACAGCACAGCACTGCCACGGGCAGTGAAAGGCACTGGGACTGCAGATCCAGGGTCTCACACTGTCAGTTTTCTTTCCAATTAGGATAGAAGCCCTTTGAGGACAAAGCTCAAAGGCTCTTTTGAGGGCTATGCCTTAAAAGAAATGTTTTTGTCCTTTATTCCCTAAGTAACACACATTCAGTTTAGAAAATTAGAAAGCTAAGTACTGTTACAATCATCGCCATGCGTTAGGCTATTTCTCAGAGGCTGTGCTAGGAAGTGCTTGCACAGATTATCTGATTTTCTCTGCCTAACAACCCCAAAGGGTGGGTATGGCTATTTCACACATTCTACAGATAAGGAAACAAAGGCTTAGAGAGGTGAAATAGGTAGGCTCAAGGTCTCTCAACAACTAGTAAGTGGTGGAGACAGGACTTGCAACCCAGGGAGGCTGCAGGCTCTTGACCACTGCCCTCTCCTACATACTGATGAAATTCCAGATTCTTTGTTTTTTGGGGTTTTTTTTGTGGAAGATTAGCCCTGAGCTAACATCTGCCGCCAATCCTCCTCTTTTTGCTGAGGAAGGCTGGCCCTGAGCTAACATCCGTGCCCATCTTCCTCTACTTTATATGTGGGACACCTACCACAGCATGGCTTGACAAGTGCTGCCATGTCTGGCCCTAGGATCCGAACCGGGGAACCCCGGGCCGCCGAAGCGGAACGTGTGAACTTAACCACTGCGCTACTGGGCCAGCCTCTGTTTTTTGGTTTTAATCTTATCAGTGTGGACTCTGAGTTTTCAGGGACTGTGCCCTCCACCTCCTGTGTAATATCTACCAGAGCACGCAGACTTCTGACAGACCATGCCCAGCGGCACTGGGAGGAACCCGCCTCGGCCACCCTCAGCTTTTCTGTTACAATCCTAGAGCTAAATACTTCTCCCTCCTCTGTGGCCCCAAGTGCTAGTGACTTTGGGGTGTGGCTCCTCAGCCCTTGGAGCACACTGTGACACTCTACCTTGTTGACGTCTGTGAAGCCGAGCCGGTAGCCGTGTTCAAACTGCACATCTTTTTCTTTCTTCTTGTCATCGCCGTCGCGGTTGGAGTAGAGCTCCAGCCGGGTGGCCACAGGCAGGTTGTCAGCAATGCTGGAAACCCAAGGCCCCGCTCAGTCCCTCTGGACTGCCTCTCCCATAGTGCCCTCCCCTACAGGAACTTGAGGCCGGCAGGCAGCAGAGGTCAACTTACAGGTGGACATAGTAGTCCTCTGAGATCCGCTCAGCCACAAGCCGGCTCTCTTCCACGCTCAGGGTCATTGGCTTGTTAGACTTGCCGCACAGAACCTCACACTTCTTTTCGCTGTTCATGAGAACCTGGAAAGGGGTGTTGACAATCCGGTCCCCTCTCAGCACCTCTCCTGCCATAAGAGAGACAGATGGAGCTCAGAGCTTCAGCTCTGAGGTTGCTGAGGTCAGCAGAGCCAGGGAGACACACGGCTGACTGGCAGGGCCTTCAGCAGCTCCGCAGCCTGGCACTCAATGCTCTACCCCATCTGCTCATGCCCAGCTTGCCCGTCTGACTCCCACATGTCCCCTCTCCTCCCGCTTTGTGCTCTAGCACTACCAGACTCTTCAGAGCAAACATGCAATGGCACTCCATGCCTCTGGGCCTCATGTTGTTTCCTCTGCCTGGAGTGCCATTCCCTGCCCCATGTTCCTGGGAACCCCTTCTCACCCTTCAAACTCAGCTTCTATTTCACTCTCTGGGAACTCCTTCCTGACACCCTCGGGACTGAGCTCGTCACTCCCTCCTCTGATTTCCTTCCGTACAGAGGCAGCATCATACAGTGGTGAAGAGACAGGGCCACCTACTACTAAACTTGGGCTCTGCCACTCACTAGCTTAGCAGTCTTGCTAAGTCACTTAACCTCAATGAGCCTCAATTTCCTCATCTGTAAAGTGGGGATAATCGTAGTCCCATCTCACAGGGTTACAGTGAGAAATAAAATACCAGGCACAGAGTAGACAGGCAACAAATTGTATTTTTATCATTAGCATCACTTCAGCACCTTTCCATATGTCAATGATATGACTTTGCACAATGTGACCATTTATTACGTTTCTGCCTCCCCGACCAGACTGTGAGCTCGTTATGGGCAGACAATGTTCCCTATTTATCTGTCTTCAGATCCCGGTTCAGGCAGGGAGGGAGTGGGGTAAAACCCAACACCTGAGATTTTTAGTCAAAACATGTTTTTACTTAAAGAACTGGCACACCCCTTGCATGCCTATCGCCTCAGAGTAACCTTCAGTCAGACGTCACGCTAGCAGGCACTAAACAGTTAGGGACTGCCGACTAAAACCAACAGTGCTTTCATTCTGAGCTGTTCTAACAATTCTACCGGGATGATGTGAAACTGGGGCAAGCTGAAGGAAACGGACCAAAGTCAACAGGCAAGACTAACGCCTGCACATGCACTTGGTCTCACACCTGCCTGCCTGCCAGGGTGGACCCGCTTGATGTGACGCTCTCTGCCTGGCTGGTTGTTCGTTGGTTCATTCATTCATTCCTGAACATGTACTGGGTATTGGTTATATGCTGGGCCCTGAAGACAGAATGTTGAACAGACATACTCATGGAGCTTATGGTCTAGTGGGAAGATGGACTTAGATCAAATAATCAGGATAATGAGAATACACCATATAATGAGAGGAACCTGCTCTAGACATGGGGGAGTAGGTCTAGGAAAGTTTCTCTGAGGAAATGATTTTCAAAGTGAGCTGTAAAGGAAGAGAGGTATTAAGTAGGTAGAGAGAGAGGAAGGATATTCTAGACAGAAGGAACAGTATACGCAAAGGCCCCATGAAGTGGGAAAAGCAAGGCAAACTTGAGAGGTCTGTGTGGTTGCAATGCGGAGAGCAGCGGGGAGAGTGACTGGAGGTGAGCTGGAGAGATGGGCTGGAGCTGCACCTCAGGGGGCCTGTGGGCCACACTGGAAGTTTGATCTTTATCCAGACAGCAACAAGAGCAACGAAGGGTTTCTAACAGGGATGGAGGAAGACAGCATCTGATTCTGATTACAGAAAGATCACTCCGGCTGTTTTGCAAAGACAGAAGATGCAAGGACTGGTTGCGGGTGATGGCAGTCAGTCACGTAAGTGACCGATGACGGAGGCTGGATTAGAGGGTGTGGTGGGGGGAACAAGTACACAGATTCAGGAACGACTGAGGACTGGCATCTAGGGGACCTGGTGCTGACTGACATGAGCGACGAGTGAGGAGTAGTGCATGTATCAGGAAAACTGAGGTTTCTACACCCAGGTTCCAGGTGAAAACAGGAAGAAAAGCAAATTTAGACTGAAGACAGTTTTTCAGTTTGGATATGTCAAGCAGGCAGTTAGAGATCCAAGTTTCAGGCTGAGAGGAGAGGTCAGGGTTGTAGGAGGAAGCCGAGTTGTTGGTACACAGATGGTTAAGTGGCAGGGCCACAAGCTACACCAGTGTAGGGAGTACCAGTCAACTGTGCAAGGTAGCAATCCTGCCAAGTGTGGATGAGGCCACCTGGGAGGGGAGGGGGAACAGGGGCTTGGATGAAGGCCTCAACCCTCTTCCCCCTGTTTTAGAAGCCTAGTAATGCAGGTGAGTCTGCAAAATCCAGGGATGGACTGGCTGGTGGAGAGCAAGGACACCAAGGGGATACCTGCATGGTCCACTGGTGAAATGATTCGGGTCATCCTCTGCCATTTCACAGACAACTCTGAGAGCCAGACAGGGATAGTGACTTGCCCATGATCATACGAGAGGACTGTGGCAGTGCTAAACTCCAGGCTCTTCCCTCTACACCATGCCCTACTGCCCACTTCCTTTCAGATCACTGAGGAGCTCACCTGAGGAAAGGAAGAACTTACAGAGAAGAACAGGGCTGCAGACCAAGTAAGGCAAACATCACCTCTTGATATTTAGAAATTAAATTTAAACCAAGAAAGAGGACATACTGGTCTGGAACGGCTCATTTCTAATATGGAAGTATTCCTCTTAACTTTTTTTTTTTTTCCTGAGGAATATTAGCCCTGAGCTAACATCTGCCACCAATCCTCCTCTTTTTGCTGAGGAAGACTGGCCCTGAGCTAACATCGGTGCCCATCTTCCTCTACTTTGCATGTGGGATGCCTGCCACAGTATGGCTTGCCAAGCAGTGCCATGTCCACACCCGAGATCCGAACTGGCAAACCCTGGGCCGCTGAGAAGCGGAATGTGTGAACTTAACCACTGCGCCACCGGGCTGGCCACTCCTCTTAACTTCTTAAAGCTGGGAGCAGATAGGCAGCCAGACTAAATGAGCAACAAACTCTGAATGTGGACCCTCTAAGGGAGTCTGATGTGCTCCAGTACATCTGCCACAGATGCTCCAACATATACAACACGATATGAATCTCCGTATGATTTTCATGAGCACAGCCCCCAGACAGCCCGAATGAATCTTTCTAGAGAAGGCAGCCTGTACAACAGAAAGAATTCTATCTTTAGAGTTAAAAAATCTGGGTTAACATCTCAATCTCTCCACCTATTGGCCATGTGACCTTGAGCAAGTCTTTGAAACCCCTGAAGCTGCTGTTCTCTCTCTATGAATTGGGGGCAATCATACTTGGCTCTGCAGAGTTACTATAAGAATCAAATAAAGTAGAGTGCAGAGCGTGGTGCTTAAGGGTCTGGACTCTGAAGCAAGGGTGCCTGAGTGCTGCCACTTACTAGGGGAGGGGCCTGGAGCAAGTGACTTTACCTCCTTGTGCCTCACTTCCCTTATCTATGACAAGGGATAGTAAGTAGCTACCTTATAGGGCTAGTGTGAGAATTAACTGAGTTAGAGCACAGAAGTGCTTAGAACAGTGCCCGGCTCATGGGGAGAGCGCTCTAAGTATTAACAGTGATGATGATGATAATGTAGAGTTCAAGGCTTGCAATCCAACAGGCATTCAATCAAGGATGTTTCTGCTCCACTCAATAAGACACTAACATTTACTGAATGCCTACTGTGTATCAAGTACGGGGTCAGAAGCGGCGGACAGAGAGGAACGTTAAGACATGATCCCTCCGCTCAAAGACTCCCTAGGCCAGGAAGGGAGGTACTACACAAAGGCAAAATGAGATACAATATGGCTAGCTAACTTCTGTACACAGACGTTTCCATTTCTATGAGGCAGGAACATTCCCCAGTTTCATGAAAGATGTGGCAGAGACTCAGAGAGGTTAAGGTCACCCAGTATCAGACTGAGGCGTGCCCAAATGCTGGGCCTTGGGCTGCCAGTGAATCCACACCAGCTCAGAGGGGAAAGGAGGAGCTGCTGCAAGGGGCCCGGTATCAGGAGGCCTGGAGGACCAAGCTGGTCAGGCTTCCCAGGCAGAGGCAAGGTGATTGGAGCACAGTGTGGTGTGGAGAGAGAAAAGGGTAGGTGGCAGGCAGGAGGAGCAGCCCAGACAGTCAGTGGAAGTCAATCCAGGCCCTGAGACGAATCTCTGTGCAACACTACAAGGCAAGACCTAGGGAGAGATGGTGCTGTCCACTTTTGGTTAAGCTGGCTCCAAGGCCTGCCTCCAGCTGGTCTGGGACACTCGATACCTGGCAGTAGATATACTTGTCTGCTAGAGGTTCTGGAAAAAATCTGAACCCTGGGTAGCCCTGACAGAAGGCAACCCTTTCAGGAGCCTGCTCAAGAACCAGTTCTCTCCCTTCTCCTTCCTAAGCTATAAGAGAAGAGGAAAGTCTTGCATCTTTCTACGTTTTTACCTCCAGGACTAACACTGAGATAGGCAAGAATAAGTACTAATAATTGCAACCTAAATAAAGGCCTCCTAATGTCTTTTACTTTAAGCCTGAAATTCTACCAAATGGAAAATTATTGAATTGGAATAAAAAGGCTGCTATTTACAGGACACACATGCCAGACATCATGCTCAGTGCTTCACACATTATTTGAGGCGAGTCTTGCACAGCTTAGCAAGAACCATGGTAATGTCTCTGATTCCTTTAGGGCCAGAGGTAATCACTCACTCTTAATTAAAAGCAGAGCAGGGTACAGAAACCATGAGAGACAAAAAGGGATATCCAGAAATCAAGGGAGAGCCGACTGAGCAGTGGCCAAGGGCTCCACCTCTCAGGCCTGACTATGCAGATTCCAAGCCCAGCTTAGCCATTAACAGTATAACCAGAGGCAAGTCACTTAACCTGTAAAAATGGGAATAAAAACAGCAACTAGGTCCTTAGGGCTATTATGAGAAGTGAGCTGTATGTATGTATGTAAACTCTGTAGAGTGGGGTCCAGCACAGTGCCATGTGAGGGTTAACTGCTATGATCATTATGAAAAGACCTGGGTTTCCCTTCGGAACAGGCTGACAGTAGTGTGAGACAAGAACTTACCCAGGTTCTCTGCCTTGTAGGTTATTGTGCTGGGCTGGCAGAAGGGCAGTGAGTAGTATTCATAAGGTAGCTGGGTTCGAGAGCTGGTGAGCTTCACAGCCTAGTGGGAGAAGAGAGGCTGTTATTCCTCAATCCAGGAACCAAGATGAGTGTTTCAAAAATCCTCCTTGGTACCCACACATCTTTGGTACACTCGGTAATATTATCTGACAGGCAAACCAAGGGCAGCAGATCCGACTGTACTATACCACACACTACACTGCCTACAATTCTGAATTTCATATTTCATTTTTAGATCACATTATGGATTTTGTTTAAAATGACAACCAAATTCAATATATATTGAGAGTCTTCAACATGCCAATATCCTATAATTTCACTTCTGGGCATCTTTCTTAAGGAAATAACTCCAAATGAGGAAAAAACAATAGGAACAGAGCTTCACTCCTTATTCACACCCACACTGGTCTGCCTCCAATTCCACTTCCAGCTCCTCTGTTGCACTCCCTCCCGCTCAGGCTTTGAACCTGCGGTTCTCTACTCAACTATGCATATCTGGCTCCTTCTCACATTTAGGTCTCAGCTTACATCCTTTCACCTGGAATTCCTCCTCTAATCACCTTCCTTCATTGTTCTCTATTTCCACACTCATAGTTTCCTTTATAGCATATCTGATAAATGGTAATTATTTTGTTTACCTGTTGCTTTTTTTAACCAGTGCCCCCCATGAGAATTTAAGATTTAAGTACCATGAGGGCAAGGACCATGTGTGTCTCTCACCTCTCTAACCCCAGTGCCTACAGAGTTAGGCACACAGTTGGTGCTCATTAAATATTTGCTGAATGACAGGAGAGAGGAAAAGTGGAAAAACAACTAAAAGCCCCCAAAATGGGAAACTAGTCAAGAAACCATAATATTTTCAATCAATTAAATATTATGCAAACGCTAAAAATGAAGTTTAAGAAGAACATGAGGGAGAATGTTTAGGAAATGATGTGAGTGCACAGAATATAGCTCTGGAATTGGTGACAGAGACAACACCCCCAGCACGGATAAAATAGAACCAATCCAAATGTTGTAAAAAATAAATCTTAATCTAAATGCAACCAAAATTATCGCTGCTATTTAGGAACTATTGACCATTCCTTATACACCATCTAAAAGTCTAAAGAGTTTTTAGAACCCAGGTCCACAATCCTTATTTAAAACTCTTGCTTTGGAATTAGGAGTTTTTTGGATTTTCAAAGGGCAATGTGGTATATAATAAATCATAGGCTTCATAACACCTCCCAGCTGGGTCTGGAGCAGTACCCCATATTCAATAACTATTTGTGCAAAGAAATGCAAAAATACTCATAGTAAGTAGGAGAAATAAAGTCAATAAACAGTTCACGTCCAGTCTTGCCTACGATCAGTTTAGAAACACTGGATTTCAGAGCTTTTTAGTTGTCTGATTGAGGGACTGAGGATCACTATTAAGCATTTCATGAGTCGCTTGAGGCAAGATGGCCAAAAAGTTACTGTCTGTTGTAACAGTCTGCTATTTTGTGTTTCTTGGCATTCTCTCTTTCTGGACAATCAGAAAGAATCCACAGTACACAGACTGAGTCCCACCTGTATGTTCCCTCCTACCCTCTTTCTTCCTACCCATTGTGAGAGGTGTCCACTCTCACATCCCCAAGCGTGACAGGACAGAAGCCACAGTCACCCTGTTCTTCCTATGCCACAATCTTTGCTCTGGAGGGGGCTTTAGGCAGAGACATCGGGAAGAAGGGTTTTGAAGTGATAAGAGATGGGGCTCTGAACTAACCCTCTATCTTCCTCACCACGTGACCTTGGGCAAGTTAGTTCCTTTATCTGTAAAATGCACAGTAAATCTGTAAAACATACAGTTTTACGGATTTGCCTCAAGAGGTTGGCATCCTGAACTCGGCCATGCATAATGCCTGACATGTAAATAACCCTCAATAAATGTTACTTTAATTATTGTTCCTGAAAGTTACAAGTCTGACTTCCAAGGAAGAGAGATGCTCACAATAATGCAACACATGTAACGTTGCATTTACTTGTTATTACATAGTTCTAAATGCACTCTCTAATAGTCATTCATCAGACATATTTATCCGCCCTGCCAGGCTATGTACTAGAAGCTGGTGACACAGCAGTGATGGAGACAAATAAGATTCCAGCTCTTTTAGAACTTGATTCATGGCAGTTCTCAGTTTTCCATAAATGTATTATTTATATTTTTAACCTCTAAACTGGTTAACTCCCCCTGGGTAATCAGAAGTTGCTTGTATCTGATGCCCCAAATAAATATGACATGTAGCAATTTGTAATCTTGCTAATACAGTTATGCACCACATAATGACATTTTGGTCAATGACAGACCACATATATGACTGTGGTCCCATAAGATTAGTACCATATAACCTAGGTGTGTAATAGGCTCTACCATCTAGATTTGTTGTGTAAGTACACTTTATGATGTTTGCACAACGACAAAACTGCCTAACGACACGTTTCTCAGAATGTATTCCCGTTGTTAAGTGATGCGTGGCTGTACCTAAAACGTGGTGGCAAACAAAAGGGCACGTACATGACAGCACGTCCTGTGGACAGCCTTTTATGACTTTCTTGTATTCTGCTTCTCCTTTTGAAAACTGTGATGCCCAGGACAGGATAAAAACTTTATTTTCATGCAATCTCTCGGCTTTGCTTTTGCACAGACCAGTAAAGACATGGCTCACATCAACATGGCAATGAAGCAAGAAATGCACGTTTATTTTAGGAGAATTTATTTTTCTAACTTTCTAAGTTTTGCTAGCCCTTTACACAGAATCACCAAGGATCTGAAGGACTTCTTAAAAATTTCAACAATACATTATTTTGCCTATGGGGGACCAAGATGGTAGTCAAGAAGTTGGGGATTTATGGAGTTGTAAGAATGCCAAGTACCCTATACTGTAAGCACAGAACAGAAAAAAAGTAGACTAAGAAAAATATACCCAAGTATTAAGAGTGGTTATATTTGGGTGATGGTAAAGGAGAGTCCCTTAGCCAGGAGCCCTTGTACAAGGTCATGTCCCTTCCTTGGAGGCAGTCCGTATCCTGCGACTGGTTCATGGAGGATGTAGAGAGCCGGTCCCCTTGCCTCAATCTGGAACAACTCTCAAGGGCCAGCCAGTCCAGTTCCAGAGCTTCCCACGGGCCTCTGAGGTACCACAGCTCGACGTCTCCCTCTGCCCAGTCCTGCTTCCCTCCCTCGCTCCCACGTGCTGACCCTGAGATCCACCCCAATAAACCTCCTGCACCAAATCTCCACCCATGAGTTTGTTTCCTGGAAAACAAGATCCAAGAAGATCCACCACCAAGCCCCAGCCCTGCGTAGGGCTCTGAGAATGGCACCAAGAGCCCATCATTGTGGAGATATTAATCAAGGCACCACCCTGCTCACTGCCCCTCATCAACCATATTTTACGTGACTCCTCCCCCACCCCTGCCATGGTTCACTCACCCACAGGTGGGCATCTAGCTCGAAAAGGTGAGGTGGCCCAGATGGACAGCTTCTCTCTGGACTCTGATTTAGGGCAATGCTTCCCAAACCCTAATCATTCACTTGCCCTATCTACTTACCACTTATTTTGCTATTAATTTACATGTGACTCATTTTTAGCTAAATACATTTCAGAAGCAGACATTATAGCACTATTAAAAAGGGAAAATCAATAATGACAGCCATGAAATCATGAGTTGAAGTACTAGCTATATTTCCCAATATACGTTAAAAAGAGAATAGCTATTAAAATGTATTTGTCAACCACTTAAAATCTTCTCATATATCACCACTCAGATACGCAGTAAACAGTTTGGAAATACTGAACTGGAGAATCCAGCCAGGGGCAGAAGCTAAAATTGAAAAAACAGAGACCATAATAGGCTGTATACACAGATGATATGAGTTATGCAGAAAAAGCTGGCAACAGAGAAGAGCATGGAACAGATGGAAGAGGGAGGCAGAGATGTCATAGAGGAGGAGACAGAAAGGGATGGAGAAAGACAGAGACAGACAGACAGACAGGCACAAACAGAGACAGAGACAGACACACACACACACACATATGAGACGGAGACAAGTGAGAGAAAAACACAGACAGAAAAAAACAGAAACAGAGGGGCCAGCCCCATGGCTGAGTGGTTAACGCCATGCGCTCTGCTTTGGCAGCTTGAGGTTCACCAGTTTGGATACTGGGCGTGGACTTATACACCGCTCATCAAGCCATGCTGTGGCGGCATCCCACATAGAAGAACTAGAATGACTTGCAACTAGGATATACAACTATGTACTGGGGCTTTGGGAAGAAAAAAAACAAAAGAGGAAGATTGGCAACAGATGTTAGATTGGGGCCAATCATCCTCACACACACACACACACACACACACAAAAGCCTACCTTAAAAACAAACAAAAAGACAGAGAACCAGAGACAAAGAGAAAGAGAGAGAGGGACACAGAGAGAGAACACATTCACACAGGCAGAGCTGCAGAAAGCCAGAGGCGGACAGAGACAGACGACAAGGCAGAGTTGCTGGAACTGTGGGCTCCTGAGGGCACTCTGCTTGCAGCCCATGCAACCACAGGAGGGATGTGACCACTCACCATGGTCCTCCATCCAGTCTGCCCAGTACAGAGGCTGCAACAGGCCAGGAGTGCACTTACCTTGATTTCTACAGGGTCGTTCTGATGGAAGTTGATTGGCGCGACCCCAGGGACATAGAAGGCGCTTGTATCCCACGTGAGAAAGAGAAGCAGTAGGGACCACGGCAACCAATCCTGCTTGGAAGAAGAGAGGCTGCCATGGGAACGGGAAAGAAGCGAGCATCCCTCAGGGGCAGATCAAGTCATAGTGCCTCCTCCATGTCTGCTTTAACTGGCCCAGTCTCACCCAACTCTGAGAGGCCCGAGGCCCTTGTAAGTGCATTCTTCCAAACGTCCCCAAGAGTGCTACAAGACACGGACTCTGCACTTCCAGAAATGAGTCACAAAGAGAATGAAGTAACTAACATTGGGACAAAAGGAAGACTGTAGTACAGGAGCCACATCTCCCCACTTCTGGATCAATGTTCTTTTACACTCTCCTGTGTAGCTAACAGAAAACAACGCTCCATGTGTTCCACTGATTCCCATTTCTCTATATGGCAACAGGCTTGCTTTGTCAGGAAGCTCCCGTGTTCCCAAGATATTTTTCCTATATGCCTTCTCCAAAACTGTACTGACCTCATCAGCTCCCACTCTCCTCCTCACTCAGCTCTAGCTACACTGGCCTTCTTGTTGTCTCCTGATAGCAAAGCCCTTCTCCACCCCTCACTGTCACCTTTACTGTTCCCTCTGCCCCTCCCACAGATACCTGCAGGGCTCATCTCATTCCTTATTTCATTCAGGTCTCTCTCAAATGTCACTTCCTCAGAGAAGCCTTCACTGACTATCCTATCTAAAACAGCCTCCTCAGGGTTCCCATTACCCATTCGCCATCTGCTTACTTCATTTCTCCTCATGGACTTATCTAATTGACATGTAAAAGACGTATTTGTTTATTTGTGTATTATCTGTCCCCCTCCACTCGAATGTTATCCCTGTGGGTGCAGGGACTGTGTCCCCCGTGCCAGGTGCAGAGTAGGCACTCAGTAAATAACCTGCATGCAGGACAGTTACTTGGGAATCAAAGGCAAGAAGGATCAATTATTGCCCTCAAGAAATGCAGCCCATCACAACACGGCTCTCCCTTCATTAATAACATGCTTGCCCCCTCAAAGAACGAGACTCCTGATATTCTCTCTCTGCCTGTGCTGAACAAGGAACTTCTGTGGTCCACACACCTGAATCTCCAACTCAATCGCGCCTCAGCATCTGTCTTCTCTCTCCACCCTCTTTCCTGCTGGGGCATTTCAGGCCCTCATTTCCTCCCCCCAGACAGTGGCCACAGCCTCCTGATTACCTTGCCTCTGCAGCATCTCAATCCTTCAAGTTACCCCGCCTCCACACACACACTTGGATCATTCTTTCTAGAACTCAGCTTTATAGAGAATCAGAATCACGCAGGGGGCTTGCCAAAAACGTAGACTCATCTGCATTTTACCAGGGGCACAAGTTGAGAAAAAAATCGCTTTAAAAGTCTGAGGTTCTGAGCTTAGTGCACTTTTTGTAGATACATAGCTTGGTCAAAGTCTTAAAAGCAATATATTCGGAGTGTTTTTCCTTTGATTTCTTGTGAACATTTATAAGTAACCGCCAGCCGATGTTCATTATGAAGTATGAAATAAGAGTCTGACCCCAATAAAAACAGTCAAAAATGGCTCAGACAGCTGGACTGTACTTGGTAATCAGGAGGTCAGTGGAATTAGGGATGAGAGCAGGATCTTTAAAAAGAAATGACAAGACTAGAAGGTAGAAAATTGCCTTAGGGGGTAGGATTCTGTATAGGAAGACAGTATTTTTCCCTCTGTCCTTTTTTCTTTTAAAGATTTTATTTTTTCCTTTTTCTCCCCAAAGCCCCCTGGTACATAGTTGTATATTCTTCGTTGTGGGTCCTTCTAGTTGTGGCATGTGGGACGCCGCCTCAGCGTGGTTTGATGAGCAGTGCCATGTCCGTGCCCAGGATTCGAACCAACGAAACACTGGGCCGCCTGCAGCGGAGCGCGGGAACTTAACCACTTGGCCACGGGGCCGGCCCCCTCCCTCTGTCCTTTTCCATTTTTTAAAAATTTAGATTTACAAAAGAGTGCAAAGATACTATGAGAGTTCCCACGTACTCTTCACCCAGTTTCCCCTAGTGTTAACATCTTACATAACCACGCGCAAGGAAGGCTTTTAAAAAATAACTAGCTTTAAAAAGTTTTGAAAAAGTAAAACATACACAGTAAATAATTCAAACAGTACAAATGGGTATACCATGAAAAATAAATCTCCCTCCCACTTCAGCTCCCCATAGCCAAGCACTAATACCAGTCCCCTGAAAATCCCTCTAGAGCCATTCCACACACGCCCAAAGCAAAGGGCTCAGTAGTGTGGGAGGACTTCCTCCACGTGACCAACCATCAGAAGATTCTGGTCCTCCCTCTTTGGAACCCTTTGCTAGGCTTCACTGGTCAGTCCTCAGATAGTGAGTCCTTTGTGTGAGGGAAATAAACTCTGTCCTCTTTCTTCCTCTAATTCCTCCTTCTACCTGAATTCCAGTTAACTAAAATGCAAGGAAGACAAATCCTGTATTACTGGCATAAACTGCCATCCAAAAGTTGTTTGGAAAAAAAAATGAACTTTGAATTTTTGAAAATGATGCAGAAAACAATCCTCACACAAAGATACTGTCAACAAACTGCAAATCGACTTATCTTAGAGGAAGGATCAACAGATGAAAAATGGCAAAGGATATATCCATAAATGCTAGAATCTTTGAATAACATAAGTTGGCAACCAAAAGCAAATCAGAACTTTAGCTTAGAATTAATGACTGTACCAAGATGACAGTGTCAGTTTTAGATATTAAAATGTCACTGTTTTGATATTCTCATACAGCCGGAGGGATTATAAACTGAACACTCCTGGGGGGCAATTTGGCACTTTGTATCAAAAGCCTCCCAGAAGCGCATACTCTTTCACTCTGCAATTCTACCTCTAGATGTTAAGAAAAATATGACAAATATGACAAAATGTACAAAAAAGGATGTTCGCCATAGACTTATTGAAAACAGGTTCACTACTTATAATAGTAAAATGTCCAATATTAGCGGAATGGGTTAAATTATGGTGTATCCTCTTATCCATTTATGTAGTCATTAAAATTGATGACATATTTCTTGAGTGGGAATGTTCAAGCTTTAGATTTAAGTAGAAAAAGCAGGGGAGAGAACACTGCATAGCAGAATTACTTTTTTTAAGAAAGTTATCTTTGGAGGCTGGCGTACTGGTGTAGCAGTTAAGGTTGCGCGCTCCGCTTCAGTGGCTCGGGGTTCACAGGTTCAGATCCTGGGCATGGACCTAGCACCACTCATCAAGCCACACTGTGGCGGCATCTCACATACAAAATAGAGGAAGATTGGCACAGATGTTAGCTCAGGGACAATCTTCCTCCCCCCGCCCCGCAAAAAAGTTATCTTTGAGAAAATGTTTAGGAGGGGAAATGGGTTATTTGAGTGATGGATTTTTTTTCCTTTTCTGTATATCTGTATTTTCTAATTTTTCTTAGGGGATTACATAGTATTTATACTACTTAAGAAAAATAATAAAATAAATCAGGCCCAAGAGAACATCACTGTTCTGAACACCTAGGTTAGAGTAATCCTAGCTTGGTCTCCACCTGCTGGCCCCAAGATGCGTTTCCAGCAGAACCTTCCACCTTCTCTTTCTAAGTCCCTGCCGTTGGTGATCAGACTGCTCAGGGGAGGCTGCCTTCAAGCCTTTCTCAGGCTGTTTCTGATACCTGACCTCACCTTATTCAAGTCCTTCTTACCCTTAGAGGTTCAGTTGAAATGTTTCTTCCTTCAAGAACCCTGGATCCCCCACAGGGGGAATTATTCTCTTCCTTCCTTCTTTTTCAAAGCATTCTGTAACTATTTCTATGATGACACTAGAGGCAAAAGAATGGAAACTACCCAATGCCCAAATGAACTTTCACATCTATACATGTTCAAAGAATGCTGCTGAGCTGACAAATATTTAAATCTATACTTGTTATAGTAATATCACTTTTCATGTTGAATTATGGTCATTTAAGTATCTGCCATCTCTCCAGCTGTACTAGTCACTTGTCTAGCTTTGCTGTTGGGCATACTCAATAAATCCTTATCAAACAAATTAATAAGCACCAATCAACCTCTGATCTATACAAATATGAAACCATCTACTCACATATAGATTGAATATTATGGTTCTTAATCTTTGCTGTATCCCCTTGAGAATCTGATTTTTTAAAAATTCTCAAATTTAAAGAGTTTTTGACATCTCTCACCTTTCTACCTGTCCAAGGACCTAGTTTGAGAATCTCTGAGAACATTTATTATGCTTATACCCTACCTGTATGTCTAGGATAGTGGTTCTCAATGCTGATGCGTATTAGAATAACCTGGGGAGTAAATGGATTAAATTCCTAATCAGAAAGCATGGAGTGGTTGAATAGATTAAAAAACCCCCAAGATCCAGTGATACGCTGTCTACAAGAGACTCACTTTAGATCTAAAGACACACATAGGCTGAAAGGGATAGAAAAAGAGATTCCATGTAAATGGTAACCAAAAGAAAGCAGGCATGGCTACAGTTCTATCTGACAAAATAGACATTGAGTCAAAACTATCTAGAGACAAAAGTCATTACATAATGACAAAAGGGTCAATTCAACAGGAAGCTATAACAATTATAGATATATATGCACCTAACGTCAGAACACCTAAGTATATAAAGCAAATATTGACAGATCTGAAGGGAGAAATTGACAGCAATACAGTAATAACAGGGGACTTTAACACCCCACTTACAATAATGGATAGAGCATCCAGGCAGAAAATAAACAAACAGCTGACTTGAAAAGCTCTATAGACCAAATGGACCCAGCAGACATAAGAGAACCTCCCACCCAACTCCAGAAGAATATACGTTCTTCTCAAGTGTACATGGAACATTCTCCAGAACAGATCACATGTTAGGTCACAAAACAAGTCTTAAATTTAAGATTGAAATCATTCCATGTATCTTTTCTGACCACAATGGAATGAAAGTAGAAATCAGTAACAGCAAAAAACAGGAAAATCCACAAAAATGTGAAAACTAAGCAACACACTCTTGAACAACCATTGGGTCCAAGAGGAAATAAATGAGAATTTAAAAAGTACCTCAGACAAAAGAAAATGAAAACGCAACATACCAAAACTTATGGAATGCAACAAAAGCAGTACTCAGAGGAAAGTTTACACTGATAAATGCCTGCATTAAAAAAAAAGATTTCAAGCAAACAACCTAATTTTTTACACTGCAAGGAACTAGAAAAAGAACTAAGCCCAAAGTTAGCAGAAGGAAGCAAACAATAAAGATTAGAGCAGAAAGAAATAAAAAAGAGAATTTTAAAAATAGAAAAAAAATCAACAGAATTAAGAGTTGGTGTTTTGAAAAGATAAACAAAATTAACAAAGCCTTAGCAACACTAAGGAAAAAGAGAGAAGACTGAAATAAATAAAATCAGAAATGAAAGAGGAGACATTACAACAGATGTCTCAAAAGTAAAAATGATCATAAAGGACTATAATGAATAATTACATATCAACAAATTGGATAACCTTGAGGAAATGGATAAATTCCTAGAAACATACAACCTAACAAAACCAAATCAAGAAATAGAAAGCCTAAAGAGACCAATAAAAAAAGAGATTAAATCAGTAATCAAAAACCTCCCAACAAAGAAAAGTCTAGGACCAGATAGCTTCACAGGCGCATTCTTCCAAACATTCAAAGAAGAATTAATACCAATCCTTAAACTTTTCCAAAAAACAGAAGAGGGAACACTTCCAAACTCATTTTATGAGGCCAGCATCATCCTGATACGAAAACCAGAAAAAGATACCACAAGAAAAGAAAACTACAGGCCAGTATCCTTGATGAACACAGATGCAAAACTCCTCAAAATACTAGCAAACTGAATTTAACAGCACATTAAAAGGATCATACACCAAGATCAAGTGGGATTGATCCCTGGATACAAGGATGGTTCAACACATGCAAATCAATTCGTTTTGTCAATGTGTGCTACATCACATTAACAAAATGAAAGAAAGAAAACCACATAACCATCTCAATAGACACAGAAAAAGCATTTGAGAAAGTTCATATCCATTCATGATTAAAATTCTCGATAAAGTAAGTATAAAAAGAACTTACCTCAACACAATAAAGGCCATATATGAAAAACCCACAGTTAACATTATTATTTCTTGCTAATCAAAAATATGTGTTCAGGGGCTGGCCCCGTGGCCAAGTGGTTAAGTTCACATGCTCTGCTTCAGCGGCCCAGGGTTCCACCGGTTCAGATCCTGGGTGTGGACATGGCACTGCTTATCAAGCCACGCTGAGGAGGTGTCCCACACAGCACAACTAGAAGGACTTACAACTAGAATTTACAACTATGTACTGGGGGGCTTTGGGGAGAAGAAGAAGAAGAAAAAGAAGATTGGCAACAGATGTTAGCTCAGGGCCAATTTTTAAAAAGAAGAAATATTTATATATATGTGTTCTAAATTTCTCTTCCTAGGAAGCCAGACACCAAACCTTTTTGCCTCATCTGATATGTGACTCAAAGCCAGGGCAGAGGATTACAATCTTCTGTGGTTATCAAGCCAATTAAATCTAAGAAGCTACTCCAGTTCTACTTTCTTTTGCAACAGAATCCTCCAATCTTAACAGACACTGCCTTGGGGAACTCAAGGTCTTGCTGAGAACTCAGGTGGCAGAGGAAGGAAAAGCAAATCCTGAAAGACTTCAACACACTTTTGTTCCAAAGTCTCAAAGCAAGTAATCAAGTACATACACAAAAAAACAACACAAACAAAAAGACACAACAACGAGGGTAATACTCCCCGTGATGGAAAACAACACTAAAAAGCAACAAGAAGCCACAGAATTGCTGAGCACCTATACCGTAGGCAGAAGGCACTGGGGCAGTTGGTCCCTTCCTTCCATTGACTGAGCTCCCACTTTATGCTGAGCACTTTACAAATGCTGATTTGCGCCATCCTCACAACTACAATTACCTTGGGACTTATGTCATCATTTCGCAGATGACTGCGAGTTAACCTGAGATCCACAGATTAAATAACTTGCCTGAGGTCAGAATGTACAGGAACAGGGATGCTCTTTTCAAGCAAGTGACTTGCATTAAGAGATGATGAGCATGTAACCCTATCGGTAACACCGGCAGCTAACATTTACTGAATACTCATTATGTGCGAGGGGCAGTTCTAGGTTCTTTCCAGCAATAAACCAATTAATCTTCACAACAATCCAGCGAGGTAGAGACTCTTATTATTCTCATTTCACCCATGAAACTGAGGCTCAGAGAGGTGACATAACACTGGCTGAGCTAGGATTTGTACCCAGGCAGTCTGATCCCAAAGCCCATGCTCTAACCAGTACAGAAATCAGTTCACGATTTCTTGAGCACCTACCGTGTCAGGTACTGTGCCAGTCTCACAGAATGCATGCCCACTAGGAGCTTTCAGCCAGTTAAGGGACAGAGACAAATCATCAGCCAATCACAATACTAGGTCCCAGATGCTATCGAGGGCCTAGTATCTTATCCTATCAGTTAAGAGGCTAAGAAGTATACAGGAGCAGCTACATGCCCAGTCTTGGTGGGGAGGGGTGCACACCTAAGAACTCAAGTGGTCTACTCAAAGACCTGAAGGGAAAGGAGAAGTGTTCCAGAAAGAGCAAAACACAGGCATAAAGGCCTGGGGACAACCATAGGGAGTTTTTGGCAGGTGAAGTGTAGGCTGGTGCTTCTCAAACTTTAATGTGCATGTAGATCACCTGGAGGCCTTGGTAAAATGCAGATTCAGATTCAGCAGGTCTAGGGTGAGGCCTGGGATTCTGCATTTCTAACCAGCTCCCAGGTGATGATGACATTTCTAGTTCACAGACCATTCCTTGAGTAGCAAACATGCACAGGTCTGTGTAGTCAAGAGGCTGGAGAATAGGTGACGGACACACACAAGCCACATTGAGGAGTGTAGGCTTCATCCTCAGCACAGTGGGGAAGACGCTAAAGAACCTTAAGCAGGGCAAAGATAAATCAGACCTGCAGTTTTAAAGACTACTTTGGCGTGTGTGTGTGTGTGTGTGTGTGGCAGGGGGAGTGTGTGCAGCACATTTCTGCTCCAGAGACATAGTAATGTCCAGTCCTAGACTTGACACCTAACAAAGACAAATGAAATCGCCCACAAATTCCTGATCAGATGTGAAGACAAGCAGCCGTCAGGTGGAAGCAGAACGCAGCCAGTGGTTCGGAAACTCGAGCATGTAAGGAAATCACCAGGAGGGCTTATCAAAACAGATTCCTGGGTCAACCCTAGACTGCTTTCATCAGTAGGTCTGGAGCAGGGCCCAAGAATTTGCATTTCTAGCAAGTTCCCAGGAGATGCTCATACTGCTGGTCAGGTTTTGGGATCACACTTTGAGAACCACTGGTATAGAAGAAAAATTCACAGGCTTTAGGGGCCATACAGACAGGAATTCAAAGCCCAGACCCACCACTTCCTAGCTGTGTGACTTTGGGCAAGTCTTTTAAACTCTTTGAGTCTTGGGTTTAACTGTAAAATAGGAATATAACACCAAACTCTTGGCAGGGTGGTGGAGTGGTGATGGTGGGAAGGATTAAATAAAGTACATAAAGCACTTTGCACATAGTAGGTGCTTGATAAGGCAGAGTGGCCTTGTTTGGGGTTGCAGTGGAAGGCAGGACCAATGAGTACACTGCAAGGAGGGAGACAGAGGCTGAGTCTAAGGAATCTTCCAACAAGGGAGCTATCCAGCCAAGGAAAAGGCCTTCAGCAGGAGTGAATCAGACAGAAGCAGGTGACCGTGGAAGGAGGTGGAAGTCCATATCCCTACCCCAGTGGGAGAGTGAACCGGAAGCCTTATGACTTCCCTTAAAACTCAAGAAATTCATGATTCCCTTGACAATACGGAACACTTTAGCAACCCAAAGGTAGAAAAAAACAAGGCAAAGTTCCACCCAGAGCTGAGTTCCATAAAGACATTTTTTGAAGAAGCTTAGGAGTCAGGTAACCCAGGAGTCCAGAGAGGGGAAGTGATATACCCATGGTCACAGAGCAAGTCATCTGCAGAATGAAGGAAGTCCAGCAGCACCAAACCTGGCACAACCGAGTGATCACAAGTTTGTCACCATGGTGGCAGTCATGCTCAGAAACAGTCTGAGGTCGTGATTAGAGGTGTCCAGAGAACTGTGCCACCACAGATGAAGTGCTTTTTGTCTCCCTTTACCCTCCCTAATTCTCGTTCTCTGTTTCTTTGTTTCCCTTGTCCCTCCTCCAATTCAATGCTTTTCGAATAATAAACCAACTACTGTAGTCAGTCTGGTATTTACCCTTCAGGATTATTTTGAAAAGAAGAAGAACAAAGGCAGATTAATTCTACCAAATATTAAAATACAGAGCTATCTAACTGTTTGGTGCTGGAGGAGACAGAAAAGACTTAAACATACAAATTGAAATAGAAGTACTAGAAGAAAATATAGATATACTTTTAAACAATCTTGACACAGAAAGTTTTCTAAGAATGAAACAAAATCCAGAAACTATAAAGAAAAAGGATATATAATAAGAAGGAAGAAAATGAAAAAAAAAAAAAAAAAGACACCAAAGAGAAAGAAAAAGACAATTTGGGTAAAAACATTTACCACATACCTGACAAGGACTAATTTCTTTAATGTACCAAGAGCTCTTACAAACCAATGAAGGACAAATAACCCAAAAGAATACGAATGAGTGGTTAAAAAAAAAAGTTCAAATGGTCAAACATAAAAGATGCTCAACATCATTCATAATTTAAAAATGTAAATCAAAATAATGATATCTCATTTTTCACCTATCAGAGTCACAGAGCTTTAAAAAATCTGAATACACTAGATATAGGTAAATTGGTACAGTCTTTGGGGAGGGCAATTTAGCAATATATACTTAAATGGGAGCTAGAACTATTATTGAAGGACTGCCAACGTAAGTTATTAAGTAGGAAGAAAAAGTAAGATGCACAGCAGTGTATGTACTGTATAATCTCATTTGTCTAAGTAGTTTTTTTAAGAGCATGTACCAAAGCCAAAGACAACACAAGAAAAGAAAACAACAGACGAATATACCTGATGAACACAGAAAAAATCCTTAACAAAATATTAGCAAATCGAATCTAGCAACATATAAAAAGGTTTATACATCATGACCCACTGGGGTTTATCCTCGAAGTGCAAGGTTGGCTTATTATCTGAAAATCAATTAATGTAACACATCATATAAATAGAATAAAGGACAAAAGCCACACAATCATCACAACAGAGGCAGAAAAAGCACGTGACAAAATTCAACACACATTCATGATAAAAAGTCTCAACAAACTAGGAACAGAAAGGAACTTCCTCAACCAGATAAAGGGCAGCTCTGAAAAACCCACAGCCAACATCATACTTAATGGTGAAAGACTGAATGCCTCCCCCCTAAGATGAGGAACAAGGCAAGGATGTCCACATATGCCATTTCTATTCAACACTGAGCTATAAATGCAAATAATGTGCACTAGATAAAATAATTAATTAAAGGCATCTAGATTGGAAAGAAAGAAGTAAAAGTGCTTTTATTTCCAAATCATATACCTTGTATCTAGAAAATTCTAAGGAATCCACAAAACAACTGCTAGAACTAATAAACAAGTTGAGCATGGTCATAGACTACAAGATCAATATATAAAAATTAATTGTATTTCCACATACTAGCAACAAACAATCCAAAATTTAAAAAATAGTCCCATTTACCATAGTTTCAAAAAAAAATATTTAGGAATAAATTTTTTGGTTTTGGTTTTGTTTGAGGAAGATTAGCCCTGAGCTAACATCTGCTGCTAATCCTCCTCTTTTTGCTGAGGAGGACTGGCCCTGAGCTAACATTTGTGCCATCTTCCTCTACTTTATATGTGGGACACCTGCCACGGCATGGCTGACAAGTGGTGCATGGGTCCTCACCCAGGATCCGAACTGGCAAACCCTGGGCCGCTGAAGTGGAATGTGTGAACTTAACCACTGGCCAATGGGCCAGCCCCAGGAATAAATTTTTTAAAAGGACTTGTATACTAAAAATTATAAAACACTGCTAAGAGAAATGAAAGAAGATCTAAATAATTGGAGAGATATTCCATGTTCATGGATTGAAGACACAATATTGTTAGGATGGCAATTTTCCCATCAGAATCCCAGCGAGCTTTTTGTAGAAACTGACAAGTTGACCCTAAAATTTATATGGAAACAAAAAGGGCCTGGAAGATCCAAAACAACTTTTAGAAAGAACAAAATTGGAGGATTTATACTACGCAATTTCTAAGCTTATTTATTTATTTATTTATTTTTCTGCTTTTTCTCCCCAAATCCCCCAAGTAGATAGTTGTATACTTTAGTTGTGGGTCTTTCTAGTTGTGGCATGTGGGATGCCGCCTCAACACGGCCTACTGAGTGGTGCCATGTCAGTGCCCAGGATCCGAACCAGCAAAACCCCGGGCCGCTGAAGCGGAACGTGCGAATTTAACCACTCGGCAACAGGGCCAGCCCCTCTAAGCTTATTTTTAAAAAGCTATAGTAATCAAGACAGTGTATAAGAATAATGATCAATGAAACAGAATTAAAAGTCTAGAAATAAATCTTTATATTTACAGTAAATTGATTTCCAACAAAGTTAACACAGCAATTCAATAAGGAAAAGCTAATCTTTTCAACAAATGGTGCTTGGACAGTTGGGTAGCCATATGCAAAAGAAACTTCACATTATACACAAAAATTAACTCAAAATGGATCATAAACCTAAACAGAAAAGCTAAAACTATAAAACTTCTAGAAGAAAAGCTAGGAGAAAATCTTTCTGACCTTGGGTTAGGCAAAGATGTCTTAGATACAAGACTAAAAGTGCAATGCATATTTTAAAAATTGATGTTGGACTTCATCAAAATTTAAAGCTTTCATACTTCAAAGGATATCATTAAGAAAATGAAAAAGAGGCCACAGACTAGGAGAAAAATCTTTGCAACTTACATATCTGATAGGGGATTTGCATACAGAATATGTAAAATAGTGTTACACCTTAGTAATAAGACAATCCAATTTAAAAATGGGAAAAAGATTTTTATAGACATTTCACCAAAGATGACATAAGTATGGCCAATAAGCATATAAGATGTTTGATATCATTTGTCATTAGGGAAATGCAAACCAAAACCACAATGAAGTATCACTACACACCCACTAGAATGGCTAGCCTCAAAAACACAGACAACAACAAGTGTGGACAAAGATGTGGAGAAACTGGAACCCTCATATATTGGTGGGAATGTAAAACAGTACAGCCACTTTGGAAAGTCTGGCAGTATCTTTAAAAAGTTAAACATAAACGTACGATACTATCCAGCAATTCCAATCCTAGGCATTTATCCAAGAGAAAAGGAAATACATGTTCATACAAAGACTCGTACATGAATGTTCCCAATAGCTTTGATCCCAAAAGCTCAAAATTGGAAACAATCCAAACACCTATCAATTGGAGAACGGATAAACAAAATGTAGTATAGCCATACAGCAAAATACCACTCAGCAACAAAAAGGAGAGAACTACCAATTCATGTTAGAACATGCATGAACCTCAAAAATATTATGCTAAGTAAAAGAAGCCAGGTGCAAAAGTCTATATATTATATAATTCCACTTATACGAAATGCCCAGAAAAGGCAAATCTATAGACAGAAAGCAGATCAGTGGTTGGATAGCTGTAGGAGCTGGGACTGACTCCAAGTGTCAATCCCTTGACTGTTAGGGAACTTGCTGGAGAGGCAGAAATGTTCTAAAACTTTGTGTCCGTGTGATTATTGCACAAGTCTTCACAGGCATACCTCAGAGATAGCGTGGGTTCAGTTCTAGACCACTGCAATAAAGTGAACATCACAATAAAGCAAGTCACACAAATTTTCTCATTTCCCAGTGCATATAAAAGTTATATTTACGCCATACTTTAGTCTAATAAGTGTGTGATAGCATTATGTCTAAAAAAATAATGTACACATCTTAATTAAAAATACTTTATTGCTAAAAAATGTTAACCATCATCTGAGCCTTCAGTGAGTCATAATCTTTTTGTTGGTGGAGGGTCTTGCCTCGATGTTGATGGCTGCTGACTGATCAGGGGGGTGGCTGCTGAAGGATGGGATGGCTGTAGCAATTTCTTAAAATAAGACATCAATGACGTTTGTTGCATTGATTGACTCTTCCTTTTGCAGAAGATTTCTTTGTAGCATGCGATGCTGTTTGTTTGATAATGCATTTTACCCACAGCCCGACTTCTTTCAAAATTGGAGTCAATCCTCTTAAACCCTGCTGTTGCTTTAACAACTAAGTTTATCTTTTGTTGTCATTTCCACAGTCTTCACAGAATCTTCACCAGGAGCAGATTCCACCTCAAGAAACCACTTTCTTTGCTTATCCTTAAGAAGCAACTCCTCATCTGTAAAAGTTTTATCATGAGACTGCAACAATTCATTCACATCTTCAGGCTCCACTTCCAATTCTAGTTCTCTTGCTAGTTCCACCACATCTGCAGTTACTTCCTCCAATGAAGTGTGGAACCCCTCAAAGTCATCCCTGGGGTTTGGAATCATCTTCTGCCAAATTCCCATTAATGTTGATATTTTGACCTCCTCCCATGAATCATGAATGTTCTTAATGCATCTAGAATGGTGAATCCCTTCCAAGAAGGTTTTCAATTGACTTTGCCCAGATCCATCAGGGGAATCACTATCTATGGCAGCTATGGCTTTACAAAGTGCATTTCTTAAATAATAAGACTTGAAAGCCAAAATTACTCTTTGATCCCTGAGCTGCAGAATGGATGTTGTGTCGGCAGGCATGAGAACAATATTCATCTCACTGCACATCTCCATCAGAGCTCTTGGGTGACCAGAAGCATTGTCAACGCGTGGTAATATTTTGAAAGGAATCTTTTCTTCTGAGCAGTAGGTCACAACAGAGGGCTTAAAATATTCAGTAAACCATGTTGTAAAAAGATGTGCTGTCATCGAAGCTTTACTGTTCCATTTATAGAGCACAGGCAGAACAGATTTAGCATAATTCTTCAGGGCCCTAGGATTTTCAGAATGGTAAATGAGCTTGGCTTCAACTTAAAGTCACTAGCTGCCATTAGCCCCTAACAAGAGAATCAGGCTGTCCTTTGAAGCTTTGACTTTCACTTCTCCTCTCTAGCTACGAAAGTCCTAAGTGACATCTCCTTCCAATAGAAGGCTGTTTTGTCTACATTGAAAATCTGGTGTTCAGTGTAGCCCCCTTCATTAATTACCTTAGCTGGATCTTCTGGGTGACTTGCTGCAGCTTCTCCATCAGCACTGGCTGCTTCGCCTTGCATTTTCATGTTATGGAGATGGTTTCTTTCCTTAAACCTCATGCTAGCTTCAAACTTTTCTTCTGCAGCTGCCTCACCTCTCTCAGCCTTCACAGCATTGGAGAGAGTTGGGGCCTTGCTCTGGATTAGGCTTTGGCTTAAGGGGATGTTGTGGCTGGTTTGATCTTCTATCCAGACCGCTAAAACTTTCTCCATATCAGTAATAAGGCTGTTTCGCTTTCTTAGCATCAGTGTGTTCACTGGACTAGCACTCTAATTTCCTTCAAGAACTTTTCCTTTGCATTCACAGCTTGACTGTTTGGCGCAAGAGGCCTAGCTTTCAGCCTATCTCAGCTTTCAACATGCCTTCCTCACTAAGCTTAATCATTTCTAGCTTTTGATTTAAAATGAGACATGTGACTCTTCCTTTCACTTGAACACTTAGAGGCCATTGTAAGGTTAGTAACTGGCCTAATTTCAACATTGTTATGTCTCAGGGAATAGGGAGGAGAGGGAGACGGATGGGAGAACAGCTGGTCGGTGGAGCAGTCAGAACACACACAACATTTACACATTAACTTCACCAGCTTATATGGGCGTGGTTCGTGGCACCCCAAAACAGTTACAATGGTAACATCAAAGATTCCTGATTACAGATCACCATAACATATAATAACAATAAAAAAGTTTGAAATATTGCGAGAACTACCAAAATGTGACACAGACACATGACGTGAGCAAATGCTGTTGGAAAAATGGTGCCGACAGACTTGCTCAACACAGGGTTGCCACATTCCATCAATTTATAAAAAACACAATATCTGCAAAGCACAAAACACACTGAAATGCAATAAAATGAGTTAGGCCTGTACATTTACCAAAAATCATTGAACTGTACACTTAAAATGGGTCATTTTCTGGCATTAAATGATACTTTCATATACCAGAAGAAAAAAAATAACCAGCTAGAGGGAGATATAGATGAAACAAGTTTGACAATATAATGGTAATTGTTGAAGCTGGGTGATGGGTTATGGGGGTTCATTATACTATTTCTTCTACTTTTGTGTATGTTGGAAATTTTTTATAATAAAAAGTTTTTAAAAATAGACATTTTTATGTGTATAAAAATGTTCTGGAGAAATCTATGTTAAAAAAATCAAAGACTATTTAACTCTGATGAATGGATCTGGGGTAGCCAAGTGACTTTCTTTTCATTTATAGCTTTTTTCCACTATCTTTTTTCTATGTACGTGGATCACTCATATTCAAATAAATATTTAGATTTTAAGAAGGGGAAGGAAATGGGCTGCCTCTGAAAGTCCCCCTGAAGACATACAGGAAATGGGAAACATAAGGTAAGGAGAATGCAGAGGAGATTCTGGCATGAGCGTGTGGGGAACCAGACTAGATCGGCAATTCTTAACCTCAGGGAGGGTGTTGCGAACCCCTCTGAGGATCTTATAAAAGCTACAGACCCTGCTCCCAGAAAAAACGCTCCAAAATGCAGAATGTGACATATGATTCCAGGAGGATCTAGGACTTAGAAGTTCATGGGCCCCTGAGAAGACCCCCTGTACTAGACACCATGACAACTTTCTGTGAGTCTTTGACTTTACTACCTCTGCAGCCCTCACAGCCTGAGAGAGGATGTTTGACCCATGGTTCATTTCTGTAAGGAAGTTAAGGAGGAGCAAAGTACTTGCTTCTTGGCAAATTCCTTTGTATCTTTCTTTAATTTTTAATTGGTCACCACAGGCACTCCCATGTGAGGTTCAGTCTGAAAAGTCAATTAGGTATCTGGCAAACATCTTTTGCATTTTCAGAGCCATGAAAGGAGAGAGAGTTCTAAGAGATGTGAACCAGCCCATTTAACATTATTTTGCTTTACTCGGTTTCCAAGCCCCGAGACTGCAAAGGTAGCATGTCAAGGAACAAGGTGATGGCAATCTAGAAGCCCTTTGTGCTGTAATCTAACACCCCATCACTGGCAAAGATAGGGGTGACCTGGAAAGTTATAAAGCTGAAGAGACTCAAGAATCAAGGTCTTGCCTTTCCTATCCATTTTATTCTTGGGGACCACGCATGGGAAAAATCTTTCCCAACAGCCCAGTGAAGGACTACGAGGACTAAAAAGTACCCTTCACCCCCTAACATTTGCCCCACCCAGTTTGAAAGGAGTGAGCAATTAATTTCCCAAGAAAATAGGAAGTTTCCCCTGAGAACTGAAAATTATTTTATTCACTCACATTCTCTGTGGCCTGAAGTTAACCTTTCCTTTTCTGGAGCCCTTTGCCTGGCAGTCTCCCTCCCTATAAATAGCATCATCTAGTGATACAGGCTGGCCAATCTGAACAGCCTTGCCGGTTCCTATTTCATGCTTTTCCTGCTACAAAAGCAGCAGCTTTCTTAACAGTAAGCTAGATTCTTCTTTTTCCTTCTCAAAGATACAGTCACTATTTTAAGATCACTCAGTAACTGCTCCCCAGATTAAGCCAAAAAGAAAAAGAGAAAGGCTTTGGGGCACAGTTTGCCGGCAGTTAACTGAAATCAACTACCCACTCAGTTAAAGCTCCCTAAGAATTCAACCACACGTGCAGGATGGCTAATGATGCTGAAGACCACTTACCAAGCTGCCCCCATGAAGCTAAAGAACTCACAGAGGAAAAAAACAGAACCAAATTAGCCACAGGAGACTCCAAATATGTAGCCTTTATTTCAGAGCTCACAGCTACATAGTAGCTGTTGAGCAGAGAGACATAAAAAGACTCAACGGTCTTTTGCTGGTAGGGAAAAACCCACAGCAGGCTGTCGAAGGCCAGGTGAAACTAATAACCACCCTCACCGAGCAACAGACAACTAGACCTAAACATTGAGGCCAGAAAGTGCAAAGATAAAACCTATGAAATGCACTGACCCTCCCTCTCCCCCTGGGGTATTTATAAAGAACCCTCAGTCCAAGAGATGGGCTTAGATGCTTCACCTCCGGAAGACTTCAAACCTTGGAGTAGAAAAGAGCACTCTCTGTGCTGGACACTTTCATGTCTTACTTCATTTAATCACCACAACAATCCTCTGAGGTCAGTATCATCCTCATTTTAAAATAAGGAAACTGATTCAGTTTGGGATGACGAAAAAGTTCTGAAGATGGATGATGGTGACGGTTACACAACAATGTGAATGTACTTAATGCCACTGAACTGTATTCTTAAAATAGTTAAAATGGCAAATGTTATGTGTATTTTCCCACATACACAAGAAAACATTTTAAAAGAGGTAACTGAGGTTTAAAGAAGCAAATAGTTTGCCCAAAGTCATAAAACCCATCAGCGTCAAATTCTAGCCCAGGTCCTTAGACCAAGCCTTAGTTTCTTCATCTGTAAAATGGGCTTTTATAAGGATTAGATGGGGGCCAGCCCAGTGGCACAGCGGTTAAGGTCGCACGTTCTGCTTCAGTGGCCCAGGGTTCACCGGTTCAGATCCTGGGTGTGGACATGGCACTGTTTGCCAAGCCATGCTGTGGTAGGTGTCCCACATATAAGGTAGAGGAATATGGGAACGGATGTTAGCTCAGGGCCAGTCTTCCTCAGCAAGAAAAAAAAAAAAAAAGAGGAGGATTGGTAGCAGATATTAGCTCACAGCTAATCTTGCTCAAAAAAGAAAAAAGAATTAGATGGAACAATGGATGGGCATATGGTTCATCAGTTGAAATGCATCATGTGAGTAGAAATTTTTCCCTTGAAGTCAGGTAACATTGGGGATTACCACAAATCTTTAATAGCTTTTTAATCAGAATGTCATAGTAGTTTTAAACTTTATAAAGAGACCATCTCATTCAGGGGTTGCAAATTCAACCACCTAGACTGGCCATGCAGTTGATCTAAATCGTGAAGCTGCTCAGAATCAAGAAAAAAGGGAGTGGAGGAGAAAGTGACAAACCGGGCCCTGCATGGGGAATGCTCCTCATGGGGAATTGGGGCCTGAATTTTCAAGAGAAAATGAAAATCTAGAATTTTTAAAATGTGAAATCGCCCAATTATTAAATGTTGGTGACTAACTCAAAAAATTTTAAAGTTCTGTGCCAGCAAAAAAAAAAAAAAAAAAACCCCAAATCAAGCCCATGTCAAGATGTGGTCCAAGGATTGCTGATTTATAGCGTCTGATCTACTTCAAGAAGAAACCGAAGCCCAAAGATGTTAAGTGACTTGCCAGGGCACCCAGACTCCTTTCTAAACTGGCTTAAGAATTCAGTTCCAGCTGGTGATTTTTGTTTTTCAAGAATTGCTAGTAGCATTTAGCATACCTTCTGAATACAAAACCTCAAGATTGCAAGCCCTGGGAGGTATGTCAGTTTAATGCTCAGGCATAGGTGAGAAATCATGTTATGAAGACAGAGAAGGAGGCAATGAAGAGGAATGAGACAGAATTGAGAAGTCCCGTGCGTCCCCAACCATGCCCCATTTGGGAAACACTAGTGTCAGCAAATGGTTCACGGATCAAAGCAGGTTTGGGGGCGGTAGGTGGTTCCTATCATTTGCCTGCGGCCAGATGGCCCTGCTCATCCTGGGTCCTTCCCACCTTCCTGCCAGTGCCCAGAGATCAAAACCCAACCTTCTCCAACATTCTGCAACCTGCTTCTTTACTGCAAGATCAAAGGGGAACTTTTGTCCAAGCTGTAAAAGAGAAAGCAAGAGGCAACTTAGCGCTGTCTCTGCCTCCTCTCTACTTCCTGAGAGGACTAAGGGCGCTCCTTTAAAGGGATTCCTCAGAGAAACACATCTGAACCAAGGCCTGGTATTGGCATCTCAGATCCAAGGACACAGCAGCTCCTGCAGAATATGTGCCAGGTAGGGCAACTCGAGAGAGAAGACAGACAATACAACTGACAGCACTTGGAAAGACCACAGGGACTACGACCATGGAAAAAAATCAAAATCAATCTGATTTTATAGGCATATTAGCAAAAATCACCTTAAATTCAAGTATTCTAAATCACAGTATTTTCAACCTGGAATTTAGAAATCATCAAATCCAAACCTTCACTTCACATGTGACATATGTGGAAACACATCAATAAAGACAAAGTAATGTGCCCCAGGCCACATGGTGGATCAGTGGGAGTGGTGGGACTAAGCCCAGGCTGCTGGCTCCTGCTCCAGTGCTCAATGGGCTGATGCCCACCCACGAGAGAGGCCCCGAGGAGACAGCAGCTTCCCACACACAGCTCTGGTGGCAGAGTCCAGGTCTCTCACCTCCTGTTCCTGGACTCTACCATCCCTATTCCACCACAGAAACAGTTTCTGTACTTCCGACTGGGGCCGGGGCGACTGGCTAGCACTCACTCCATCTGCTCAAAGGAAACGTGAGCTCATTCAGTCCATTCCCTTGCCTCTGGACTGGATCAAACTCAAGCAACCTCAAAACAGTGTGAACCAACCCAGATTCCACTCCTAGGTACATACCCAAGAAAACTGAAAACACACACTCACACAAAAACTTGCACACAAATGTTAATAGCAACATTATTCATAACAGCCAAAAAGTGGAAACAAACCCAATGTCCATCAACGGTTGAAAGAATAAATAAAATGTGGTCTATCCACACAATGGCATATTATTTGTCCATAAAAAGGGATGAAATACTGACACATGCTACAACATAGATGAACTTTAAAAACATTATGCTGTATAAAAAAAGCCGAATACAAAACACCACATATGATGTGATTCCATTTATATGAAATATCCAGAGACAAATCTACACAAAGTAAATTAGTGGTTGCAAGGGCCTGGGAAATAACTGCTAATGGGTTGCTTTTTGGGGTGATGAAAATGTTCTGGAAGTAAATAGTGGTGAAAGTTGCACAACTTTGTGACTGTACTTATAAAAACCACTCAACGGTATACTTTACCAGTGAACTTTATGGTATACGAATTATAGTCAATAAAAAAGGAAACGGGTAAAACCCAAACAGTATGAACGATAAGATATGTGAGAGAAGTACACAGAGTTCTAGTCTCCAAATGGACGTTTCTAGACTCCTGAGCTGACATGCCTACAAATGTACTTGATGGACATTTCTCAAGTTCCAGCAAAATAATATTCCCCAAAGCATACTCCATATGCTCAATATTTCCGTTAAGAGTGAGACACGAGCCTGCTTCTCACTTCAGACTGATCTAGGTAACTCAGTATTGTGTGACTTCACAGAGCCATCTAAGTGCAGGGCAGGAGGAGCAGGGAAACGAGCGCGCTCCAGTTTACACCGGCGTCTCCTCTGCGGCGGGAGAAGTCTTGCTCTGCAAGTTCGGGAAAACCCCCACTGCGCTGACACAGACCTGGGAGCTGGCAGCCTAACCCTTGGCGAAGAAGAGCCATTCACTAAGGAAAGCGAGGGAGGGAAAAGCTCCTAAGACAGGAGTTGAAACTTGCACCCACAGCCCTAACTTTCAAAACACAAGAACAAACCCCAAATCCAGCCTGTTCTAACGGTCACTGAATTCACTAGCTGAATTCACTAGCTCGGCTCCTCTTGGGTTGTATGACTTGCCTCAGAAACCCATACACCCCAAAGCGGATCCACACACTTCCATCCGCAGCAGCTGGGACACAGGGTGCGGAGGCTGTTCTAACTTCATGTAATAAAGTGCTTGACGCAGACCAAACTCAAGTCTACCTGTGACCCCACTGTGCCCGTTACATACATCCCCCTGTAATAAACCTGCTTCCACATCTTTTCACTATTGCATCAAACATGAAATTTCTCACATGCGCCCTTTAAACTAGCCTCTGTGGGTCACTGTATACATTGTACCCTCCGTTTCTTCAAATCAATTACTGTATTCACCATGAAAGGGCAGGACCCCACTCCCAGGTGACACGACAAACGCTAAATCACGGTGCTTTCCACTGTGCTTAGAATAAAATCCAAACTCCTTTCCACGGCTTCTCTGCAGGCTGAGAACAAGCCAGCTCCCCTAATGAAATGTTCTGGAGCGGGTGGGAAGGGGACGCACCCTAGCAGAGCAGTCTACGTCAAAGTGCAGCCCACAGACTGCACACTGCAGGCTGTAACCCACCGCAACTACAGGCGTGGCTGCTCCCGCCCCTCACCAACTTCCTTCTACCATCTCCCCCACCCCACCCCTCACCGTGCTTCAGCCCTCCAGCCTTCTGTGCTCCTCAAACATACCAAGCCCTTTCCCACCTTGGTCCTTTACACTTGTCATTTCCTTTGGAACATTCTTTGCATTGCTGGTTCCTTCTTGTCAATCAGGTCTCAACTCACATCACCTTCTCTGAGAAGCCTTCTCTGACCACTTCATGCAAAGTAGTTGCATCACCTCGTCACCCCCAATTACTACCACTTCACCTTGCTGTGACAGCGTCTTCACAGCACTTACTACTCTCTGACAGCATCTGGTTCATGCATTTACTTATTCACTGCCTGTCTCCTCAGACTAGAAAAGCTCCACAAGGGTAGGGACCCTGACCTCTAATTCACAACTAGGTCCCTTAGCACAGAGAAGGCAATCAAACATTTGTTGATTAAATAAATATGTACCAGAAACATGTATCGCTAACTTATTACCTCTTAAAAACCTCTGAACAGGGCAGGAATTTCCTAGTACAATGCTATAAATGCCACTTTATTGAACTTTTTCCCCATGGCAAGAGAGGGTGGAACTTTTCCTGTTAAGTTCTTACGCCATCCTCGTTCTGAATTTGGTTCAGAAAAAGATGGGTTTCGACATGCCACTTTTGGGACGTTCCCTACTCATGGTTCAGACTGAAGTCTGAGACCAGAGAAATCAGGCAAGGCTGGGCCTGGCTCTGTGGCCAAGTGGTTAAAGTTCAGCGCACTCTGCTTTGGGGGCCTGGGTTCAAGGGTTTGGATCCTGGGCACAGACCTACTCCACTCACTAGCCATGCTGTGACCATGTCCTGCATATAAAAAAATGGAGGAAGATTGGCACAGATGTTACCTCAGGGCTAATCTTCCTCAAGCAAAAAAAAGGAGCATCGACAACACATGTTACCTCAGGGCAAATCTTCCTCAGCAAAAAAAAGAAAGAAAGAAATTAGGCACACCTGTGAAATCTTTTACCTGACCTCTGAGGTTCTAAATAAGGAATCCCTCATTAAATAAAAAGGATTAAGTTATCAGTTGGTTAACAGGAGGGGAACTCATTATCAGCCAATAACCTACCCTTCTTTGGAGAAAACCAACACCAGGAATTTAAACAAGAATCTTCCTTCGCTAAAATCAAATGTCACTTCCTTTTCTCTGTGTCTTCCTTTGCATTCACTCCCAGGAGGAAATTACCTGCTGAGGAAGCAACATACAGGAAGACCTAGAAAATCACTCGGGACTAAGTGACTTCAATTTTGCTTCTGATCTCTTGACAAGCAGAATGTGAGCTGAGAGTCTGGAAGAAAGGCCAGTCCTTCACAGACCTCCTTCCAGGGTTCTGTACCAGGAGCGAGCAAGTTCGCACCCACTTTCCAGGCACAGGTCTTTTACCCGCACCCTTATCCACTTACAGCGTTCACCCTAACGAGTTCCATCCTAATGAGCCTTCAGCCCTAACGAGCTGAGTGGCCCTGTAGGGGCATGGGAAGGGGAAGCAGCCAAGTGGGGACAGTAGAGTGTTTTTCAAAACTTAGTCCACAGACCACCTCCATCATAATCATTGGCGTGCTTATAAAAGTGCAGGCTCCTGGTCATCACCTGGCCCTACGGACTGAGAATCTTTGGGAGTGGCTCAGGAAACAGCTTTTCTAACACGCCTCCTGACACACACCCCGAGAGTCTCAACCACAGCAAAGTTTGAGAACCAGTGGGATAAAAGCTCCCCAGGAGACAGGCAGGGAGTTGATTGAGAGAAGACAGGAGAAACGGTTAGGGAAGGGTCTAGGGATGGAAGATAGGGGGGTGGGGGGCAGTTAGGGCATGCTCCCGGGTAGCAGCAGTCAAGGTGGGTGCGCGGTGGGAAGACTTGAGGGTGGAGGTGAGGATAGGGCTCTGGAAAGGATCTGAGATGGGGCGGGGGCTGGCAGGCTGGTCAGAGATGAGGTCGCATCCGCGGACTGGTCAGGACAGTAGGGAGGCGGGAAGGCGGAGAGAGTAGAGTTTGGACATGAGGGGGAGGAGCAAGGGCGGGAATAAGAGGGGTTCTTCGGGGAGACCGGGGCTAGGACAGTGAATTTTGGAAAACGGGAGTCACAGGAGGCGGCGACCAAAGCAAGAATAGGAACCGGCAGAGGCGGTAGCTGAGACCTTTCCTCCGACCCAGCGCCTCCCCCCAAACTCGGGGCCTTGACAAGCCTGAGTAAGGGCTAGGCCAGGGAGGGGGAGTTTAGGGGAGACGAGCCCAGTCAGGGACGTCCCTCAAGCCTGAGCTAAGGGTCCCGGAGATGGCTCGGGCCAGGCACGGGACACCGGAAGGTCCTGGGTTCCTCCGGAGGGCCCCGCTCCAGCTCCGGCTCCCGGAGTCTCCTTCACTCACCATCGCCGCCGCCATCTTGGATCCACGTGTCGCCGTAATGACGTCAGCGGAAGTGGTGTTTCCCTGGTTACCGTTTAACACTGCCAGGTGCTGCCTGGCTTCAATCGCTCCTGTAGTCGCGGTCAGCAGAGGGGCAAGGGAGAATTAGCTCCTGATCAGTAGCCTGGTCTGAACAGTTAGGTCGCTGAGTGGGTGAAGAGAGAGGATGGTGTAACTATAGGAGCCATATTAGCTCCTGGCAGAGACTGCTGCTTCCCCTCCCCCACACTGCATTGTGGGTAATGGGTGTGTGCGTAAACGCGCATGTTCTCTGGACGCCATCTTTACTATTGGCAGAAAGCCCCGTTGCCAGGGTTACTTGAGGCCTTGATTCGAGTGAGTGGGGTCGGTACAATGACTCCAATAGCTGCCCAACTCCGAGAATAATTTGTAATTATATATTTAATTATTTGCTTGACTATCCTATATCCTCTCCAATAGACTGTAATCTCTATGAGGGTAGCATATTGTCTTTTATTTAATTTCACTCTGCCTTATTCTTACCTATAACATGGGGAAAGGATTATTAAAATACCTTGATTGTAGGTTTATGATGAAGATCCAATGACGTAATATTACATAGTATGTATTCAATAAATAATTGTCATTATACCCTTATGTATACTCCTTCAGGCATATGGTAGGTGCCCAATACAATACTACACTGCATGTTTACTAAATGAATGAATGAAAAGCAGCATATTAATGGAGGGAGACATTTTTGACTGTGAACTTCACCATGCTTTAGTTACCTAAGTGTGTACTCGAGGCAAATCACTCAACCTTCCTAAGCCTCAGTTGCCAATATCTGGAAAAGGGGACTCAAAGAGTCATGGTGTTAAAATAGGGAGAGCTCTGAAAGTTCATTTAGTCCATGTATCACTATAAAGTGCGTACAAGACCAGTGCTACCTGCAACTGTTTCAAAAAGTTGTTAAAAAGATTATAATGATTAATAATAATAAACACTTACTGAGCATTTGCTGTGTGCTGCAGCATTTAGCATTATGCTAAAACCATTCACAAGACTCTCATCTAATCCTGTGTCTTGGCTAGGGGCAGTTGAACCCTGATTCCTACCTGTTAGCACCACTAGGGTGGATTCTCCAAAAAGATGGCTGCCAACAAGTCCTCCCATCTTTGCATGAGCATGCTGTTTCTCCTATCAAGTAGACTCTGTTTCTCCTCCTGTTGAATCTGTCTGGTCATGTCACAGTGAGGCTTGGCAGCTTCTGCTTCCACCATCTTGGGTCTAAAGAAGTCTGGCTATCCTGCTGGAGAGCCACATGGAGAGGGAAGGAGGCCCAGCCAACTCCTCAAGACATTCAAGAAACTCCATTTGGGCACTAGATCTGTGAATGAGGTCATCTTGGACATTCCAATCCCAGCTGAACTGCCAGCTGAATGCAGCCACATGCATAACCTTATCCAACACCCTGTGGAATAGAAAAACTGCCCCGCTGAGCCTAGTTGTTTTAGATTTGGGGGTGGTTTCTTAGGCAGCATTGGGTAACTGAAACACACACCCGTTAACTCTTGTGACCTGCACAACCATCCTGAAGAGTAGCAGAACAACCATTATCTCAGGGAGGAAGCTTGAGAGACCAGGAAGGCTTTGCCTGGAGTCTCATTGCTAGTAAGCCATAGATTCCAAACTTAGAACCAGTTCTTCTGGAGCTTGAATCCTGGGTGTTTCCCACCATTTCTGGATGCCTGAAGAGGGATAACTGATAAGGAACAAAGCTTGATGAACAGCATATTATTTCTCAATATTTCCATTTTAGCCCTCTTCAACTTTGTATTTTTCCCAAAGGGCTTTCAATATCCCAATCTCCTTTGGTAACATGTGCCAGAATCCTGGAGCTGGACTGCCTGGGTTCAGATCCCATCTCCACCACTCACTGGCTCCACCACATGGACAAGTTTCTTTTTTTCCTTAAACATTTTTTTTTATTGTGGTAAAATATGCATCACATAAAATTTACCATCTTAACCACTTTTAAGTGTACAATTCAGTGGTATCAAGTACATTGACAATATTGTGCAACCATCACCTCCATCCGTCTCCAGAGCCTTTTCATCATCCTAAGCTGAAACTCTGTGCCGTGAAACACTAACTCCCCATTAATACTTCTCCCCAGCCCCTGGTAGAACCTCTGTTCTACTTTGTGTTTCTATGAATTTGCCTATTCTAGATACCTCTTATCAATGGAATTATGCAATATTTGTCCTTTTGTGTCTGGCTTATTCCACTTAGCATAACGTTTTCAGGTTTCATCTATGTTGTAGCGTATATCAGAATTTCATTCCTTTTTACGGAATTTGGGTTGTTTCCACTTTTTGGCTATTGTGAATAATGCTGCTATGAACAAGGATGTGCAAACATCTGTTCAAGTCCCTGCTTTCAGCTCTTTTGGGTCTATACCCAGAAGTGTAATTGCTGAATCATACGGTAACTCTATGTTTAACTTTTTGAGGAACTACCATACCATTTTGCACAGTGGCTACACCATTTTACATTTCCACCAGCAACGTACAAGGTTTCCAATTTCTTCACATCCTCAGCAGCACTTGTTATTTTCTGTGGTTGTGTTTGTTTTTAATAATAGCCATCCTCATGGGTGTGAAAAAGTGCAAGTTTCCTAACCTCTCTAGACCTCAACTTCCTCATGTGTAGGGCACAGATCATAAAATACCTCACCTCAGGATGGTTATGCGGACAGAATCAGTTAATGCATACCAAAAGCTCAGAGGGGCAGGCTCCGTGGCTGAGTGCCTAGGTTTGTTCACTTTGCTTTGGCGGCCTGGGGTTTTGCCGGTTCAGACCCTGGGCGCAGATGTGGCACCATCATCAGGCCACACTGAGGGGGCATCCCACACAGCACAACCAGTGGCACTCACAACTAGAATAGACAACTAGGTACTGGGGGGGCTTTGGGAAGAAGAAGAAGGAAAGAAAAAAAAAATGAAGGTTGGCAACAGATATTAGCTCAGGTGCCAATCTTTAAAAAAAAAAAAAGGCTTAGAATAGTGCCTGTCACACTGTAGGTGCTATAGATATGTTTGCTATTATATTTTGAGATCGGTAGGACAAGGCTTCTTATCTCTGGAATGATGGAGACATTAATATAAAGAGATGTTAAGGAACTTGGGACAAGGTAACCCAACGAATCCAAAGGGGGCTAAGGCTTGACTCAAATCCACTGAGTCACATACATGCCCCTGCTGTACAACCAAACAGACAAATAAAACCAAACCCAAACCAGAGGGCTCTTACAGTAACATCAGGGCGTGTAGTTCCGGACATCTGTGAAAGTGCTTCTCCAAGAAAAATAGGAAGGTGGGGCTGGGCCTAGAGGAAGCAAACCTGATCCTTAGGTCTCCAAGGAGAAGGGTAGGATGTACTGATCTGTGTCCTTCTTACACTGGTTTCAGTTGTCTGTTGCTACACAGCGCAAGACCGCAAAACTTGGTGGCTCAAAACAACAATGATTTATTATTTCTCTTGATTCTGTGGGTAGCAATCTCGGCAATTCTGATGGTCTCACCTGGGGTCTCTCATGTACTCTCATCTGATGGCTCAACTGTGGCTGTTGAGTCCGAGGTGGCCTCATATGTCTGCGTGGTTGGTGCTGGCTATCAGCAGGGCCTCTCTCTCCACATGGCCTTTCATCCCCAAGGAGGGTAGCCTAAACTTCTTCACAATGTAGTCTCGGGTCCATGAGGGTGAGAGTAAAACCTACAAGGCCTCCTAAATGCTGAGCTTCGTAACTCCCATAGCATCTATATATACCACATTCTATTGGTCAAAATAACTCGCAAGCAGTCCAGAGTCAAAGTGGGAGGGGACCACATAAGGGCATGAATTCAAGGAAGCGAGATTCGTTGGGGTCATTTGGTAACAATCGCCTGTGCCATCCTTGCCAGGCCAGCCTACTCTCTCTCACCTGGGCCTCTGTGGAGCCTTCTGCCTGGTCTTCCTGCTCCACCCTTGTCACCTCTAATCTCTGTTCTCCATTTAGCAGCCTAAGTAGTCTTTTGAAAACAAGAATCAGCCCCTGTTTCTCCCATGTTGAAAACTCTCGAGTGCTACCCCTTGCAAGTAACACAAAATCCAAGTCCTCACCATGGCCTTCAAGGCCCTGCGTGCTCTGGCCTCCTCTCCCACCATTCTCCCCCTCCCTCACCAGCTCCAGCCACACAGACCTCCCTGGACCCTGCCGAGCTCACCTCCACCTCAGGCTTCTGTACTTGCAGTTCCTCTGTCTGGAATACTCTTCTCTCAACATTGGCTGTGGGTAGCTCGTTCTCATATTCAGTTCTCTGCTCAACTGTCACCTCCTTGGAGAGGTGTTCCCTGGCCACGCATATCTAGAGAGAGATAATTTGGTTATTTGCTATCATCTGTCTCCTATGAAGGCCTGGGCTAGGTCTGTGTTATTCCCAACTGTGTCCCTATTGAGTTGTGCTCAAAAAATATTTGTTGAATGCTTGAATTATAATTAATCTCAAGCCTCACTCTGTCTTGTTGGGAATAGATCCAGCTGTAACTTGACAAGATGGAAGCTTACTTTCCTCTGTCTTGGTCTGTTCCCCCAGAGGCCGACTCTGAGACAAGGATTCAAGCAAAAGTAGTTTACTTGGGAGGTGAAGGGACATCAGAAGGCAATGGTGTGCAGGAGCCGGCTTGTCCTGCTTACAAGAACCAGTAGTTAAATTTTCAGGAACTTTGTGAGCCGATTGTTGACCATAGGCATTATTGAAAATTAAATTATATAAACTTAAAATTTAAATAAATGATATCAAAAACTGAAGTATTCAATATTCAAAATTCATCGTTTCCTAATCATTTTACTATTATCCGTGTGCTTGAGGTTATTTATGTCTATTTTATGTGTATGATAGAAATACTGTTAAATGAGGGCCGGCCCAGTGGCACAGCGTTAAGTTCACAAGTTCCGCTTTGGTGGCCCTGGGTTCACCGGTTCAGATCCCAGGTGCGGACATGTCACCACTTGGCAAGCCATGATGTGGTAGGCGTCCCACGTATAAAGTTGAGGAAGATGGGCACGGATGTTAGCTCAGGGCCAGTCTTCCTCAGCAAAAATAGGAGGATTGGCAGCAATTAGCTTAGGGCTAATCTTCCTCAAAAAAAAAAGAAAGAAAAAAAGAAAGAAATACTGTTAAATGGTGCGCTACTGCTCCTCTCTTCCCAGCTCTGTGTTCAGTGGCATTGGGTTGGTAGCTGAACCAACTTATCCATTAACCTAGTTGGCAGCACAGTGCACAAGGCCCCCTGTACTTTTAGGGACCACAAAAATGTTTAAAAGAAATTAATTTCTTTTAAAATCAGAAGGCAAAAATGGGCTTTGAGGTTAAAGGAAAAGTTTTCATATAGGATGTTAATATATTCATCTTTATATCAAAGCAGTTGACTATAATTTATATTTACAAATAAAATACATTTATATTTCTATTTATAAATATTTAATATATATTTTACGGAGGGAGAGTTCTAAAAACGCAAAAGTGCCTAAGGCTCATGAAAGTCACAATGCAGTTCTGGTTGGTAGCTTGAAATTGGCCATGGTGGGAATAGTTACATCACAAAAATCAGCAAATGCTGCAAACCAGGGCTCGAAGTTCTGCTTTGTTAGCAAAATTTTTCTGTAAAGGGCCAGATAATAAAGATTTTAGGCTTTGCAGCCCATGTGATTGTGTCACAATTACTCAACTCTGCCTTGTACAAAAACCGCTACAGATGGTACATAACGGGCATGGCTGGGTTCCAGTAAAATGTAGTTTGTCAAACCCTGGGCTAGACTTGAAGGGATGGAGAAAATGTTAATAATGCAGACTAAACTTTGAGTGTGTTCTGTCTATAGCTGTTACACTGTGATTAGCACAAAATTGTGGTAGTATTTGAAACTCACCTTATTCAGCAAAGGAGTTGCTCATATCATTGACTAATGAGTGAAGTTCTGATATGTCTTCATTATTTCTTTTTCATCTAATCCATGAATATAAGTGAAACCATCAACCCACACTCACATTGGAGCTATACTTGGAGAGGGGATGTTGTCAAGCAAGTTGCCACTCTGAGTAACTGAAAATTAATGCTGTGGGGAAACAGTGCAAAACACATACCTGAGAGTTGCCACCCAAGAGGCAAAGAAGCTGGGGTATTTATACACGCACTCCCAAAAGTCATTAATTGAGGACTGATCCCAGAGAGTGTTAATTCCTTACCACTTTTAGCCCTCTGGGAACACTGGCAGCTGAGGGTTTTCGCAGTTTTAGAAAAAGAGCCCTCAGGCACAGTGATGCAGATCATGGCAGCTGAAAGTCCAGCCCTCTTTAAGGGGTACTGACAGTACACGCCTGAGGTAAAATTCTGGAGCACTGTCCTAGCTGATATGGTGGCTGTGGCTAAAATATCTTCAGCTTTGCCATCCTAGAGTTAATTAATTTTCCTCAGGGTCCACAATGGCAGCTGGAGCTCCAGCCTTCACATGCCCATTCTAGGCAGCAAGATAGAGGAAGAGATGAAAAATAAAGGGCAAAGAGCCCACATCAGTTGTGTTTTAAGAAAGGATCCTGGAAGGTGCTACACCACACTTCCACTTCCAACCCACTGGTCAGGACTTAACCACATGGCCACACTTTGCTGAAAGAGGGAGCGAGAAGTGTAAACTTCAGTCTGGGTTGTCATGTGCCCCTGATAAAAATCCTGTTTCTCTAGAAGAAGGGAGAACACGGATACGGGGACAACCAGCAGTCATTGCCAACCCCCAAAAGGGAAGGGATGCAAATAGAAAGCAAATTGATATATCCTTATGTCAGATTATGCTGTGATGAAGATAGACATATGAAAAAATTGAAGGCCCAGACCAGGGAATAAGGAAGTGGTCTTATTCCAAATCACACGGGAAAAAATGAAACAAGTGCTTTCCCTATATTTAAGCTCAAAGCCACAGCTAGAGGATAGATTGAAGCAAGTTATTAACATCTTAGAACAGAGCATTGTAAACATTGTAAACAAGCTTTCGTTTGCCACCTCCCAGGGGAGGAGTGCATGCAGTTCTCCCATAGAATTGGTGGCACACAATTTATCCCTATGTTTTTGTTTGTTTGTTTTATTTAATAGACTTTTTTTTTACTTTATTTTGTGTGTGTGTGAGGAAGATTGGCCCTGAGCTAACATCTGTTGTCAATCTTCCTCTTTGCTTGAGGATGATTGTCGCTGAGCTAACAGCTATGCCAGTCTTCCTCTATTTTATGTGGGATGCTGCCACAGTGTGGCTTGACGGGTGGCGCTAGGTCTGCACCAGGGATCCAAACCTGCAGACCCTGGGCCACCGAAGCAGAGCATACAAACTTAACCACTATGCCACTGGGCCGGCACTAGACTTTATTTTTTTTAGAGCAGTTTTAGGTTTACAGAAAAATGAATGGAAAGTACAAAGTTCCCATATGCCCTCTAAGCCAGCCCTCCATTTCCCCTGTTACTAACATCTTGCCTTAATGTGGTACATATGTTACGAGTGATGAGCCAATATTGATACATTATTAACCTAAGTCCATAGTTTACATTAGGGTTCATTGTTTGTGCTATAAATTCTTAATTTTGACAGATATATAATGACATTTATCTACCATTAAGAGTATCATACAAAACAATTTCACTGCCCTAAGAATGCCGTGTTCCACCTGTTCATCTCTCCCTCCCTCCCCACCAAACCCCCGGGAACCACTGATTTTTTTACTCTCTATAGTTTTGCCTTTTCCAGAGTGTCAGATACTTGGAAGCATATAGTATGTAGCCTTTTCAGACTGACTCCTTTCCCTTAGCCATATGCATTTAAGGTTTTTCATGTCTTGATGGCTCCTTTCTTTTCATCACTGAACAATATTCTGCTATATGGATGTACACCATTTGTTTACCCATTTACCCGTTGAAGGACATCTTGGTCACTTCCAAGTTTTGACAATTATAAATAAAGCCTCTACAAACATTACTGTGTAGGCTTTTCTGTAGACACAAGTTTACAACTCATTTGGGTAAATATCAAGGAACACAATTGCTGGATCAGATGGTAAGAGTATGTTTAGTTTTGTAAGAAACTGTCTTCCAAAGTGGCTCCACCATTTTGCATTCCCCCCAGCAATGAATGAGAGTTCCTGTTGCTCCACATGCCTGCCAGCATTTGATGTCGTTCATGTTCTGGATTTTGGCCATTCTAATAGGTGTGTAGTGGTATCTCACTGTTGTTTTAATTTGCCTTTCCCCCCATGACATATCACGTGAAGCATCTTCTCATATATGTATTTGCTATCTGCATATCTTCTTTTGTGAGGTGTCTGTTCAGGTCTTTTGCCCCTTTTTTAATTGAGTTGTTTCTTATTGTTGAGCTTTAAGAGTTCTTTGTATATCTTCAGATATCAGTCCTTTATCAGATATGTGTTTTGCAAATATTTTCTCCCAGACTGGAGCTTGTCTTTTTGTTTTCTTAACAGTGTCTCTTTTTTTTTTGTCAGATAAGAACTTTTAATTTTAATGAAGTCCAGTTTACCAATTTTTTCTTTCGTGGATTGTGCTCTTGGTGTTGTATCTATCCCCATGTTTTTATCTGTCTTTCCTGTGACCAGAGGTATAAATCACCGTGCAGGGCAGTGTAAAGTGAAAGAGCAGGACAGCAGGAATTGACCTCTTGATCTTGTCCATCTAGCAATAGGCCCCAATCCTTGAGATCCAGTCTCAGTCAGCCATTTCTATAATAAAGCTATGTAACAAAACAACCCTAGAACTCAAAGACTTACAATATTAAGCATTTACTTCTCTCTCACATGTCCATGGGTCAGCTGGGTTCAGTTGATCGAGGCTGGGCTCAGCTGGGTTTAACTTCAAGCTGCAGGTTGGGTCCAGATCTGCTCCACAGTCACTCACCTTCCTTGGACCATGTTCTTTTCAGGGCAAAAGGCTGGAGGGCAAACCCAGCCCCACAAGCACATTTCAAGCTTCCACTTACATCACATCTGCTAACATCCCATTGGCTAAAGGAAATCTCACACATGACCAAGCTCAACATCAACGGGGCAGGAAAGTGTACTCCTCCTATGGATTACTGAACAGCAGTCCAATGTCCCACAAATCATGAGGGCAAATTCCTATCACAGAACCCTGGGCTCTGCTTTCAGACACCCAAAGACACATCTTAAACCAGACAGCAGGAAAGAAATTCAATTATCAACTAGATAAGTGGAAACACTGCCGGCCTTATTTTCCGTTCTTCTTGTACCCAGTTCCTAAGCCCACACTCTGTGCTATCTCAGGGGTGTAGAATCAACTGAGTATAGGGTTCCATGGGACCTGGTGAGTGCTGTGATGTAAATCCTTCAGGGAATACAATGATAGAGAAAGGTGTCATTGGCTCCCCATCCCACTGTCCACATCTTGTCATCATTCCCCCTACATCAAAAGCTAACTGCCAGGGACTTTCAACTGAGGCAGCAGGCAGAAAGGGCCACTGCCTCCTTGTCTTCTCTGTGTCCTTCCCAGGTCTCCCTTCCCTTCACTGAGAGCTTCCCACGAAGGGTACCAGATACCTCTCAGCAGCCACATCTCCAGACCACAAGATTCCTGCAATGGGGGATATCATCTTAACAACCACAATGGCTGCTTGGCCATGGGAAGTGCCCCCAGCCCTGGTGGGGATCCAGACTAATCAGCACACATAGAAATGTGGCTTAGCAGGAGGCTCAGGGTCTCAGATCACGAAAAATCATTCCTGTCATCCTGGCAGACCCAGCTCCTTGGAGACAAAAACTCATGCAGCATCGCAGCGTCAGTGTGATAGGCAGAATAATGTGCCGCTTGAAAAAAGAGGTCCACGTCCCTATCCCCAGAACCTGTGAAGACGTTACCTTCCATGGCACAAGGGACTTCACAGATGTGATTAAGGATCTTGTGATGGAAGATTAGTCTGTATTATGCAGGTGGATCCAGTGTACTTACAGGGGTCCTTCTCAGAGAAAGAAGCGTGCAGGAGACTCAGAGTCAGAGAAGGAGACGTGATGACTGAAGCAGAGTTTGGAGGGTTGAGCAGAAGGAAACCACTAGTCAAGGAATGTGGAAGTCTCTAGAAGCTGGAAAAGGCAAGGAAACGATTGTCCCCTAGAACCTCCAGAAGGAGTGCAGCCCTGCGCCTGTTTTGGACTTCTGACCTCTGGAACCGTAAGATGATAAATTTGTGCTGTTTTAAGCCACTGAGTTTGCAGTAACTTATTACAATGGCAATAGGAAATTAACCCAGCCAGCAACTATTCTGGGGGCAGTCAGAAAAGTTCAAGCATTGAACCCTACTTCTCTTCACTCTACTGGTCCCTGGGAGGAGGGGTCCCCCATTCTGACTTGTCATCCTGGCAAAAAGGCAAATACACAGTCAGGAACTGGAAGGACAAGAAAACCTGGCCTGTCAGTAAAGCCTTTAGCATTCATACCCTTTATTTAAATATTTATTTCATTATTTTTAAAGTTTCCCATCCAAACCACAGCTGTGAGTGGAATCCAACTCTCCCAGGCCATAGAAATGTCAACTTGGGGGTCTCCTGAGAATGGCAGATTGTGGATTGCTAGAGTCAAAAAGAGATTGTCCAGTCCAACCCACCCCCTTGACAGATGAGGAACTGTGGCTGGAGCGAGGGTGGGTGTCTGGGAGTGGGAAGGGTGAGTGGGCCCCGGGGCAGACGGTGCTGGAGCCGCCCCACTGGCCTCGCCTCAGTGCCTGGTCCTGCCCTGGTCCCACCCATCACGGCTGCTGTTGGTACTGGCTCTCGGTGGCGGTATAGAAGTCCTCCAGAACACTCTGGATATACTCGAAGGTGGGCCGCTCCTCGGGGCGGTTCTTCCAGCAGCGGGTCATGATGTTGTAAAGCTCCTCGGGGCAGTGCTCTGGTCGAGGCATCCTGTATCCGTGCTCCAGGGCTCGGATCACCTCGGGGTTCGACATCCCTGAGAAGGTGCAATGGAATTGAAAAGGGAGGGATTTGGGATGGGAATCCAGGGGTGGCAGACACTGTGGCCTCCCTGACAGCCATCACTCCCCACCTCCCCATGGACGCTGAGCCCCTCCCACTGTGAAAGCCAAGTATCCCTTCCCCAGCCTCCCCTGCATCCAGGGCAGGGGCATGACACCCAGTTTTGGCCAATGGGAGCCAAGGGGGATCTCCTGGGAGACTGCCAGGAAAGGTTTTCCTCCCTGATGAAAAAGGGCTTTAGAGGACACACCCTTCCCCCTTCCTTTGGACACTGGGAGGCAATGTGATCCTTGGAGCTGTGGCAGCCATCTGACCACATGAGGAAGACAATCATGGAGAAACTAACCCAGAGCCATGGGAGCTGTTGAGTGACTGAAACAACCAGTCACCAATGCCAGACTCCTTATTATGGGGAATAATAACTTGCCTATTGGTTTAGCCACTCTTAGTCTGTTATTTTGTTACTAATGGATACAGGGTTCCATAACCCATTGCCTGGTTTTTAGTGGTGTACCCTCAAGACAAGACAGCCATGTGGCCAGACTTGATGTCACCCTATGAGTGGGACCATGTCTCTGTTCAATTAAAGTTTATGTTAGTTATCCTTAGGAACAACCATTTAAATGTTGCTGATTCTCTAAGTTTCTATTACCAGTTTTGAACTTGAAACTCACATATCCAAGTGCTTCCTCAAACATCTTTCCTTGGATGTCTACAAGTCACGTCAAGTTGAACAGAGCTACAACACAACTCTTGAACTGGCCCTAGGCCATCACCCACCCAATTGCTCAATTAAAGCCAAGAGAATCATCCTTGATTCTCTCTCCCTCACCTTCCACCTCAGCAAGTCACATCCTTTCTTCTTTTGAAACGTAGTACCGAACCATCAACTTATTTCTGTCACCGTCACCACTTCTGCCTGCACTGCTGCCGCAGCTGCCACCATGTCCCCAGCCCCCAACCCACTGTCCATGCTGAACCAAAGCATCCCTTAAAGATGGAAATCAGATGGTGCCACGTCCTTGCCCAACACCCTCCGATGGCTTCTGTACACTTAGACCAACGTCCATTCCCTCTTCACCATGACCATGGGCCCTGCCTGATCTGGCCCCTGCCAAGCTCATCGTCTACCGTCTGCTCATTCCCTGTCTCCAGCTACCTGGCTTCCTTGCTCTTCTTCAGGCACACCTCAGGCCCTAAGAGCTAGCAGTTCCTTCTTCCTGGAATTCTTTCCCTAGATCCTCACTTGGGTGTCTTTTAGCTCAAACATGACCTGCTCCGAAATGGTGCTCCCCATCAACAAGAGCCACACGCCACTCCCTCTCACATGTCCTCACGAGCAGGAGCTCCCTACTGCAGAGACCTCGTCTCTCACTGTACCCTCAGTGCCTAACACATGATAGGAGTTCGATAAATCCTGATAAATGAACCAAGTGTCTACATCTTTAATTTCTACTCTTCACAACCACCTCTGCAAGGTAGACTTCATTATCTATGTTCTTTACAGGTGACGAACTGGGGTAGGAGAAATGAAGGGAATTTCTCAAAGTGCAATCACTGATGGGGGCAGGATTCAAATTCAGGAGTGTTTACATAAAAAGTCAGGGACTCTTCATATCCACCTTGCTGTTCTCCCCTGTTCTCATCTGGCTACAGATGCCCCAGGAGACATCCCAACCAAAAAGGAACAGAGAATAAAATTATTTACTGGGGGGGCTGGCCTGGTGGCGCAGCAGTTAAGCGTGGACGTTCTGCTTCGGCGGCCCAGGGTTCACCGGTTCAGATCCCGGGTACAGACATGGCACTGTTTGGCAAGCCATGCTGTGGTAGGCATCCCATGTATAAAGTAGAGGAAGATGGGCACGGATGGTAGCTCAGGGCCAGTCTTCCTCAGCAAAAAGAGGAGGATTGGCAGCAGTTATCTCAGGGCTAATCTTCCTCAAAAAAAAATTATTTACTGGGTCCCAGCAATCTATGTTGAGTATATCTTTGCATACCCATGTGGTCTACTCAGTGTAAGGTACAGCCCATAAGCACAGGGATAAATTCATCCATTCAACAAACAGTTACTAAGCATCCACATGTGCCAAGCACAGAAGTAGGCGGTGTGATGCATCGGTGAGGAATACAGACATGTTTTCTGGCCTCATGGAGCTCAGAGTCTGAGTCTGATGGGGAAATACTAAAAAAGTGTACAGTTATCAATTGTGATGCAAGCTATGAATGAACCAGTAGGCATTATGAATGAGAAGGATGGGGGCCATGTAGGGTGCTTTAGATGACTGGATGGCGGGGTATAGCGTGAGACGAAGCTGGAGAAGAAGGCAGGAGCTGGATCATGCAGGATCTGCAGGCCGTAATTAGGAGTTTGGGATTTTGTCCTAATTATGTTGGAGACCATTAAAGAGTTAGAGGTGGAGAAGGGACAAGATCTGATTCACAATTTTAGAAAAATCCCTCGGGCCCACAAGTGGAGAATGGCTGTAGGAGAGAGGGGAGGAAGCAGGGAGATGGACCAGGAGCCAGTGCACCATGGATGTGAGAGGTGATGTTGGCCTGGATGTGGGGGCAGGCTGTGGAGTTAGAAGTGGGCAGATTTGGAATATGTTCTGGAGTTAAATGGCCAGAACCTTGTGACTGCTTGGATGTGGTAAGGGGTGAGAGAAGAAGGGCCAAGTAAGCCCCCAGAGTTCAGGCTTAAGAGACCGGGTGGGTGGTGGTGCCTTTACCTGGGATGAGGCAGGCGAGGGGAGGCTGAGGGTGAGGATGAAGAACTCAGTCTGAATGGACGACATGATGAGGGGAGAGAGCCAGGCTGGGCCCTGGAAGCAGCCCCAAGCTGACACCCCCTTCCCTACCTGGGTAAGGGATCCGGCCATAGGTGACAATCTCCATCAGCAGGACACCAAAGGACCAGACGTCTGACTTGATGGTGAAGGAGCCAAAGTTGATGGCCTCAGGAGCTGTCCACTTGATGGGGAACTTGGCCCCTGTGGGATTGGACACAGCGGAGTCAGGGGGGCTCTGGGGAGCAGTCAGGGCTGGGTGTCTGCTGGGGAGAGGGAACAGGACAGGGGTGCAGCTGCGATTTCCCTCAACCTGGCTTCTGCGGAAGAAAAGAATGTCCATCCTGAGGACAGACGGCTAAAGTGGGGAGGAGAAGGCAGAGGGTCTGGCGTGTGGCAGGGAGCTTACTCTCTGGGGCCACCTCATTGATTCAGCTGATACTCCAGTAAACTACAGCTCCTGAAGAGGGGATACCTAGAGGCCAGAGTCTTTGGGGACAGCAGGACTTCAGGGCGCCTAGAGTCCAGGCCACAGCTGATGTCTCAGGCCCCTCACCCTTGGCCTTGGGGGAAGGGAAGATTTTGGCCTCTGCTGTTTCCAGTGACTGAGTGTCTTCCTCCTCCCCGCCCTCCGCCTGGTCTGGGATGGGCTTTGGCTCATGATTTCTCTCTCAACACCGTTGCGGTTGGCAGCGTGGTCTGTAGGGTACCTGTCCTTCGGACTTTGGGGAGACCTGCTCCGTGACTGACTACATAATCAAGTTCAGAAAATGCTCTATGTGGATTTTCTCTCCATCCCTTCCTTCCTTGGGTGCAAAACAGTTTTCTTTATTCCTGCTTACCTTCTCCTGGTTTAGAAATTATCCATTCTACTCTTATTCTTTTAGTGGTTGCCCTTAGTTTAGATAATTTTTTTACTGCATCGTAACAAACATGAAATAAAGTGGCAAATCTTTCATACACAACTTGATGCATCTTTATATATGTATATACCATTGTAATCACCACCCAGATGAAGATATACAACACTTTCTGCCCCTCAGAAGGCTCCCTTCTGTCCATCCCCTGAAACCCCGCCCCCCCCCACCCCTGCCGCTGTCAATACCTCCCATGCCAGGGAACCACTATCCTGACCTCTAGCACCGTAGATTAGTTTTGCCTATTTTTTTCTTTAACAGTTTCGTTGAGATATATTCACAGACTATACAATTCACCCACTTAAATTTTTTCAATAGTTTTTAGTATGTTCACAAAATTGTGAGTTTTGGAATATATTCATCACATCCCCCCAAAAAAACCTACAGCAGTTACTCTGTATTTATTTCCAACTCTCCACTCCTGCCTAGGCAACCATTAATCCACTTTCTGTCTTGATAGATTTGCCAGTTCTGGATATTTCATGTAAATAGAATCACACGATATGTGGTATTGGTGTCTGGCTTCTTTCACTTAACATGTTTTCAAAGTGTATCCATGTTTAGCATCTATCAGTACTTTATTCCTTCTCATGGCCGAATAATATTCCATTGTGTGGATAGACCACATTTTGTTTATCTGTTTATCAGTTGATGGACATTTGGGTTGCTTCCACTTTTTGGCTGTTGTGAATAACGTTGCTATAAACATTCACAAGCAAGTTTGCCTGTTTCTGAATTTTATATAAATAGGACCATCCAGCATCTGCTTCTTTTTGTCTGATTCCTTTTATTTTGATGTTATGCCTGTAAGAGCCAACCATTTTGTTGCATGTAGCATTGGTTTATAATATCTCATTGCTGCATAATATCATATTGTATGAATATAGCACAATTGATATATCCATTCTACTATTTATGGACATTTAGATTCTTCCCAATTTTTGTCTACTATGCATAAAATTGCTCTTACCCTTAATTTCAACATGTACTTGCCTAACTGAATCTAAAATTGATCAGAGTCAGGGGGTGAGGCTGCAGACCAGGACACCCTATCCGGAAAGACTTCATCAAGCTTAATAACGCACAGCTAATACTGGGACCGACCTTTGCATTTCACCCATCGCTTTCACTGCTCTCAACACTCAGCACGCACAACCCACGCAAGTGGGCCCCAGGGGGCCCTCGGCAGCATCCCCTACCTTCCCGAGCAGTGTACTCGTTGTCCTCGATGACCCGCGCCAGGCCGAAGTCGGCTATCTTGCAAACCAGGGACGCGGAGACCAAGATGTTGGCGGCTCGCAGGTCTCGGTGAATATAGTTCCTCTGCTCGATGAAGGCCATGCCTTCTGCAATCTCCACCCAAAACAGAGACACCCTCACCCTCAGAGGTGGCCCAGTCCAAGGCGGCACCCCCCAAAAACAGAAGATGAGAGCCCAAGCAGGAGAAAATGGGAAAACTCGCGCGCCAACTCCCTCTTTCTTGCGGCAGAGTCCAGGCGCAGATTGGCCTTCCTCTGTCCACCCAGGCAGGCTGGGGGATCCTCCGGGCCTGGCTCAGTTTGGGGGCTTCTCCAGAGTCCTGAGACTTCCAGAGAACACCAAAGAAAAAGCAATGGCATATTCCTCCAGGACCTACACACACACACTCCAGGATGCTATGAAGAGCTTTCATTCCAAACCTCTTTTTGGGGAAAACCTGAACTCACATCATAATCCGCTGTATCTCTTATACCTTCTTCATCCCCAAGCCTAGGCAGGGAAAATTCATATTCACTCAACAAATACCTACTGAGTGTAGATGCTGTAGGAGCCCGACATGTTACTGGAACAGGTGGAGCCAGGCCAAGCCCCTGCAGGTGGTAATAAGCAACATCAAGAAAGATAAAGCAGGGTAACAGGACACGAAGTATAGAGGGTTTTTTTGAATTGAGTGATCAGGGGAGGCTGCTTTGAGGAGGTGAAATTTTAGCAAAGATCTCAGTGATGATCCTAAGTATGTCAAATAAGAATGTTCCTTGCTGTGAGAATATCATGTGCAAAGGCCCAGAGGTAGGAATGCACTTGAGTGTTCATGGCACAGCACAGAGGCCAGGGTGGCTGGGCAGAAGTTGCTGTAGGGAGAGTGGGGGGCGTTGAGGTTGAGAGGGAAGGCGGCTGACTGTGAAGAACCTTGTGAGCTATGAGAGGAGGTTAGATTTTATTCTGAGCGCCATGGGAAGATATGGAAGGCTTCGTGCAGGAGTGTGTGACACAGTCTCATGTATATTTTAATGCCACCATGGCTGCTGAGTGAATGATAGACTGTATGGAGGATTCTTTCACAGTGGGGCCCTGGTAGCCTCTGACGGAAAGATGTGGGAATTTTCCTTAGAGACTTTTTTCACTTACAAGGGTTCGTGCAAAAGAGGTTTAAGATTCACCCTCAAACACCCAGAAAACAGCTTCTATAGGTCACAAACTAGCCTTCCAGCTCCCTGAGGCGGGTGTTCTCATGACCTCTGTTTTCCAGAGAAGGGACATTTGTTCCAGATCACACTGCCAGGAAGTTCTGAATGTCAGACTCAAGCCAGTCTGTGGATTTGCAATCCCAGGGCCCCATGCTGCCTCTAAGTACCCAGAACTCTGGATGGTCTGGAGGACTGCAGCTGGGTGCAGTCTGCTGAGATTATTGTGGGAGGTGGGGGGTCGGGCCAGAGAGGCCAAACCAAGCCACCAGCCTGTTCAAGGCCACAGGCAAGCGGGTGGTGCACTTGGAGGAAATGGCCAGCAGGGGGCAGCCATGGCCGTCGGAACCGAGGTCTGAGGCTCCAGACTTTCCGAGATAACTGGAGACTCTCTGATATGGTTTGGAGCTGCCGGCCAGGGCCAGGAGTCGGGAGAGAGGGAGTCTTGGCCTGAGGAGTGTGAGAAATTTATAAGAAGTCCTTAGATGAAGAGTTGACAACGAGTAGCACGTTAACCGCAGACTTTGTAACTTATCAGTTTGTTATAAGAGGATGCTTAAGTAGCATTTACTCTGTGCTTTGGGGGAGGTACTATTGCTATCGGCCCCATTACGCAGGCGAGAAAACTGAATCCCAGAGAAATAAGGAACCGGCCCAAGTGGTGGCCAGGATGGGAAATCGGTCAGCCCTGTCCAGGGTCCACGCACTTGTCCATTACTCTACCTGAATTTCTGGCCTTGTATCTGGCACAGAGCAGGCACTAATGCTAGTAGTTACCATTTTTTACCCACTGGCAGACACTCATGTTATGGATTTGCACAGGAGCTCAGCGGGGCAGGTGGGACTAACCCCACTCAGGAACGCGTAGAGGATAGTGGCTAAGTGACTCCAGAGTTGGACCAGCTCAGCTTGAGCCCCACCGCTCTGTGATCTCAAGCAAGCTGCTTCACCCTTCTGTACCTCACTTTCCTTCCCTGTAAAATGGGGACAGTAGAACCTTCTTCCAAAGGGTCATGTGAGGATTAATACTCTAAGTCTATCTACATCAAGGGCTTAGAACAGTGCCTGGCACATAAGTAGTGGCTATTAATGGTCCCTGTCGAGGAAAGTGGCACTCAGAGAGGTTCACCAATTTGCTCAAAGCTACACAGGCAGAGCTGGGATCAAAACCAAAACACTGTATGGTCCCTAAGTCCATATGCATACAGAGTGTTGCTTCTCATGGGTTTGTCAACTGAATGAATGATGCACAGGTTTACTGGGTTCAGGGTTGATCTGAGAACTGGGGGTTGACGAGGTGATGAGATTTCATGACCACCAAGTGGGCCGCCATGATGTGGGGCATTGGAACTTGGGTTTGCTTCTGAGGGTGTCAAGAGATCACAGAACCCCAGCCGGAGGGGCCTGTAGGGATATTCCAGCTCACGCCTCTTCAGACTGAACCCTACTGATACCCAGAGGCTGTCTTGGGGGTAGAGAGACAAAAGAAAGGCCACGCCCTTCAATCAGAGCTGCTCTGTTTTGGTCTATTTTAAAATATTCAGCTACTGTTTAAGATTCATTTGACCAACAGAATTATGGCTAAAAAAAAAACTTCTGAACTTGAAAACCACGGATGTGGTCCAATTCCCTCACGTGACAAATGGAGAGACTGAGACCCAGAGTGGATCCAAGGCCATGCAGTCAGTTGGTGACAGGGTTGGGGCACCCTCCACTGCACCAATCTACTCCTCCAGGCCTGGAGGCGAAGGCCAGGACCCCAGGATGGCTCCCTCCTGTCCCTGGGCTCTGAGTCTACCTCCGCTGCTGGATGCACAAGGGCCTGGAACCTCTTTCCTTGCCTCGGTTTCTGTTCTCCCATCTGTGAAATGGGGAGAGCGGCTCTCACCCTAATCGATGATGTTCTGCCCAGCAAGGTGTCTGTCAGTTTGATGGTTATGATTTAGCAACAGGCCAGACTATTGTTTCCCCAGGGATGGCCCGTTGAAGTGAAAACACCAGCCCTGGAATTCCACGTGCCTCTGACATTCCAGGCTCTGAAAGGCAAAGCCTTTTATGAAACCTCTGGCCTCCCCAGGATTTGCCTACTCAAATGAGCTCGGCCTTAGGCATCTCCAGAAGGCCCAGCCCTAGGCCCAGGTGCACATCTCGCTTAACACCCCCCAGGCTGCAAACCACACCTCCCTCCTTTTTGTCAGTCCCAGGCTCCAACTGAGCAGGCCGAGCTCTTGTTTTTCCCTTGGGGCCTTGGCAACAGCTGTTTCTTCCTGCAAGAACACTTCCCTCTCCCATCTGCCTAACTTCTACTCATCCTTCAGGGCTCAGCCTAGAAGCCACTTCTTCCGGGAAGCCTTCTCAGATGGCCCAGGCTCCTCGAGCCGTGCATGCGCATCACACCCGTTTCCTCCCCTGTTTTCCCACAGACAGGAGAGAATGAGAGAAGAGGAGTAAAGAGCACTCCAGCTGGGCTGAGAGGAGAAAGAAAATGGGGTCTTAGGAGGTGTTTCTGTGATTTGCGTACATTATTTATTTTGCTGGATGTTGCATTCTTCTGAGGCTGAGCCAGGACTCCTTGGGTCATGGCTCTCTAACACATTCAGTTGCTTAATATCTGCGACTCCGGACTTTCCATTTTGCTCACTGCCATATCGCCCCAAATTAACACAGTAATTTAGGTAAACTAATTGACCTCACTGGGCCTCAGTTTCCCCGTCTGTGCTTAACTTCTTCTCTATGCCTCAACTTCCTATTCTGTAAAACGGGATGACAATTACCTACCTGTGGCCAGGCAGCTACATCGGTGGCCCCAGTGAACCAGGCCTCCTGGGCCTCCTGCCCTTGTGCAGTCCCCTCCCACACTGCTGCTGGCTTGGCCCTGTGACTTCCTTTGGCCAGTGGGACATTAGCAAGCCTGGTGCAAGCAGAGGCTTCATGAGTGCTCACACAGTAGGGCTTGGTCCCTTAGAAGACTCCTTGGAACCTCGCTGCTCTGCTATAAATGGGCTCCAGTTGGGCTACTGCGTGACGAGGGGCCACGAGGCGCGAGACCCTGGAGGAGGCGCCAGCGTCGCTGACATTCTCGCCCCGGATGAGCTCTCAGCAGAATGCATCCACATGAGTGGCCTCAGTTTCACCACGTGGAGCAGAAAAACCACCCAGCCAAAACCCACAGAATCATGAGAAATAAGAAATTGTTGTTGTTTCAAGCTCCTAGCTTTAGAGTGGTTTCTTACATAAGAAGAGATAACAAATATCCTACCCTGGGAAATTGCTGTGAGGACTAAATGAGTTAGTACACAGAAGGCGCACATAAAAAGTATGCCTTTATACTGAGCACCCAATAAATGTTAGCTATAATTATAGTCTGTGATCAATAAATATTTGTTGAATAAACAATTGAGTTCCTGCCCCCTCCCCTGACTTCCCCACCGGACTCTTACTTGGGCCGAAAAGTCAATGAGCTTCGGCAGGGGCTGCTTGCTACCTTCTTCACTCTTCAGGAAATCCAGCAGGCTTCCTGGAGGAGGAGAGGGGGCAAGGTTCACTACTCTCACTAGTGGATGACGAAAATCGTTCATGGTCCTGGATTTAAATAACACTATTTATTTATCAGTCATAGTGTTTGAGAAACAGAATTTGAGTGTTTTGAAAATGACCTTGTGATTGCTAGCCTGGTTCTTTGAGACAGCTGTGGGAGGCTGGAGGACCAGGCCTGTGGTTTTATAAGGCTGGCATACTTGTGTATTTAGAAAACAAAAAAAGTATTGAGATTTCAAATCACACTAAGCGAGGCTGTGCGAGGTGTTTCTGTTTATCGATAAATGGGCAGGGACTGAAAACGGTTGTGGAACAGTGGCCCAGAACAACCCCTGAGAAACCCTGGACCGTGCCAGGCAGGGGTGGCGTGGGACCCATAATCTGAAGACTCTTTTCCAGAGTGCTGGTCCATGCAGGGAAGGTGGCTGCTGGGTTGGGGACGTGGGGGGAGTCCCCTGGCCCCTAAGGCTCACCGTGAACCCACAGCCACCTGCGGGGGTCTGGCCCCCTCCCCTCTCCTGGCGGCCCCGCGTGTTCCCCTTCCCCTGGCATTCCCGTAATATAATTTCACCCCTCAACCAGCAGGGCTGGGCGGTTACAGATTAAGGTGCTCAATGAGCGCCTGTTGGAAGAGCTCCTGGCCAGACTGGGGGCATTGCAAGGGCAAGAACCACATCAGGGTCCCCTTTGAGTCTGCAACTGACCAGTATGAGCCACAGCCTGCATCCCCAGCCCCCAGGAGGCGGCACCTTTGGCCATGAACTCCGTGATGATGTAGATGGGCTCCTTCGTGACCACCGCGTACAGCTTCACCAGCTTGTCATGCTGCAGAGTTTTCATCAGGTTGGCCTCCGCCAGGAAGGCTTCCACGGACATGCTGCCCGGCTTCATCGTCTTCACGGCCACCTTGGTGTGCTTGTTGTAGGTGGCTGGGGGAGCAGAGGGAGCAGGAACGGGGGTCAGAACCCACTGCTCTTTTCCCACAGCCCTGGAAGGCCCAGCTGCAGACTGCCTCCTCCAGAACCCCTTCCCTATCCATGTCAGCCCTCAGACAGGGAAGCGGAGACCCGGGCTTCGGCCGCAGAGGTGGGTTGGAAGGCCCGTTCACCACTTCCCAGCTGTGTGCGCCCTTGGGCAAGTCACTTAACCTCTCTGAGCTGTGGTTTCCTCATTTGCAAAGTGGAAATGATCAGCACTCCCTTTGAAGGGCTGTCATAGGAATTAAAGAACGACCTCAAAACATCACTCAGATAATGTCAGTCACTCACACACTTTCACACACATACCACCTTTGCTTTGTTGCTCACTCTCTCTCCCACACATGCACACACACACCGCTTTTGCTTAAAATGCTTTAATCTTAACACTGCTCTCAAGATAAATACCAGTCTCGCCATGGTCCACAAAGCCCTACACAGTCTAGCTTTGCCTGCTTTGCCAGCCTCATGATCCACCAAACTCCCCCTTGACTTTTGTATACCCATCACTCTACATGTCACTCAGTCCCTCAAGTACCCAACTCCCCCTCCTACCACAGGGACTTTGCACATGCTGTTCCCTACTCTACGTCACCCCTTGCTTCACCTTGTGGATCCCGTAAATCTCATAATTGTTCATGTTTCCATTTTTGCCTTGGCTGCCAGGAAGCTTGAATCCAGATTTGTGGTCTTCCTGTAGTAAGAGTCTAGGCCCTTATATAATATTTTTTGTTTCCCAGTCTCGTTATTCAGATCTGTCTTACTTTCCTCTCCATATTTTCCTGCCACATTCTCTTACTCAGTGCCTGGCACATAGTAGGCTCTCAATAAATGTAGTTGAAATACATGGATTTTAAATTTATTTTTTCTGGCTGAATTGTTTATATGCCTGTAAGGTGTCTTCACTCCCATTTGGAACGTGGTGGAGTATAAGCACAATGGGATGCACCAGGCACTGGGCCGGGCATTGTGTCTACCCCACAATTCTGCAAAGCAGGCATTGCTGTCCTCAAGTTATTAGGGGCAGGACAGCAGGGGTGGGACATGCCTTTTTGGTGCCCCACGATGCCCTGGCATGGTGCTAGGCACACGGCAGGTGCTCAGAAAGCTTTTTCATCAGTTGCCAACATTGAACTCACCTGGAAATCTCCAAGTTGCATTTCCCCACTCTCAACTTTCATCACCCCAAGAGGCCTTTGGGTATCTCAACCCCAAACTCGTAGGCTGTTTCCAGCTCCGTACGAGGGAGCGGGTTCCTCCTCTAGGACTCCTGCTTCCCAGAAGGAAGTTTTTGACCCCAACAGGCCTGCCCTCAAAGGCAAAGCAGTGTTTGCATGGCAGGACAATTTGGATTGCTATCAGAGGAATTGCTCCTTTATGGTTATTATTCAAACCTCCCCTTCTGACCTGGGTGGCATTCCCACGTCGCCTCAGGCTGTTCCTGGAAGCAAGGACCTCCCTTCCCCCTCCCTCTTCTCCACCCTCTGGCCCCGGCGCCTCACCCATCCAGACTTCCCCAAACTGCCCAGCTCCAAGCTTCTTCTCCATCTTGAGCGATTCCCGGGGGATCTCCCAGGCATCTTTCTCCCACGGCTTCTGGGGCTTGGAGGACATGCAGGGCACTGTCAGCTTCTGGCAGAGTCCATCGCTCCCCTCTGGAAAAGAGCCCCTGGTCAGTCGAGGGCAGCCAGCTCCGGGCCAGCCCGAGGCTTTCCCTCGGAGGCCTCCCTGCCTGGTCCCCGGCATCTGGCCAAAGTCCCAAGAAGTTGCCAGCATCAGGGACCTTCCCAAGGGAGCAGAGCATGGTGAGATGCCACCTCCCCCTCCAGCTCAACAGGCCTGAGACTTCAGGAGAATCCAAAGCAACTGTTTGTCTGGGGAGGGTCCCGAGGAGCTCAGCGGCCGCAGTGCAGCCTTGAGCAGCAATCCTGGAGACGGGCCCACCCCGCTGGGATGCAGCCCCCGCGGCACTCACTCTTGTAGTGGGCCACCAGCTCCTGCAGGGTGCCGAAGGTGCTCCGCGGGGAGATGTAGAAGCCCCCGCTGTCCAGGGTCCGGATCTTGTAATGCTTCACCGTGTCCCTGTACTGGGGGTCGTAGTCTCGCACAGACAAAGAGTAGCTTCCTGCATCAGCCGGAGAGAAACCGCTCAGGAGGGGGACTCAGAGGCCTGCCACCTCGTGTCAGCACCCTGCACCACCTCCTGACATCCCGTAAGGCCACTGCTGGCTGGCACCATCCCGGCTCCCAGGCAGGGGAGCACAAGGGTGAGAGTGGGCTGTGGGGTCAGGCTGCCTGGGTCCCCCTCCAGGCTCCTCCATGTCCAGCTCTGAGACCTTGGACAAGTGACTACGTCATCTCTCTGTGCCTCCGTTTTCTCATCTGTAAAATGGGAATAGCTATCTTAGCTCCCTGCCTCGTCATGTTACCTGACAACTGAAGGAAGCAATGCTTGTACCCTACTCAGGATGTTGCGCTCAGTAAATGCTGGCTATCATCATCTTCTTCATTATTACTTTTTTCTCTGTCTGTCTGTCTATCTATCACAAAAGCCAAGATACCACATCAGTTCGGGAAAAAGTCAGGCTATTCAGAAACAAACAAGCAAAAAGATAAACAAAAGAATCAGTCCAATCATTGAAATGGAAATGGAAACATTAAATATGGTAGGCTGGGGACCGGCCCAGTGGTGCAGCAGTTAAGTTCGCACATTCTGCTTCTTGGCAGCCTGGGGTTCGCCAGTTCGGATCCCAGGTGTGGACATGGCACGGCTTGGCAAAAGCCATGCTGTGGTAGGTGTCCCACGTATAAAGTGGAGGAAGATGGGCATGGATGTTAGCTCAGGGCCAGTCTTCCTCAGCAAAAAGAGGAGGATTGATAGTAGTTAGCTCAGGGCTAATCTTCCTCAAAAAAAAAAAAATAATAATAATGCAGTAGGCTGAATAATGGGCCCCCAAGATGTTATGTCCTGGAACCTGTGACACGTTAGCCTCTTGGTGAAAGGGATTTTGCAGATGTCATTCTGCAAAAGGCCCAGTCAGGGATCTGGAGGTGGGGAGATTCTCCTGGGTTATCCAGGTGGGCCACTGTCATCACAAGGGTCCTCATAAGAGGAGGTAAGAGGGTCAAAGTCGGTGGTAGGATGTGTGTAGGTGGAAACATGAGCTTGGAGAGACGTGAGAGGGGGCCATGAGCCAAGCAATGCTGGTGGCCTCTAGAAGCTGGAAAGGCAAGGACACAGACCCTTTCCTGAAGCCTCCAGAAGGAACCAGCCTTGCTGACCCCTTAACCTGAGCCCAGGGAGAACGATTTCAGACTTCTGACCTCCAGAACTGTAAGAAAATAGGCTCCTGTGGTTTTAAGCCTCTAAGTTTGTGGTAATTTGTTACAGCAGCAAGAGGAACCTGGTACACGTGACATCACATAGACCAGAAACACACGAGTCTTTCAGCCGTGACCACAGTTCTGCCGTTTGTAAGCTGTGCATCCTCGGGCGAGTTATTAGCCTCTCTGTCTCTCAGTTTTCTCTACCACGATAGCACTGTATCACAGGATTTTGAGGAGGTTTAAATTATTAAATGATTAACAACTGACCATATGTGCCAGGCTCTATTCTAAAAACCTTGTGTGAATAAACAGTGAATGAATATGAATAATATTCATTATAATGAATTACAATTATATGAATTATAATGACTTATATTATTAATTATAATGAATGAATAACCCCACAAGATAGAGGTCTTCTATCACCACCATTTTACAGATGAGGAGATTGAGGTTCAGGGAGGTGAAGTCACTCATCCGCAGTCACACAGCTGCTAAGTGTCAGAGCGGGGATTCAAACCCGGGCAGTGGCTCGGGGCCCTGCTCTTAGCCACTCTGGCCAGTCAAGGGGAGGCTGGCTTGGCTGACGCTGGATGGGGCGGGGCAGAATTCAAGAGGCAGCAGGATGGGACTGAGGGCACCCATGCTGAAAGTTTTATTAAATTGGCGAACGCACCTACTACGCCCCTACCCCTGGCGGACCGTGAAGGTGGACCAGGCATGCCTCCCGCCCTGCAGGTCTGAGACTGTTTCTTTGGTTTCTCTGCCCCGGTCTGCAGGATGGACCAGCCCAATCTCCCAGCTGTCCTGGGCACCGGGGGAGAGGGGAAGCCAGGGGCTGTGGACAGCTTTGCCTTTTCGTCCTCTTTATTGTCCCCTAGGGGCGGGGAGGGGCTTGCTGGGTGGGAGGAAATAAAGCGTGAACAGTCGATGACCTGAACCACGGATCGTGAGTGGCATGAGCCGAGCCACGTTCAGGCGGCACCAATTCAGATATCTAGGGGCCGCGTGGAAGGCCACCCAGGTGCCTTTGATCGATGGCCCCAAAACTGTTTGCTCAGGGTACCGTGAGGTCACACTTTACACGATTTACTTGATTCATTTGAACCAAGCAGTTTTGAGTCTAAACATGTTAGTAAGGTGCACTCTGTGTGTAAAATTTGAAGTCACAAGACCCTGTTTACATTCATTCCTCTGGGAAAATTCGCCTTGTTGCTGCCAGTCTGAGTTCTGCGATGTTTTCGGCATTGTTCTTGCCTCCCGTGCCGTGACCTGGCAGAAAGCCACCCTCACAGACAGGAATTTCGGGAAGCAGGTCGCCAACATCAAAACTTGCAAATACCTCAAAGGAGCCCTTTTAAGTGGAGTCCCAGAGGAGGCTGGCCTGGGGCTTGTCCTGCAGCCTCATCTACCCCTTGGAAGACGGGGGAATCAGGTTTGTGGACAAGACATTTTGTGATGGGTATTAAATGATACAAGCTAGTGAAGATCACACTTCAGCAGGATGTGGTTTTTTGGGGGACCATAACCACACGGGCCTCCTTCCCTTGACCTAAGCAGGCAAGCACCGGGACTGAGAGGGCCCAAACCAGGCTGGAGAAAACTTGGCAGCCACGGTGGGCTGGGTGAGTGGTTCAGGCTTCCCCAGGTGCTGAGGGAGGGGTGGTGGCCCGTCCTGCCTGGGGCACTCCTGCAGGGCGGGGAAGGGTGGAGAGGGCTCAGTCACCTTTGGTGGTCTCACTGTCCCGGATCATGAAGGAGCCCAGCACGTTGCCAGGGGCCAGGAGTTGGCGCTCTGCATCCTTCCGGCTGATGCCCTTGAAGAACCACCTGGTGGAAAGGGGAGGGGGCAGCGTGGGAACCTGGGGTGGGCGGTCCTGTCCCGCTCGCCTGAGGAACCAGGATACCGAGGGCCTGGCTTCCTGCAGCATCACTTTTCCTCAAAGATTCTTTTGGAAAAACAACCAATCTTTTGATATTAAAACAGACATTTTACCAGTAGTGAATCCAGTTTGCTGAGACTGAAGCGTGTGTAGCTTGGGGAGCTTTCTTTAAGAAAAAGAATCCAGCACTACAAATGCAAAATGCCACGGGCCACCCCAGCAGCACCCAGTGTGAGGGGCACGGTGACGGACTGAAAGACAGCGGGAAGATGCAGCAGCCTGAAGAACACTGTCAAAAGCTTCCTCCTGCCAATGTCACAGGAACACAGGACGATCCCCTGAGGGCCGTGGAGGTCCTCACCTTGTTCACCCTCCTCTGTGTACACAGAGTCAAATATAAAGCCGGCATGAATTTCTAAGCTAAAAGGTGAGGTTTCAAATAATTTTATACTCGGGGCCCTATCTCTGGATCTTTTCTTTTTTCTCCCTGGATATTTGAGATATTGGGTAGAAAAGTTCAAGCAGCAGCCACCGCCGAATCCATTCCCCCCGTCAGTAGAGTGAGGAATGGTTCACTTACTATGATGGAAAAAGTCCCAGACCAGAGGTCAGCAGGGCTTGGCCCTGCCACAAACCTGCTGAGTGACTTTGAGAAAGTAGCTTTCCCTCTCTGGGCCTCTGTTTCCTCTGTATCAACTGGGGGAGAAAGACAGCTAACAGTCGTCGAGTTCTTGTTATCCAACTAACAATTCCATGAAATTGCTGCCTTCATTATCCCCATTTTATAGAAGAAGAAACTGAGGAACAGAGAGAGCAAGTAACTTGCCTTGTGTCACACAGCTGAGAAGTGGTGGAGGCGGGATTCAAATCCAGGCAATCTAACCCTGGAGTCCAACATCTTAATCGCCATGCCGCACTGCCCGCCCAGCCCACCCAGCTTCTCTGCTTTCATTTTGTAAGGTGGTTCACACCATGGTAAAATATCTAAGCAACGCTAGAGGGTACACAGGGCAAACTGTCTTCTTGGCAAGTGCACCCCTAGGAAGTTATCCCACAGATCTTGTACAAGGAAGAAACGACATAGACACAAGGAGATTCACCCCAGCATGAGACTGGGAGCCACTGAAGTGACCACTGATAGGGGACGGTGGGGCATCTACATGATGGACACTCGGCAGCTGTAAAAAGGAAGGCGGATGCTCTAGGCGCTGCGTGGAAGACCTGAGCAAAGGGAGCGGAGCAGTGTGTGTGGTGGCTCCCACGTGGGTAAAGCAAAGGGGGTGTATGGATTTTCCTACACAAGTGGAAAGCACTTCAGAGGACTCACAAGAAACTGGTTGCTTCTGGGGAGGGCAAGTGGCTCGTTGGGGACGGGTGGGAGGAAGACTTCACTCTTTATTCTAGGTCCTTCCACACCATTTGCATTCTGAAACACTTGAAGATATAGCCTATTACAAGGCGGGGGAGGAGGGCAGATTCCGCCCTGCTCTGATTCCCAGGGCCCCCCTGCCCTTCCCAGAGGCACCCTCTGCTAGCAGTTTCTTGATGCAGACGCAGACACAGGAGCCCGTGGGCGCACTGCAAGACTGATGTGTGTATCTAGGTCAGCGGTTCTCAAGGCGGGGGCCCCTGGATCAGCAGCATCAGCCTCGCCTGAGAACTAGTTAGAAATGCAAATCATGCACCAGACAGTCGGGAGTGGGGCCCAGAAACCAGCCTCCAGGTGACGCAGATGCGCTCAAGTGTGAGAACCACCCATTGAGGTTATCCCCTTTGTTTGCAAATAACCCACAATACTACTGTCTGCATGCTGCCTTTTTCACTGAACGCTTATATTGCCTTTGAGGAGTAAGGCCAGCCGTGCCTCCTCTGAGGCCGCTGAGATCGGTGCTGGGATTCTCTAAGTGTTTGGGGCCTGGAAGGGAAGAACAGAGCCCAGAGGCCCCAGGAGAAAGCCCAGAAGGGGACATAAGCAGCCAAGAGCCCCCCCACAGCGTGTGGGGGTGTGCTGCGTGGAGGTCCAGAACAGCAGGGTCAGTGAGGGGAGAGGAGCTTCCTCACGGCCACAAGAGGGGACATTTCATAGGCCAAGAGGTCTCATGTGCACTAAGAAGGCGACTTGAAGATGGGAAGAAGCCCAAACATTTTAATTTCTAACGGGCAAGTCTCCCAAACCCTCAATACCATTTAGCCAGAGGGAGGAGGCAGAGGAGAAAAAAACATGGGGACTCTCATTTTTCGTCTTTTTGACCGTGGTCCTGAATTGGATCTACTGCCCCCCTACAGTGTAGCCATCTTTTTCCTGGTCAATCTCAGCCCCACACTGTGAGCATCTCCAGGGAGGAGCGCTGTCTGGCTCAGGAGGTAGCCCTGGAATAGGGCCGGGATACAGCAGGTGCTCAACAAGTGTCTGTTGGATGACCGGATGGATGGATGCATGGATGGATGGATGGACGAACTGTTTATGTTTTAAGAGTCAAGATAGACACAAAGAAGAACTGGCAGCCAAGAATGATGGGTTACAAGGACCTCTCTGAGGACAGGAAGATGTCATATTTGTCTAGAAGCCCTCTGCCTGGCACGGGGCTGGGGGAGGCGCAAGCTCATGTTGGTTGAATGAATCAAATGAGGGATGACTGGCTCGCCTCTCAGAAGACCCTCCTTGCCATGACTGTATACTTCAGTCAACAAATATTTATTGAGCACCTACTGTGTGCCAGCCTATGCTGAAGATGCAGCAGCTGCCAAGTCCCTGCCCTCGCACGCTCCCATTCTAGCGGGGAGGCAGACAGTGAGCATGCAAACAACCAAAGAAATAAGGTCGTTTTTGCTAGTGGGAAGTGTTCAGAAGGTAATGAAACAGGTTTCTGTGAAGGAGAGAGGCACAGAGGGAACCTGCCTGTCTTCCCTGAGGGTGGTGAGGGAAGGCCTCTCTGAGACCCGAAGGGTGAGAAAGAGGCAGCCAGGCAAAAAGCCTGAGGAAGAGCGTGCCAGGCAGGGGAGACAGAGAGTGCAAAGGCCCTGAGGGAGGAACAAGGCCGGCTTTGCTCAGGCTTCCTTCTGGAGGGCAGGAACATGGAATACTTACTCCTCCGTCTCCAGAGAGTCCACGCGGGCGACGTAGTTGCTCGGGATATAGCCCTCTTTCCCCGTGGCCAGGGATCGAGCCCTCCACCACTCCCCAGACCTGAGGGGCAGGAGGGGGCAAAGGGTCAGGTGGCGGTAGGACTAACCCTGGTCCTCTTGGGGCCCCCAGCCTTGGCCTAGAATACCTCCCAACCCCAGGAAGATGGAGGGGGTGAGAGGCAGGGCCACTACTGTCCTGGGTGTCAGCACGTGCCCCTTGATCGGGGGGGGGGGGGCAGATCTTTACAATAGCCCCCACTGTGCATCCGAGGGTCGGGAACCAAGCCCTGTCCTTGTATTCACAGCCCACAGCCCCAGGTCTTTGCCCCGCCCTTCTTCCCTGGACTCTAGGCCTTGGCCTCACTTGCCATGCCCCAGGTGGGGCCCTGTGCCCGTGACAGACAGGGTGGTTCAGCTGGGGCCGAGAGCTGGAGGCAGTGGGCTCCAGAGTGTGACCAGGCATAACCACTCCCATCCTTGGGCCCCAGCACATACTGGACACTACTCCACTGATGGTGAAGACTGTAGGAGATCGAAGGGAGCAAACTCCGAGCTCCGAGGATTTCTGAATGCAAAGTCACCTCACCAGGGTCTGGTCTATAGGTAAGCCTGTAGCTTAATCACAGAGCCCAAGGAAGGCTTCCCTGAGAAAGCGCTTTCACCTGTTCATCCTCGCCTGGACGTGCACCATTAGTAAATACACAAGCCCCTTTATTGTGGCTTTCACCCAGGTTAACAGCAAACCCTTCCTCCTCTATCGTGACCAGGTTCTCATCAGTCATTTACACCCTAGTATAAGATAGTCTATCAGTTTTTTTAATTGAAGCACAAAAAGAGTATAACTGAGTATCGGAGATAGGTATGTCTTAGGGGGAAAGGGATGGGCACTCACTCCTCCAGGACCACCATCTCATCCCCCTTCTGGAATCTGAGGTCTTCGTGGTGAATGGCCTCGTAATCATACAGGGCAATCACGATAGTGTCCTCAGCACCTGCAAGGAAGAGAGACACATGGGACGGCGAGGCCTTACCTGAGCGCGCCCACAGACCTGGGTGCCTCCCATCCCCACCCCTGGCACGCAGCCCGCGAGCGTGGATGTGTCTGTCTCGCGGCAGCAGCAAGCATCTTGCCCTGCTGGGTGCGAGTCCCGAGTGTAAAGTGAACCGTGTTTTGTTCGTGTCACTGAACAGGGTTATAGAAACACAACAGCCTGAACAAAGTGCTTCGAGGGCAACTCAGGGGATCTTCCAGGGTGGTTTTGACTGTTTGGGATTTTGCTCCAAGCTCTGACGGAGGACCTAACCTCATCGTTTCCATCACATGAGACCCCACCGCACATGTTTGCTGGATACTCACCCTCTGTGTGTCCGGGGGGGTTGTTCTTGCTGCTGTCAGGCCACTGCGGGGAAGAAATGCGAGGAAGGGATGAATCCAATAGTGTGTGGGGAGCCATGGAAGGTCTGTGTCAAAAGGGTACTCAAGAGCATCTCATCCCAGCCCCACGTGTCATGGGAGGAGGCCCAGAGAGGGCAGGCAATGTGCCTGAGGTCACACAGCACATTAGGGGCACAGCCACTAAAGATGCAGGTCTCTTGGGTTGTGGGCTCTGTCCTCGGCTGTGGACATACTGGAGGCCATGGGCTTGTGCCTTTCCCCTGACACACAGTGAGGGGGTTGGTCTACATCAGCATTTTCCAAGGTATGTTTGAAGCAACCCTAGGTCTGCCAACATATCCCATGAGCACAGGCTCCAGTATGTCTGTGAAACAACCTCAGTGTCCATCCACAGGGGAGGTGGCATCTAAACAGGGGCGCTCTAGGCAGCCCTTGTAGGAGGAAGGGCAAGCTTCATTCCTGACACAGCCGGACCTCAAAGATACATCTCTCCAAGAATAAAGCTAGTTCTTGAGGATGATAAATATGAGACCTTTGTATAAAACACACACACATCCTAAATGCCTTCTGTGGACACAGACTGTACACGCGTGAGTGTAAATTCATAGAAAAAGCTTTGCAAGGGTCCACACCAAACCCACAACAGTTGACACCTCTGGGGAGGGGGCAGGGGTCAGTAGGAACTGGAGCTTTAACTGGACTTTGTGACTCTTGTTTTCAAGGAGAATGTGCTTGTGTGTCACACACATAAATAAACATTAAAGAAGCAGGGTTTGGAGAACACTGAGAAGGACAGCATTTTCTGGGAGATTCACGATGCTCATTACAAAGACTCATGGAGGCTCTAGGAGTCCTCTGGGGAAGTAGCCTGGTTAGTCTAATGTTTATCAAACTGATTTGACCTCGGAACCCTTACTACCTAACCTTTGAACTTACAGAGAGGGGAATGATGAACAGCTGGTAACAGCACCCCTTAAGTCTGTTGCTCAAAGAGGACAACCAAAAACTAATGGGAGAAAACTCTGCCTCCCACTAATGACAAGCTAGAGGGTCTCAGAGAGCCTGAGAACCTGGAGTCCTAGGAACAGAGAGAGCCCAGGGTCATGCAGGTTGGGAGAGAAGCAGACCTGGGAGTGACTTAAGGTTTAGGACATCAGCTAGGATGTCACCAGTGTGAGAAGTCCAGTAGCCTCAGGCTGTATTAGTAGAGGTTGAATGTCAGAAGGAGGGAGGTGACTATTCCACTAATCGCCCATTCCTAAAATCAGTCCTGTTGTAGGCATCATGCCTGGAGAGGAGCAAGCAGGATGGAGAGAGGTCAGGAATCCACCCCCTGTGAGAGAGCATTTAGCAGGAGTGGGTGGGTGAGGGTGAGAGCTATGCCTTCAATCTCTACAGGCTGTCACGGGACAAAGGGAGCAGATGCGTTTGGGGCAGTGCTAAGGGGTAGGTTTGGCATCAAGGAGTGAGGATTATGGGGTAACAAGCCTCCCTTCAATACAAGGAAGAACTAAGGGGCCACCCCAGGAAGGAGCGCATACCTTCCTCTGGAGGCAGCAGGCAAGGCATGCTGCCCTGGACAACCTCAGATCAGGGGACGGACTAAAGGACGCCCATCCTCAGGGTTAGGAAGACCTGGCTCCACCCCTTCCCCCGTGTCTGATGCGGGGAGCCAGATCCTCTTTGCGCTTAGTCCCCTGCCTGTAAAGTGGCCTCCCAGCCTTTGGAGGATTAATGATGTGGAGACACCTCACTCCAGTGCCCGGAATGTAGCGGGTGTCCAAGAATGGTCACGACTGTGCCAGCTGTTCCTGCTGCCGGTAGTTCCGCACTCACCATTGCTAGTCCTGTGATTGTTACTACCATGTCACTACCGGTGCTGCTCTTCTGACTACTACTGTCACGACCACCGTTACTAACGGTGCTCCATCATGGCAACTTCTGCTCCCGTTACTCCTGCTGCCACCGTGTCACCACGACCACCTTCACCACCAGGCCTGTCCTTAGCCCTCGGCTCCTGCTTCCAGGACTCTCGCTCCGGCCGCCGGTCCTCTGGCCCCCGCACTGCCCCTTACTAACCATGTGAACCTCGGCAAGCTATTCAGACTCTCTGTGTCTCATCTGCAGAATGGGTATGCTAATAAAAATAGTGACCTCCAACAGGATGGCCGTGGGGAGTAAAGGTGTTCATAGCCGGGCAGCACCTAGGACAGCGCCTGGGGGGCCTGGGAGCTCCGGATGAGCATCAGAGAAGTGAGTAAGCACCGCCCCCCACCCCCGTTAGCAGTCCCGCTTCTTTCACTGACTATTCATGCTATTCTCCTGCCGCTGTTGCTCTCAGCCTCCCACTAGCACTGTGGTTACTATGCTCACTACACTTGTTACTACAGTTATGGCTATGATGTTCACGCTATCATCACTGTCGTTGCTTTACCAGCTGTTATTACTAGTCTGGTCACTGGTCACTCAGCACTGCTCAGGCTGCTGCCCAGGCTGGAGGCTGGCCGTGCTCACTGGTCGCTGGAGCCCGGGCTCATGGGCCAAGGCCTGGGCAGGGCAAGGAGAAGTGACGGCCTTGTTCTGGGTGCTCCCTGCAGACGGATCCTGGAGGGTTAGAGCACCCTGGCGGCTCCGTTTCACCCCAAGCACACCCTGCTCACCCTTGGGAAAACAGGAGCCGGTGGGGCCATTTGGGGGAGCCTGGGGCAGCCGGGTCCCCGTCGTCCCCCACTCACCCGCTTGCCCGCGGACGTGGGATCCGGCACGTACACTGGGTTGTGCGGGTTGGCGCCGGGCTCCGACTTCGAGACCTTGCCTCCGTCGCGGAGGAACCTGGACTTCACGCACCCCATCCTGTGGCGGAGAGAAGGGACGTGAGCCCGCTCGCCCCGAGCCCCACGCAGGGGCGTCCTCGACGCTGGGGTCCAGGCTCCCTGCCCCCAGGTGGCTCCTTCGGGCCTTTCCGCGTCTTGCCCCCGCTGCCAGCCCGGTTCCTCCCACCCTCGACGCCTCTGGGCTTCCCCATCCGCCACGTGCCCGCACAGAGCCGAGAAGTTGACATGGTCCAGCTACGATGGGGAGTTTATTCAGAGGATAAATCACGCGGGTCATGGAAACTCAACAGGTAGAGCCGCAGGGCAGAGTGCGTGCTGGACGGCCCCTCCACCCGCCAGCACCTCGCGCGCCGCTCCCCTGCTCCCCAGCCCCAGCTCTGCTGCAGGGCTGCTAAGGCAACCGCAGAGAAAGCCTGGGGGGGGGGGGGGGGGGGGGGGGGGGGGACGCTGCTCTGCACAGCGCCAGGCTCGGAGAAACAGTAAAGGAAAGCTGTGCTATTAATACAGAATAAATGACCATTTCGAATTTAATGACAAGGATGAGGTCACATAATGTGGCTTAAACAATCCAGCTGAATAAGAGTCAAGGCACCTTGTTCCTCGCATCATTTTATAATTGCCTTATAACAGCTTCCTTCCTCCCTCCCTCCCTCTCTTTTTCTTTCTTCCTTCCTTCCTTTCTTTCTTGTGGCCTTATTTGGTCATTCATTCATTCATTTACTCAGCAAACATTTCTTGAGCACTTTCCTAAACGGTGAATACGACAAGCAAGTTCATGCCCTCCAGGTGCTCACACTGGAGATGAATGGGAGACACAGACAAGAAACAGCATAACATACCCATAACGAGATAAATTTAGTTCGTGAAAAGCGTGAGGGTGATAAAAGAGGACGTGATGAGAAACACCTGTACCGGGCCCCTTCGGACAGGGTGGTTGCAGAAGGCCTCTCTGAGGAGGTGATGTTGGACCCGGGGCCTGAATGACACAAAGGAGCCAGTCATGTAACACTCTGAGGGAACAGTGTTCCGGGCAGAGAGAACAGCAAGTGCAAAGGCCCTGAGGCTGGAACGTGCTTGAAGAGAACAAGGCACTGAAAGGAGGCCATCGTGTCTGGAGATCGCAGGCAGTGGAGCGGAGGGTATGTGACGAGGCTGCCACATCTCGTTCAGCCAGTGGGGAATTTGGATTTGATTTTAATTAAGGATGATGGGAAACCACAAAAAGTTTTAGGCGGGAGAAGGACAGGATTCAGTTTGCATTTAAAAAAATCCCTCCAGCTGCTGGGTGGAGTGTGGACTGTAGGGAGCAGGGCAGGGATGTCTAGGAGTGAGATGATGGTGGCCTGGCCTGGGGTGGTGACTACTGAGGAGGTAAGAAGTGAATAGATTCGGAGGACATCTTGGCGGTAGAGCTCACAGATTTTGCTGATGGATTCATTAAATTTAAAGACACTTAAAGAAAACACATTCCCTTGTTGGGAGTCAAAACTTAATTGTAAAAGCCGCAGACATATTTCATTCCTCTTCTCCAAAGGCACACATGTATTTGCTGAGAAGACAGGCTGAGAGCCGCCACATAAGGAAGTGATCGTTTTCCTCATCTTTGCACAATTGCAATTTTCTTCTAAAGCAGTTAGGACTCAGTTATACTTATCTTGTTAAAATAAACACGTATTTGTGGTTTAAGAAAAAAAAATCCCAAATTCCTAGGCTTAGGGGAGTTACTTTAAAAAAAAAAAAGATGCTTTTTATTTACAAGGATATTTTTTTCTGTCCTAGTGGGAATTGGGAACAATTTACCAGCTCAAGATTTAAGCAATTTCTGCTTCATTTGCCTTTTGTGAATAAAGTAAGGAACCAGTTCAGACTCCTGGAGTGCTGGATCATTAATCTGAAAAATCATTGCAATTAATCACTGCTTTATATTTATATATTTATTATTTATATTATATATTATATATTTTTATATATTATATTATTTATAATTTTTATATATTATAATTATAATATTTTATATATTTATATATTATGTATGCATTTAAAATAGAAACCAACATCTCTCTGATTTGTGATACATATGTATTACAGTTCCGGGAAATAAAATAGCATATTGTGTGGTTTTGTATGACATAAAATTATATTACGTTTCATATATATGTATTTTTTGGGTGAGGAAGATTGTCCCTGAGCTAACATCTGTGCCCATCTTCCTGATGGCCTGATGAGTGGTGTGTAGGTCCACCCCCAGGATCCAAACCGGCGAACCCCAGGCCACCGAAGCAGAGCATGTGAATTTAACCACTACGCCAGCAGGCTGGCCCCGTTTCATATATTTTGATCAGTGCAGGGGTGTTCTGGGAAGAGCACTGCTGCGTGATGTAGGTCCGCTTCCTCCACCTGTCTGAGTGCCTATTAAACGTTATTAACCTGATCAGGAGCCAGCCCAGTGGCACAGTGGTTAAGTTCACACATTCCGCTTTGGAGGCCCGGGGTTCGCCAGTTCGGGTCCCCGGTGTGGACATGGCATCGCTTGTCAGGCCATGCTGTGGTGGGCGTCCCACATATAAAGTAGAGGAAGATGGGCATGGATGTGAGCTCAAGGCCAGTCTTTCTTAGCAAAAAGGGGAGGATTGGCAGCAGATGTTAGTTCAGGGCTAATCTTCCTCAAAAAAAAAAAAAAAACCCAAAACACATGATCAATTTACATATTCAAGAGGGCTGCAGGGTTCAGAGGGAGGGGTTTCCCAAGGCCTTGTGTTCATTCATTAGGCCAGGCTGCCTCTGAGAAAAGGATGGTGGGGTTCCACCTGGCAGGGTGGTGGTGAGTGCAGGGTGAGTTAATAAATGTAAGAAGCACTACAGAAATGTTAACCATCACCATTCTGTTGACTAGCAAACGTGGCCCTGCCCTGCAGCATGAAGCAAGCATAGTTTGCAATCCTTTGGCCCACAAGCTTAAAGATAGTGCAACATCTGGGAAGTTAACTTTTCAAAATAGGGAATTCCCATTAGTTCAGTTTTTGCACAATAAAGTGTGGTGTTTTTAAAGGGACCTACCAGCAGGAGTCAAATTTACATAAAATATGATTGTCCTCCTAAACCAAGAGAAGCATTCCACTGCCTGGTGTGGAGGGGCCTCAGAAACGCTCGTTTTCCTGACCACTAGACCTGGAAATGTACTGTGAGCCACATAGATATTTTAAAATGTTCGACAGACATATTTTTCAAAGTAAAAAGAAACAAGTGAATTAATTTTAAGATATATTTATTTTTCCCCAATATGTCAAAATTATTAACATGTAATCAATATAAAAATTATCAATGAGATACTTTACATTCTTTTTTTTTCATATTAAGTTCTTCAATTCCCGTTGTAACCACAGGCCCTCCAGGACAAGTTCAACTGACCCCATCTTATCAACAGAGTAATTGAGAAATTGTCTTTCGGGGCTAGCCTTGTGGCCTAGTGGTTAAGTTCAGCGCACTCCACTTTGGCAGCCTGGTTTGGTTCCCAGGTGCTGACCTACATGACTCATCAGTGGCTGTGCTGTGGTGATGACCCACATACAAAATAGAAGAAGATTAGCACAGATGTTATCTCAGGACCAATCTTCCTCAAGAAAAAAGAGGAAGATTGGCAACAGATGTTAGCTCAGAGCGAATCTTCCTCAGCAAAAAAAAAAGAAGAAGAAGAAAAGAAAAAGAAATTGTCTTTCAGAAAAATTGCAAAGTCGCATAGCCAGAGCATGTGCAGAAGAAAAATTCTTCACCTGAAATGACTGTTTAAGTACAGATTCTCCTCCCCACAGAACCAAGGGATGGGAACATGACTGGAACATAAAAGTCAGACTCTTGGGGCTGGCCCCGTGGCCGAGTGGTTTAGTCCGCGCGCTCCGCTGCAGGCGGCCCAGTGTTTCGTTGGTTCGAATCCTGGGCGCGGACATGACACTGCTCATCAAACCACGCTGAGGCAGCATCCCACATGCCACAACTAGCAGGACCCACAACAAAGAATATACAACTATGTACCGGGGGGCTTTGGGAAGAAAAAGGAAAAAATAAAATCTTTAAAAAATAAAAATAAAAAAAAAAGTCAGACTCTTATTGGAAGCAAGGGGTCCATCATTCGGGAAGATCTGGTGTTAAAATTCCTTCCCCACCTCACGATAAAAGTTTAGAACCTCACCATAAATGTTTGAAGCCCACCAATCAAAATCTGTCCCACCAGCATTTCCACGTGCCAGCCTGTTCTCCCTCACCTCTTAAATTTTGTCCCAAATCCTGAATCAAGGAGACAGATGTGAGGGCCCACGCCCCTTATCTCTCTGCAGATCGATCTCACAGAACAAAGCTGAATTCTTTTCCCAAAAGCTGATGCCGTAATTAATTGGCTTGTTTGTGTGCATTGGGTCGAACCCCTTTTTTTGTTTTTGAGGAAGATTAGCCCTGAGCCAATATCTATTGCCAATCCTCCTCTTTTTGCTGAGGAAGATTGGCCCTGAGCCAACATCTGTGCCCATCTTCCTCTATTGTGTATGTGGGATGCTGCCACAGCATGGCTTGACGAGCGGTGTGTAGGTCCATGCCTGACGGGATCTAAACAGGCAAACCCCCGGGCCGTCGAAGTGGAGTGTGCGAATGTAACCACTTGGCCAGGCGGCTGGCCCCAGGAGAACTCCATTTTTTTATGGTAACACCAGTGTGTATTTTACACATACAGCGCATCTCAGTTAGGACTTGCCATGTTCCAGTGGTCAATAGCTGTGTGTAGCTTAAAGCTACTGTAGTCAACAGTGCAGACACAGAATGTTCCCATCACTGCAGCACAGCAGAGGCTGGCCTTGCTCATGTCTGTGCCCCTCAGCACTTAGCTCAGCGCCTGCTGGGCATACAGTAGGAGCCTAATGCACAACTGGTAAATAAATGCATGCCCAGAGCCCGTGCTCTGTGTAATCAGTCCAAAGTAAAAGCATCAGGATGTGGCTTCTGCTCCAGACACTGAGTGGAGAAGGGAAGACTGGACAGAGAGAAGGCTATTCCCAAGCCACGTGCAAAGGTGCTGTTGGGGATCAGCACAGATGGTCCGAGCGATGCAGAGATTGCTGAGGTACTTACTGAGAGACGAGAGCAAGCTGCAAAACATATCCAACATCAAGCCATTTTTGTAAAATGGATATATATCCATGTTCTGCCACTAACCTGTGTATGTCAGTATGTTCACAGAAAAAGCAACCTGTTTATAGTAATTGAGCAACAGGATAATGCGTTAGGTTTTGAAGAATGGGGAGGATTTGAATATAGATTTAGGGAAAGTCAAGAATGTTCCAAAGAACCACTGACTTCCAAAAAGGATCTGAGGGAGTTTATAGTATTAAACCACATGCAGAGCACTTCAAGACTCAAAAACAGTTATGCTACACCATTTAGAAAGGAAATATTGAACCAGAGGCCCAGGGTGTGACCGCCACTGCCATTGGGTCCTAGATTTATCTCTGAGCTTCCTAGTAGCCAAGATAAAAATGGGAACTTGTATATTGTCGCTATAAAATCCCAGAAAACATGGAAATTTGTTGATAGAAACAATTTTTTTCTTTTTTTTTTTTTTGAGGAAAATTAGCCCTGAGCTAACATCTGCCACCAATCCTCCTCTTTTTGCTGAGTAAGACTGGCCCTGACCTAACATCCATGCCCGTCTTCCTCTACTTTATATGTGGGACGCCTGCCACAGCATGGCTTGCCAAGCTGTGTGTAGGTCTGCACCCGGGATCCGAACCAGTGAACCCCAGGCCACTGAAGGGGAACGTGTGAACTGAACCGCTGCATGACCAGGCCGGCCCCAGAAACACATTTTTTTTGAGCACTAAATTCAAAAGAGAATTTATTATGTGGGTCCTCATATAAAGGTCACGGAAGGACAGAACGGACAGTTTCTCCAAGTGTGATTTGGCAGCAGAGTCTGCAACATGCTAATGAATGGTCCCCAAATAGTTGGTGCTGGTGTTTGGATGGGTTTGGGAACCATGGGACGGGGTGGGGGTGGGGAGAGGATGAGGGAAGAGGTTTACATAGCCTGGGGCTTCTCTGCTTGGTGGGGACTTCAGATGCCCTGTAACAGAGTGGCTTGAAGTGAGTCAGAAAGGTAACAGAATGCCTGGGTCCTCTGAGTGTGGCCAGTGTGAGGACCAGCATCATCATCATAGGGAGCTGTTAGAAGTACAAGAGCTCAGGCCCCGCCTCCCAAATCCCCAATTTTAACAAGGCCCAGGTGATTCGCGTGATCGCTCTGGTTCAGAAGCACTGGCGTAGTGAACATCTTTTGCTCTTGCTTCTGCAGCGTCCATCCCTCTTCTGATAAGCATGCCTGGACTTTCCTTTGGGAAACCAGCCTTCTCCCACTCAGTGCCTGGGGCTTCAGGGGGCTGACCCTACCCTTGCCTTGTGGGATTGACAACTTGGTACTGGCCTGACCAATCAGAGAATTGCATGTCCCCCTGGCAACCAACAGTGGTTGCTTGGGCTATTGGAATGCTTATGATCCCAGCTGAGGTAATCAGAGTCTGCTCTAGGATTTTGCTGGAAAAAGTAGAAAAAGGCACTCTCTTTCTATAAGGGTTGTTGAGATGTAGCAACCTGGAGCTCTTGGGAGCCATCCTGACATCATGAAGGGAGAGGCTGCCTTAAAGTGAAGCCACCACAGAGGACAGCAGAGCTGAGCAATGGAGACAAAGTGATTCCTGAGGACATTTTTGAGCACCTAGATCCAGCTATACCTGCAACTTTTAACCCTCAGGATTTTTCTAGTTCATGAGCAAATAAATTCTCAATTTTGTCTAAGCCAGTTTGAATTGGATTTCTGCCACTTGTACCCAAATATTCCTTACTGATTCTTGCATATTCCTGGGCTACACGCTGGATTGAATAAACCAGAGTCTCTGGGGAGAAGGCCTATAATCTGCATCTCTAACAATTCTTCAGGAGGTTCTTATGCACACCAAAATTTGAGACCCACCAATGTAGTGGAATGAGGGCTGAACTTGGGGTCAGAATACTTGGGTTTGGATCCAGGTTCTGCTACTGACTGGCTGTGTGACCTTAGGTAAGTCACTTCCCCTTTCTGAGCCTCATTTTCATTTTATTCCCTTTAAAATAGGAGGCACTTGCTTCTCAGGCTTGGGCCGAGGTCCTGTGTGACAGGGATGTGAAAGGCTTTTTAAAACATCTGAACACATATTTCTTGTGTATTGTGGTTGCAAATAAGGCTCTGAGAGCAGAAGTGACCCGCCGGGCCCCAGACTAGCTTAGAACTGCTGACCCCTGGCAAAGACACTTCCTCGGGTCACTGCTGAACTCCTGGAACCTGAAACCCGCTCTTCGCCCCCTCAGCTTCTGCAGGCTGCATGGGAAGGAAAGGAGAAAGGTCAGCTCGCTTGCCCCGGCTGCTTCTCATGATCACCACGCTGGCTGCCAGGCCCCGGAGACTCCTCCTGCCCCCTCAGAGTCAAGGATGTCCCTGAGCATCGTGTCAGGTGGGCGGCAGATGATTCTCTGGGAGCTTTAAGGCTCAAGCAGAGGCCTGCGAGGGCTGGGGGTGAGGAGCCCCGGGTTCTGGGCCCACCTCTGCCACAAGCTCACTGTGTGACCTCACGCAAGTCCCAACCTCTCTCTCAGCCTCAGTTTCTCCAAATAGGAAGTGAGATGTCAGATGAGAAGTTCTCTGAAGGGGACAGCTGTAGTTCTTTCCTGTGTAGCATCTGCTCCCCCTTCCTTTGATGACAGGTTTCCTTAGGGAACCATCTCTCCTGTGTTCCCAATTCATGGATTGGGGCAGACCTGACTTCAACCCCTGGCTATGGGGGTGGGTCCGTGATCAAGGCTGGCCCATCAGAGAGGCAGTAATAGAATCAGAGATGAGCATTTGACTCAATCCAGGCCAGTGAGAGTCATCCGTTGGCCTTTGGCTGGAAAAGAGGCTTGCAGTTGCAAAGCAGAGCCAAGAAATGGAGAAATACAGGTTCCCAAGCCCTTAGATCCAGCCCTGCCTGAAGCGGATGGGCTCATGGACTTTCCAATGACCTCCCTCTCCTGCCTGAGCCAGTTTGAGTTGGATTTTGGCCCTCTTAAACCTCGAAGAGTCCTGCCCAGTGTGGAGGGAATTCTCACGAGGGATTGCAATTCATGCTCAAGTGTAAATGGTTTACGGCAAAGACTTCCTTGACAGCAGGTTTTGATAGAAGAGAAGTAAAGAGGGGACTAGAGCCAGTAGAGTAGATGAAGGTGTGTGGACTGTAGGCCCCAAGAAGCTGATGGCCCTGAAGCCACACCTAGAAAGTGCCTGGCATGTATTAGACCCTCCATCTACGTTTGTGGAGTGAACATACTGTGTTCAACCCTCTACAGGCCTGACCATACTTGGCTGAAGTCAGCGAGACCAGAATTAGGAACCTACTATTCAGCTGATGAAATGGAGGGCCACGGCAGAGAGGGTCCCCAGGTGACGGTCAGTGGCAGGGAGAATGAAACCCCACTCTCCTGACTCTCCTTCTCAGAGGCTGCAGTGGGGGAGGGGGGAGGGGGATGAGGAACCCAAACAGGAAGTTTAGGGAGGCAGACCGCCGGGGGGCCCAGGGCTCAGGACTGTTCGGTTAGAGGAACTCTCCCTTCTCGGGACAGCTCAGCCATGGGGTGGGGGAAGAGCCTCCCCGAGCAGGGCCCAATTTCCCACGGAGTTTCCAGGGCTGCAGAGCCCCACAGCTTCTTCTCTTTGGGCTCCCTGTCTTCTGAAGGAACCACCCAAACCCCCAAGAGGCTCTAGCCCCTAACAGATATTTGGGGGTCACCTCTGACTCCTCATCTCTCCCCTTTCTGACCCTCAGCTTCTTTCTGCTCAAAGAACTCACAACTTCGACTTTGCAAACAGGAGGGGTTGGAGAGACCCTCGTTATGCAGTGGGAGCAGCAGCCCCAGAGAGGGCAAGCCTTGTGCCCTGGTTTACACGATAGCGACAGCCTGAAGAGGAACTCGGGCCGGTCATTCGCCTGACTTGGCCAGAGGCTTGGCTCTGAGACGCACGTGTTCCAGCTACTTGTTCCAAACGTACTAAATTCTTAGCATGTTCAATGTGAGCCTCAGGCCACCTGGTCAGCTCCAGAATTCAGGGGCAACTGTGAACCACCTTAGAATAATCTTACCTCTAAGGTAGGCAAGGGGCAGGGAAGTTTGGAAAATATAGGCTGGGATTTGAAGTTAGAAAAAGCCAAGTTTGGATCCCCATTCTGTCTCTTACAGATAAAAGAGCCTTTTAAAACATGTCAGGTCACGTTCCTCCTCTGCTCAAAACCTCCTAGGGTTCCCGTCTCACTTGGAATAAAAGCCCAAGTCCCCTCAGGGGCTGGCAAGGCCCCGTGATCCAGGCTCCCCTCAGTCCTGTCTCCCTCGAGCCCTCCCTGATTTTTCTATTCCAGCCACTAGCCTCTTGCTATTCTTCACTCACCAACCATGCTTCCACCTCAGGGCCATTGCACATGCTGCTTTCTGGAATGTTCTTCACCTAGAAAGCCTTTTTCACTTCGCCCAGATCTCTTTGCAGATCTCGCTTTCTCAGAGAGGTCTTCCCTCATCACCCTGGCTAAGATAGGAACCCCGCCCCCGACTCCCGTCACTTTCTAGCCCTTTCCCAGCTGTATTCCTCACAGCTTTAGCCACTACCTAACGTGGTAGCCATGAGAACGGGTCCCTCAGATCTCCAACTGCAGAGAGCGGAACTGCCCAATGGCCCCAGCTACTGTGCTTTGAAGTCCATCACCGTTGCCATGGCTGCTCCCAGCCAATGGCTGACTCGCGGGGACACTGAGGCAGGCCTGTGCCAGGGGCCCCTCTGATCGGTCACTTTGGCCAAGGCTCCTCGACAGCCTTGCCAAGGCTTCCTGAGATGCACTGCGGTCTGTCACCCGCCTTCCCTTCCCTTCTTCTTCCCTTCCTTCCCTCCTCCCCTTCCTTCTTCACTTGGAGTCAAGCTCGCCTTGCCATCTGATGCCTCTCCCCGCCTCCCCTCGCTTCTCCCACAGGCTGCCCTCTCACAAATTTCCTGCACATTTAACCTCTCTGAGAATCTGCTCCTCCGGGCCCTGCACTAACTCACCTAGTGTTTCACCTATGGGTTTATCATTGTCTTCCCGTAGGATGTAAGACACACAAGAGTAAGGATGGTTTTGTATGCTGCTGCAGCCCCGTGTGTGAAACTAGCACACAGTAGGTGCTCAATAAACTCTTGCATAATTGAATGACATCCCTCTAGCTTCCTGGGTGCCCCAGTTTCCCCATCTAAACAGGAGCTACGCGTGTGTGTTTAAGCTGCGCGGGGCTGTGTCTGTTCATCTCTGCTTGGAGAGGAGCAGTCTTCCCTTGACTGGCACTGAGTTGCCCCCTTCAGACCGGAAGTGGTGGCCAGTTCGCCCCAGGGGCAACTCTTCACTCTCACTTCCAGTCATGCTTCAAGGTCAGCTGCCCCCAGTGTGTCCTCCACCAATGGAAACCTCAGCAGCGTGAGCTCTGACCCTTTTACTGTTGACAGCTCTTTTAGAGTTGACAGAGCCCCAGTTTCTTTTCTGCTTTGGAGGGTATGCGTTTTGTTTTTTAAATTACATTTCATCACCTAGTAAAACAGTACATTGTCCTTGTTAACAATAAAAACATTGCAGATCAAAAAAGGTATCCTTGGATTCACAGTCCCTCGACGGCCATCCCTTCGTCCCTCCAGGCAGCCCCTGCGTCTGCATTCACAGACGCTCCTGTTGAAGCAGAGGCCGGCGGTGCCCGGCCCCATCACTCCACCCTTCACCATTGCAGAACACTCTCACTGGATTTCCAACTGCCGGCACCTGCACCTCTTTGCCCGAGAGATTTCTCTGTGGCCAGTGGTGCCTGCTCTGCCCATGAGCTTGGCAAGCGTGAGTGCTAGAGAAATACCATCCCCCCGGGAGCAGCCTCAACCAGTGAGTGACAGGAGCAGGTGGATAAATATCCCAGTTCCCTCACCTCTGGAGAGAGGCTCCCGGAGATCCCTGTGGGACTGAGCTCCAGGAGCCCTGAGTGGTGACTGGCTGGCTCACAGACCTCTGCTGGCTGCCTTCTCTTCTCTGGCTCACTTCCCTACCCCCCTCCCTGGGTTCTCTGGGGTCAGCTCCCAAAGAAACTAAATAGTCAATGCATTTGAAATCTTTTCCAGGGTCTGTTTCTGGGGAAACTCGAGTTAAGACCTACACACCCATACAAAATACGGGGCATCATTTTGTGTGTGTTAACATCAAAGGTATTGTACTGCACGAATTGTGAGGTACTGGCTGTCTTAGTCCCACTTTTAGATGAGGAAACTGACACTCAGAGAGTAAAGGAATTTGTCCAATGCACCACAGCTTGTTTGAGGCGGCGTTAGCGCTCGCTCTGTCCACTATTCCCCATATCTCCGGCAGAGGTGAGGGATGATCTCCTATTCTCTTGGCTGCATCTTTGTCTCCTGGGCCAAAGGACTCCAGGTGGATGGTGGGAGCTCGGGCAGGTATCTTAGGGCAGAATTAGGAATGCAAGCCCCAGTGCAGGGCCATCCAGAGGGCACAGAGACAGAGTACAACACATGTGGCCACAGACACTGGCCAAGAACAAGGGTCAGTTACATTCGAGTAAGGGTTTCTTCTGCATCATTACCATGGCTCTGAAGGTACACTAAAACTCCCAGTCCTGGGCTGGGGGAAATTGGAGAAACAGGGTGGGGATCAAAGTGCTGTAGGGGTTTGTTTAGAAAGACAGAGGCTAAGAGAGATTGTATTTCTACCTTGCTGTGTGACTTTGGGAAAGTTACTTAGTCTCTCTGGGCCTGATATTCCTTTTCTAGAAAAAGGGAAGCCTTGTCATGGTTGGAGGGCAGGGCTTGAAAACTCAAATGGCTATAGGGGCCCACAGGGTCATCCGCATGAGGAAAGTGGCCCTGGCAAGTGTACTGCCAACTGGACAGCTCAGGTGCAGTCCACAGGGCAGCCCCTTTTCAGCTTCAGTAATGCTGCCATGAGTGAACAGCAGAGGAGCATGGGAGATGGAGGTTCTTGTCCCAGGGCTGCCAACTCTTCCAATTTTTCAAGAGAAGACAAAAATCCAGATTTATGTGAGCTCTCTTGAGTTTAAGCGTTATCAACTAGTCAAAAAGAATCACTGTGTGGGGTCAACTGGAAAACACCCGTGTGTGGAAATATTTCAGGCAAGGGAGGGGAGAGGTTGTTCAACATTCGTACATCCAATATTTTTGAGGCCCTACTATGTGCTAGGTGCCGGGTGTTAGAAACACAGTGGTTTACAAGACAGATATGTCTGTGCCTTCCCAGGACTTACTTCCAGAAGAGTTTAAAGGCCAAGTCCCGGCCAGTCCCCGGGTACAGACACCCTTCTCCTTACTCTCTGGGGTGAGGGCTCCCAGAGAGCAGCGGGGTTGGGGTGGGGTTAAGAGTCACGCTTCCCACACCCGCGAGGATGGCTATAACAACAATACTTTTTAGGAAAGGAAAAGAGCAAGTGTTGGTGAGGATGTGGAGAAATTGGAACCCTTGTCTGTTGCTGATGGGAATGTAAAATGGTGAGAAACAGTTTGGCCATTCCTCAAAAAGTTCAATGGAATTACTATATACCCCAGCAATGCCACTCCAAGGGAACTGAAAGCAGGTACTCAAATGCATACGTGTCCACACCTGTTCGCGGCAGCCCTCTTCACAATAGTCAGAGGATGGAAACAACCCAAATTTCCATAGACGGACAGATGGCTAAACAAATTGTGGTATGGTATAGCCATACAATAAAACGTTATTCAGCCATAAAAAGGAATGAAATACTGACACTTGCTATGATGTGGGATGAACCTTGAAAACATATGTTGAGTGAAAGAAGTTAGACACGAAAGATCACATATGGTATGACTCCATTTATATGAAATGTCCAGAATAAATTAATCCGTGGATACGAAAAGCAGACCAGTGGTTGCCGAGGGCTGGGGGCGGGGAATAGGAGTCTTTTTTTCCTTTAGGGGTGATGAAAATGTTTTGGAACTACGTAAAGGTGGCAGTGACAAAACCTTGTGAATGTACTAAATGTCACTGAACCCTTTAAAAGGGTTGATTTTATACTGTTATGTGAATTTAACCTCAAAGAATATTTTTAAATATTGTCAACCCCATAAAAGTGCTTTGCTAGAATGGTTAAACAAACTACGGTGCATCCAAACAGTGGAATACTGTGTGGCCCTAAAAACTCAAGGATGTTTTAAATCGCACAGAAAAACGCTTACAATGGAATGCTCAGTGAATAAGTAGGATAAAAATTGTATATGCAGCATTTTACTAAGTATATTAAATTAAAAAATGCACAGAAAAGAAGACGATATAAAAAATAAGCTAAAAGGTGTGTTATTCAGCTTTTTCATTGTTTGAGTACCTACTAAGTGTCAGGCCCAGCGAAGGCGGCAGATGATCTTTGCCCTCTTGCAGTGGAGAACCTAAGACCTGGGATGGTGGCCCTGAGTCTAGAGAGAGCTGGGTGGGGGGATCAGCAGAAGCAGACTCTTCTTTATTCTCTGGCCCAGACTCCCTGGGTAACCCTCCCACACCTCAGTCCTCCTCCTACACAAAACGCCAGGGTCACAGGGGCCCCCTCTGGAGAGCCATCCAGCCTCTTGGCGTTTCCCCCAAGAAACACCTACACATGTGCCCAAGGCCACACAGCAGAGGGTCCTAGCCGTACTGCTTGTTGTAGTGAACCCCTGGAACAGCCTGATGTCCATCAACAGGGGAATGAGAAATAAGGTGGGGTGGCCGCTTGCTGGAACAGTCCACAGCAGTTAGAAGAAATGAGCCAGACCTCTGTTTCTCACCCTGGGCTGGATCCTGACAACTTAGCGACAGGAAGGCAGAAAAAAAGGAAATTGCAGAAGAATCTCTCAGTTAAAGATCTCTGTGGATCTTTAAAATAGAGAAAACAATACTATGTATTGTTTAGGCCTCCATACAAATGCAATAAACTAATAAAGGCCCAGACTGGGAGGACTCTGGTTCCTGACGCTGCCTGTGGGGAGGGAGAGACACGGGACAGAAGGAACACAAGGTGGGGAGGCTTCAACTTTATCTGTTACTTCTGGTAATTTTATTTTTTAAAAATCTGAAGCAAACATGATAAAACATTCACATTTGTTAATTCTAGATGGTGGGTTCCTGGAATATTTAGTTTATTATTCTCTTCACTTTTCTGTGTTTTAACCCCCAGCCTCCAAAAAGGATAGTGAAGAGAAAGCCGGGGGTAAGGGAACTGATATCCACTGAGGTCTTTCTCCGGGCTGGACAGAGGTCACACCAGTGGTTCTCAGGGTGTGGCCCCTGGACCAGCAGCATCAGCACCATTTGGGAATGCAAATTCTCGGGGTCTCGTGCCAGACCTGCTGAATCAGAAACTCTGGGGTCAGGGTTTTAAATCTGTTTTCACAAGCCTTCCAGGTGACTCTGATGGACTGCTGCAGTTTGGGAACCTCTGGGCTAGACGGTAACACCTATGACCATAGCTAACAAGTGTTAAGCTTGTAAATGTCAGGCGGCGCTCTAAGGGCTTTCCTCCAGTAACTCCATCTAACCTTCAGAACAACCCTGTGAGGGAGCCGTTATTACTATTATCCCCATCCTACAGTTGTGGAAACCAGGCACAGAAGGGCCAGATCCCCTGCCCAAGGTCCTACAGGCAGGTTGCTCCCAGAAGCCGCCTTCCTGAACCACTTCTCTAAATTCTCTCTCAGGGACAGGAGCTCACTGCAGCCTTGGAGGAAAGAATTAATAGCCCCATTTGATAGATGCGGAAACTGGAATTCAGAGAGGGAGAGTGACTTGCCCAAGGTCTCACAGAAAGCCGTGGGGCAGATATCCTGTGGTCTGTCCGTGAGGTTTTGGGGTTTGACCTACACCTGCTGGGGATCCGGGCCTAGCAGGGGTGGAGGGGGCGCAGCGAGGGCACCCAGCTGCAACCCCGCCTGGGTGTGGCTCGCACGTCACGCCTCCGGCCAGCTGCCCCCTTCCCCACGACCCGCTGCCAACCCGCTGTGACCGGTGACCCACCCCCACCAAGAACCGTAAGGGCCTTCCCCTCCCTGGCGCGGTGAAGCCCCATCCCTTCCTTCTGTTTTTTTTTTTTTTTTTTTTCTTTCTTTTGCAGAAGGGGAACCTGGAGGGCCCAGAGAAGTGGCGGCTCAGAGCGTCAAGTCACACCCTCGGGCTTTCTCAGGTTCCCAGCCGGCCGGTCTGCCTCTCATCTGGGCACCTTCCCCGCCACCCCCGATCGGGCCCCTCATCCCACCGCTTGTCCGCTGCTCCGCCGACGGTCGCTTCTCCCCTCCCTACCCGCGCTGCACCCCAGCCAGCCCTGCCCACCACCCGGCTCCCTCAGGCCGAGCTCACCAGCCGGTGTCCCCCCTCTCCCGCCCGCGACACTCACCTGGGTGCCCGCTCCTCCTCCTGCGGGCAGCCCGGATCCTCGCAGCTCGAGCGCCCCCCCAGCTCAGCAGCCCCCGGGGGCCCGGGGAGTCCGTCCCGGAGAAAGATGGACTGACTTTCGAGAAAAAGAGGCTGGGGCTTCCGTGTCGCGTCTTCTCGGGCGCCTCTCGCCCTGACCTGGCCGGGTCCCCTCCACTCGCCTCAAGGCCTCGGCGGGGCGCCGGGGCTGGAACCAGGGACGCGGTGGCGCCCACGGGTCTTCTGGGCGCCTTAGCCTTGTCCCGAGCGATGCTAACCCCGCCTCAAGTGTCCTAACCCCGCCTCCGACGGTTCTAACCCCACCCCAGGGATCATAACCTCCTTCCCCACCTCCCAGGATCCTAAGCCCGCTGGCTAAGGACTTTTTTTTTTAGCCCTGCCCTCGAGGATGCTAACCCCATCCCTGAAGGGTAATAACCTCGTCCCCTAGAGGTCCTAACCCCGTCTCCTCCTCCAAATATCCCAACCCCTCCCCTAATATATTCTAATCCCGCCTCCCAACGCCCTAAAAGATTCTGGGCCCCCAAAGATTCTAAACCCCACCCCCGGGGATCTAACCTGCCTGCCCTCCGAGAACCCCGAGATCTCTTGGGTCTCCTGCTCCCAAAATCCTAATTCTGCCTCAAAGGATTTTGAATGCCACGTCTGAAGGCATTTTAACCTGGCCCACCGCCTGCTTCTAAGCCTGCCTCCAAGGATTCTAAGCCGGCGGACGGAGGAATCCTAACGCTCCGTTCCAGCCCTCAAGACCTATAGCCCTAACCCAAGCCTGCTGATCCCGCTCGTGGGTGATGACAACCCTGTTCCCAAAGGATTTTAATCCGCCCCCCAGGGTGCTAATTCCGCCCACCCAAAGACTCCAAACCTACCCTCCGGGGGTTCTAACCCCACCCTCGTCACACTCACAGGGTTCTGAACGCCCCCCAAGCCTCCCGATGTGTTTCCGCCGCCGTTCCAACCCCCTCCTTCCAGCCAGCCCCTCCCCCGCGCCGGGTCCCAGGCCTTCGGGCCCTTCTGTGGTCAGCGGTTTCCGCTCCACAGGCCCCTCGCTATTCAAACGCCATGCAAAGTCCCTCGCCCGCGGGAACCGCCTTGGCTCATTACCGGCCGGTTCCGGGCAGCTCAGAGGGCTTGGAAAGCTGAGTGGGCAGGAAGTCGGGCTGGAGGGCTGCTGGAGGCCCCAGATGAAAGAGATGTGCCCAGGGCCACGCAAGGGCAGAGCAGTCTACTCCTGGGAAGGAGAGGGACTGTCACCCTAAATTCTGCCAAACACACCCCCAAAATGTACAGGAATCCCCCTGCATCTCCGTATTCCCACTGCTACAAGCCAGTTCAGGCCACTGTCATCTCATCCGTTCATTCATTCGGCAGCAGCGTCCTGGGCTCTCACTGCCAGGGCTTCCCAACCTTAGCACAGTTGACATTTGGGCCCCATAATTCTTTGTTGCAGAGAGCTGTCCTGTGCACGCTGGGATGATGAACAGCCTTCCTGGACTCCATCCACTAGATGCCAGTAGCAACCCCCTTCCCCAGGTATGACAACCAAAAATGTCTCCAAACACGACCAGATGTTCCCTGGGGGGGATGGGCGGGGGGGACAGATCCATGAATGAGAAAGATAATGACCCTGCTCTTATGTTTTGGTATATGAGCTTAAATACATGTATGCACTTAAAAAATAGGTAGTGTTTACTTGTATGTCTAATGTACTTGAATGGTACTTGTTCGATTTTGTGCTTTTTTCCCCACTCCATCGCGGTTATTGCTATCTATCTAGCCACGTTGCTGAAGGTCATTGTCTACAACCTCCACAGTTTACTTATCCATTCCCCTGGTCACTGACTCCTAGACTGCACACAACTTCACACTACCATGTCCCCTTATGGACATGAGTGAGAAATTTATAAAGAGTTGCTTTGCCAAGAGTGACAGACGTGGGCAGAATGGCTGCCCCAATTCCTCTCCCGCCATTTCCCCATATCTCGGCCAACCCTTGGTATCACCCACTGGTCTTAATTTGAGTTCTTGAGAAGCAGACCCTAGTCACAGATTCAAATGAAAGCAGGTTATCTGGGAGACGCAGACAACACAGGTGGGGCAGTGGGTGAACGAGACAGGGAGGGGAAGGAAGCCAATGAAGAGAGCATTATCAAGCAAGTTGCAGCTGTGAATTCCTGAAGCTCAATCCTTCTGGGCAGGGACCTCTGGAGACAGTGTACTCTGCCCACTTCAGAGGTATCCAATCTGAGGGATGAGGGAGCTGGGGCATTTATACATCAACTCCTGTCAGACGTTGGATGAGGGATGGTCCCTGGGGGTATTCATCTGCCAGCACTTCTGGGCTGCCCCATGCATGCCCCAGCCACCAAAGAGAGCCTCCAGTAAGAGAGATGCAGGTTCTGGGGACATGAGAGGGTCATCGCAGGCATCAGCTACATCTTTTTCCACAAGTTTGCCATTCTGATGGCAAAGGGCCGCAGATGGCTGAAACGTTCTGTTAACAGCCAATGTCCCCCCAGTTTTTTTTTTTTTTGGCTAAAAAAAAGTAGTACTGCAATAAAAATCCCTGTACATGTTCCCAAAGCTCCTATCAACTTTATTGTGGCCTGATTTTACAAAGAAAATGCACCGTTATAAATATTCAGCTTGGTGAGTTTTGGCAAATGTATATACCTGTGTAACCACCATCCTCATCAAAACATAGGGCATTTCTATCACTCCGAAAAGTGCCCTTACACTCTACTGCAGTCAACTTGCCCACCATTGCCTTAGGTGACTGCTGATTGGCTTTTTGTCATTATAGATTAGCTTTGTCTTTTCTAGACTTTCACATAAATGCAATCATACAGTATGTTTCTTTTATGTCTGTCTTCTTTTAGTCACCTATTGTTTTTGAGATTTTCCGTGTTGTTACATGTTCCAGTCTTTTGTTCCTTTTCACTGCTGAATAGTATTCCATAGCATAGATGTACCACTATTTGTTTATCCATTTACTTGTTGAGGGACATTTGGGTTGTTTCCAGTTTTTGGCCGTATGAATAAAGCTGCTATGAACATTCATATACAAGTCTTTGTGTGGACATGTTTTTCATTTCTCTTGGGTAAGTACTTAGGAGTGGAATTGCTGGGTCCTGTAGTAACTGTATGTCTACCTTTATAATACACTGCTAAATTGGTGTTCAAAGTGATTATACCATTTTGCATTCCCATCAGCGATGTATGGTTTCCAGTTTCTCCACATCCTTGCCTTTTTCTTTTTAATTAGGAAAAGAATTTCCCATCTAATGCATATTAGCATCAACGAACATTTATACAATTACAGATTTTATACTAAAACACTGCCTTACTACTATCTGGGGTGGCAAACATGTTGTCTCTTCATTCAGTCATTGTCTTGGGAAATGTAGCTGACCACAGGGAGTGGTGCTAAATGCTGTGTCTTTGGACTCAGACTAGAGCTCAACCCCCTGCACTGCCATGCATCAGCTGAGTGACCTACACAAACTCTCTGAGCCTCAGCTTCCTCATCTAAGTGAGAATAATAATAGTATTCATCTCAGTGAGCCACCACGAGACTCAGCTAACATCCTATCTCCCAGGGTGACAAGGATTACAAGAAAAATAAAGCAGGTCCAGGGGAGAGGTGTCAAGGAGGGGAGGGGAAGTGATGGTGAGACTTGAGATAGAGTGGTCAGGGAAGGGCTCTCTGAAGAGGGGGCGTGTGAGCAGAGACCCGCTGAACTGAGGACTGAGTGACGTGATAATCTGGGGGAAGTGTGGTCCAAGCCGAAGGAATAGTAACAGCAAAGGTCCTGAGACCACATTTGGAGGCCCGTGTACAAGGAGGCCAGCGTAGCTGGCACAGAGCGGGTGCAGGCGAGAGGGATGGAGATGATGTTGGAGAGGTAGTGGGGCCAGATTGTGAGGCCATGAATGTCTTGGTATTGATATTATATTTTAATTGACACAAGATGGCAGCTGTGGGAGAGTTCTGAGCAAGGGAGTAAGCCACACTGGGTTGTTTTAATGGGATCTCTCTGGCTGCTGGGTGGAGAATGGCTTGGAGGGGCAGAGGGAAGCAGAGAGCCCAGTGTGCAGGCTGAGGCAGTCATCCAAGGGCAAGATGATAGTGGCGGAGGCCAGGGTGGTGACAACTGACAATCGTAGGAGCTCAGAGAGAGAAAAGATCAGAATGCCTGAGACTTCACGGATACGTACAAGGAGAGTCATTGAAGCTCTGCTTTTACTAGAAAAAGACTGGAAATAACCTCAATGTCCATCATTTGGGGACTGAGAAAATAAATAATAGTACATTAATGGAATATCAAGCAGTTGTCAAAAAGAATAAAGATGTATAAAAACTAATTGTATTTCTATACACTAGCAATGAATAATCTGAAAATAAAATTAAGAAAACAATTTCATTTACAATATCACCAAGAAGAATAAAACACTTGGGAATAAATTTAACAAAACAAGTGCAAGATACTCTGAAAACTGAAAACATTCTTTTTTTTTTTTTTTTTTAAAGATTGGCACCTGAGCTGACATCTGTTGCCAATCTTGTTTTTTTTTCTTTTCTTCTTCTCCTCCTCCCCAAAGCCCCCCAGTACGTAGTTGTATATTCTAGTTGTGAGTGCCTCTGGTTGTGCTGTGTGGGACGCCGCCTCAGCCTGGCCTGATGAGCAGTGCCATGTCCACACCCAGATCCGAAACTTGTGAAACTCTGGGCCGCCGAAGCGGAGCCTGCAAACTTAACCACTCGGCCATGGGGCTGGCCCCTGAAAAACATTCTTGAAAGTAACTTAAGAAGAGCTAAATAGTCATTTCATGGGATGGGGAGACATCCCTTCATGGATTGGAAGACTTACTATGAGAGGACAATACTCCCCATGTTGATCAACATAATTCCTACAAAACCCCCAGATGTCTTTCTTTTTTTTTTTTGTAAAAACAGACAAGCTCATCCTAAAATTCATATGGAAATGCAAGGAACCCAGAACAGCCAAAATAATCTTAAAAAGGTAAAACAAAGTTGGAGGACTCATATTTCCCAATTTCAAACCTTGCTACAGGGGCCGGCCCTGTGGCTGAATGGTTAAGTTCATATGTTCTGCTTTGGTGGCCCAGGGTTTCGCTGGTTTGGATCCTGGGCACGGACATGGCACCGCTCATCAGGCCACGCTGAGGCGGCGTCCCACACAGCAGAGCCAGAGGGACCTACAACCAGAATATACAACTATGTACTGGGGCGCTTTGGGGAGAAGAAGAAGAAGAAAAAGAAAGAAGATTGGCAACAGATGTTAACTCAAGAGCCAACCTTTAAAAGAAAAACAAAACAAAATTTATTTCAAATCTTCAATATTCAAGAAGGTGTGGTACTGGCATGAAGATAAAAATATAGATCACTGGAACAGAATTGAGAGTCCAGAAATAAACCTCATATTTATGGCCAATTGATTTTCAAATAAGGCTGCCAAGACAATTAAATGTGGGAAAAAATAATGTTGTCAATAAATGGTGCTGGAACAACTAGATAATCCCAAAATAATCAAGTTGAGCCCCTACTTCACATCCTCCACAAAAATTAACTCAAAACGGATCATAGACCTAAACGTATGAACTAAAACTATTAAACTCTTAGAAGTAAATCTTCCTGCTTTGGGCTAGGCAAAGCCTTCTTAGGTGTGACACAAGGGACAAAAGAAAAATGATGAAACTGGACTTGATCAGAACTAAAAACTTGTCCTGCAAATGACACAATCAAGAAAATGAAAAGACAGTCCACAGATGAGACAAGATATTTGCAAATGACAGTTTTGATAAGGGACTGGTATCCTGAATATAGAAGTCACACTTAATAATAAAAAGTCAACATAATCAAAAAGCGGGCAAAAGATCTAAATAGACGTTTCTCCCAAGAAGCTATAAAAATAGCTAATAAGCACATGAAAAGAAGCTTAATATCATTAGCCATTAGGGAGATACAAAGTAAGGCCGCAATGAGATGCTACTTCACATCCATTACCATGGCTGCAATCAGAAAGACAGATAATCACAAGCGTTGATGAGAAGATGAAGAAATGAGCACCCTCATATATTGCTGGTAGGATTGTAAAGCGGTACAGCCCCTTTGGAAAACAGTGTGGCAGTTCCTCAAAAGCTTAAACATGGAGTTACCATATGACCCAGCGACCTCATTCCTAGGGAAACGCACCCAAGATAATCGAAAATGTGTGTCTACACAAAAATTTGTCTATGAAATTTTCATAGCAGCAATATTCACAATGGCCAAAAAGTGGAAACAGCTCCAGTGTCCATCAATGGATGAATAAAATGTGGTCTATTCATACAATGGAATATTATTGGCAATAAAGAGGTATGAAGTACTGACACCTGCTACAACATGGAGGAACTTTGAAAATATAAATGAAAGAAGTCAGTCACAAAAGACCACGTATTATGTGATTCCGTTTACATGAAGTATCCAAAATAGGCAAATCTATAGAAACGAAAGTAGAGTAGCGGTTACCTGTGGCTGGGGTTGGGAAGAAATAGGAGTGACTGCTAATGGGTATGGGGTTTTTTGGGGGGGAGGAGGGTAATGAAAATGTCCTAAAATTGATTGTGGTAATGGTTGCACAACACTGTGAATATACTAAAAATCACTGAATTCTACATTTTAAATGGAGGAACGTGTGCTATGTGAATTATAACTCAATAAAAATGTTTTTTAAAAAAGAATGAGGAAACTCCTTATGTATTAATAGAAAACGAGTGGGTAAGGGGCGGGGAGAAGGTGCCTGACGGCTTCTATGGCATTTTACGTGTGCGAATTTGCCAGCACAGGCCTGGGCTGAGGCCCACTGGTTTCCTCCAGCGAGGGGAACTGTGCAGCTGGGGGTCAGAGGAGGGAGGAGACGTTGGTCCTAGGATACCCTTGTACTCTTGAATTTTGAACCACTTGAATATATTAACCATTCAAAAATAAAATAAAGTCAATTAGAAAAATCAGAGACTTCGTGGACAAAATAGAACTGAGGCTGGGCAGGATTATTCTAAAGGATGAAAAGAGTCAAGAAAGGTTCTGGGTGTGCACTTGACAGTGCGTCCGTGATGGAGGAAGGATGGAAGCAAAGGCATTGAGGCTGAACTGACTGCCCCTCACTAGCTGTGACTTGTTTTCTCATCTGCCAAGCGGAATGATAAGAGCACCTACCTCACCAGGTCATTGAATTATGGCATACAAAGCTCTTATTATTGTGCCCTCACTGACGTTGTCTCATTTAATCTCTTTGAGATAGGGATGATTATAAATGGATGGCTCAGAGAGGTAAAGACACTTGCCCAAGGTCACACAGCCAGCAAGCAGCAGAGCTGGGATTCAAGCCCAGGTCTGTGAGCCTCCAGTGGACCTCCAAAGGCTTGTCATTACACAAACTCAGTGAGCGTGCCCTGGAGATTGAGGACTGGGGAGAGAGCTGCTGATTGGAGTACAGGGCACAGGGCTCAGGCCTCGGGGGAGAGCAGGAGCTAGGGAACAATGCAGCCTTCACTTTACAGTGGGTCAGAGGGCAGCTCTTTCAAACATATATTTCCCTATTTCTAGGGGCATTTGAATTTCATATTTCAAATTCTTTGGGACCACTGTTGATCATTCTACATTCAAAACAGGATGGGGAATGGGGAAGAGAGCCACATCTTTATTTCAGGGCTCGGATATTTCCCCTTTTATTTGCAAAGCAGCCAATGTTCATTTCACAGCTACACCCTTCCAGGCAGGAGGTCATGGCTGCCCTCACTCTCCAAGGGAGGCAAATGAAAATCTGAGAAGACTAGCCCCTGTGAAACTCCCAACAGCCCTTAGCAGGCCCTTGACCTCTCTTCTTAAAAAGCTCCTCCATCTTCCACCTTCTCCAGCACCCCTCCCCCGCCTTATTTTTCTCCAGAGAACTTGGCACCATCGGGCACTAGAGTACATATTTACATGTTAATCTGTTTATTGTCTGTCTCTTCTACTTTTTTGCAAGTTCCATGCAGGTACTAGTCACATGCCAATTTTACAGACAAAGAAACTGAACTTACTTTATGAACAGCCAGTGAATGATAATGCTGGCATCCGAGGCCTTCATTCCTTGATTAATTCTATTAAAATTTATTAAGGGCTTACTATGTGCCTCTCTGCCAGGGGCGGGGAGCACAAAAAGGGACAAGATAGTCTTGGCCCTCAAGCAATGTCCAATCCAATTAGGGAGACAAAAACTTGGATCAATAACATAGATACAGAAAGGAAAACGCTGTGGCAGAGAAAGAGAGGCCCATGATGTTGTCAGACCAAGTAGGAGGGACACTGATTCAGCCTGGGGTCCATCAAGGAGGACTTCTTGGAGGAGGTGATGGGTTGAGGCTTAAAGGATGCTAGTAGAAGATCACGGCAAAGGGTCTTCCGGACAGAAGGGGCACCCTGACAAAGGCTTGAGGGAGGAACAGCCCTCAAGGCTGTTTGAGGAACCTCAGACCTTCTGTGTTGTTGGTGCCTGAAGCCCTAGGCATAGACAGGTAGCTGATGAGGCTGGAGGTGGCAGCAGCAGCAGCAGCAGATAAGGAGATGAGGCTTTCTCGTGTGGGTAACCAGGGAGACTGGCCTATGGGTGTCTTGGAAGTTTACCTATGCCAGGTACCATCCTAGAGGCAGCTGACCTCCCGCTCAATGGTGTGGTGGGACTGGGCAGGCGTGGAAGTGCTGGGGGTGCCCTTAAGTTGTTTTTCTGCTTCCAGCTGCGTGGCTACCTCCAGCTGACGGGTCCCCCCTGGGGGGTGGGGAACGGTTCGGTTTCACAACTCCCCTTTCGTTCCCCAGTGTCCCCAGAGGCCAAGAAAAGAGGAAGCGCTGAGCGGACTTCCTCTTGGGGGTGCGCAGAGCCCGGGCCGGCCCAGGCGAGGAGGGGTGGGCGGGGCAGAGCGGGACCGGCCCGCCCTCCCGCACTCTGCCGGGAAAAAGGGCCCCAGTCCCCGCCCGGCCCCGGGTCAGCGGTGGCCACGCGCCTGCAGGGTGCGCCCAGGCCTGGGAGCTAGGAGAATGGGGTCGAGTCTCAGCAATTCTGACTCGCTGCGTGTTCCTGAGCAAGACGTCTCTGAGCCTGGCATCCTGAATGCGAGGCACACCCTTACTCAGCACTTTAAAGCTGAGGCGATGTGCATGAATTAACACGGAGAGATCCCCAAGACATACTTGCGGACTAGCATAGAGGGTACACTCATTTCAAAAAATAACATGGTTTTGTATTTACCTATATATGTATGTAAATGCATCGAGGGAGGTCCAGAAACTACGGAGCCGACAAGAACAGAGGGGACCACTGAAGAAGAAGGGAATCTGGGAGAAAGAGATGGTGACTTTTTCTCTATTTTTTTTTAAACTGTAAACTATTTGTTTTTACTTGTGTAATTAAAACAATAATAATAAATGAGAGGATTGGTATATATAGTTATTAAGGGTCTTTTTTCACCAACCATTTTATTCTGAAAATTCCCATATGGCACAATTGAAAGACTTTTACAACAGAACGCCTGTGCTTACCGCCTTTGTTCTACCATTAACGTTACATTTGCTTTCTCACGTCTGTCTGTGTCTCTCTGTCTGGCGGTCCAACAAGTCATCTTTTAAAAATGTATATCAAAGTAAATTACTGCAGCACACGTATTATTAACTAGAGTTCAGTGTTTACAGTATTTTTAATATAAAATTTACATATAACTAAGTACACGAGATTAAATGTTCATTTGCTGAATTTTTACAAATTCATTTTATATATATATATGTAATATGTAACTTCAACCTCATTAGGATATACATTTCTATCACTCCAGAAATTTCCGTCTTGTGCTACAGTGTATTTTAATTGCCAATATTCTATGAGTCAGCATTCAACACAGGGCCAGGTGTATAGTAAGTGCTCAATAAATATTAGCTGAAGGAACAAATGAGTCTAGGAATGAATGTGCACACGACCTGCTCCCTTAAGGGCAGGACCATGTCTTTTTCTCTTGCATCCCCCACAGAACTGACGCACAGTAAATGCTTAATAAAGACTTACTGATTGTATTAGTTATATACTGCAGTGTAACAAACAAGATCGGCAGCTTGAAACATGATAAACAGTTGTTACCGCACACCGTTTCTGTGCGCCGGGAATCTGGGAGCAGCTGAGCTCAGTGGTTCTGGCTCCCGGTCTCTCACAAGGTGCGGTCAAGGTCAGCCCGGTCTGCACTCATCTGCGGGACTGACTGGGGCTGTGGGGCCCATTTCTAAGACGATTTACTCACACGGCTGTTGGCAGCAGGCCCCGGTTCCTCATCATGTGAACCTGTCCACAGGGCTGCGTGAGTGAGCTCACGACAGGGGGGCTGGCTTCCCCCCAAGTGGGCGATCCAGGGGGGCAAGGTAAAGCGTCATTCCGGTTACACAGCTCATCCCTATTCCCTGTGGGAAGGGTCTACACACAAGCATGAATGCTCCTTGGGGACAGCAGACAAGACCAGTTGGGGTCTTCTTGGAGAAGGTGGTCATCATGAATATATACTCAAACTTTCTGAGCTGGGTTCTGTGTTGGGCTAAAGGAGTGCAGGAATGAGTCAGAACCAGCCCTCCCCCTTCCTCTCAGAAGACGTGTGTGTGTGTGTGTGTGTGTGTGTGTGTGTGTGTGTTGGGGGTTGGGGTGGGGAGGCCAGACAGACGTGAAAACAGATGGTGTTACAGAGTACAATAAATATCACAACAGTGGTTTAAAAAAAATTGCTTTTCTGTAATTCATATTCATGGCACAACATGTAAGACACATCATGAAAGTGTCCTTCCCTCCTTATTCTACAGCCATACACTCCTCCAGCTCAGAGGCAACAACTGTAACCTGTTTTGTATATCCTTCCAGAACGATTCCATCCATATACCCCCCACCCTCTTTAAACAGAAAGACAGCACTCTCCAAAGTGCATTCTGCACCTTACTTTTTTTCCCCACTTACTCTGTATCTTGGAGACAATTCTATATCGGGACATAGAAAGCTTACCTTGTTCTTATTTACGGCTGCATGGTATTCTATTGTCTGCATGAGCCACAGTTTATCTAACCAGTCCTCTATCACTGAACAGCTGGTGTATTGCTAATCTCTTGTTACTAGAAACAACACTGCAATAATTTTCCTTGCACGTTCATCGTTTTGACTTGCATGAGTATAAATGTAGCAGAAATTTCTGGTAGTGGAATTATTGCATCAAAGGGTCAGTGCATTTAAAATATTTGTAGATATTGCTAAATAGGGTTTATACCAACTTACCCTCCCCCCAAAATGTGTGAATGCCTGTTTCCTCACACCTACACCCACACGGTACGTTACTGAACTTCCCAAACTTTGCCAATCTAGTACATGAAAAAAGTGGTTTCTCAATGTAGTGTTAATTTGCATTTCTCTTATTCTGAGTGAGGTTGAACATCTTGATACATGTTTCAGAGCCATTTGTATTTGCTTTTCTGTGAACTGTAGAGATAATTTGCCTATTTTTCTATTGGGCTGTGGGTCTTTATTATTTATTTGAATGTCCTCTTTATACATCAAGAGCACTATCCTTTTGCATGACAAACGTCGAAAACAATTTTTGTAAACTAGTTGCTTTCAGACAGAAATGAGAAGTTTCTGCAAGTCGCATCATTTTCTGCACATCACTGCAAGGCTGCCAAGGGCTAAGGGAGCAGTTGTGCCGTGGAGAGTTCTAGAAGGCGATGGTTGTGGGGGGTGCGGGAGGTGATGTGGACAAGGAGGCAGTTGTTAGCTCTTGCACTAGGTGGAAAGGGCTGTCACAGAAAACAGTGAAGTCCCCATCACAGGAAATGGGGCAAGACAGGTTGGCCTGGCTCTAAGACCCTTTGTCCATCATCCGAAATGTGTGAGGATAGACAGGTCAAGAATGGGAGGACACACCAAGAGGGCTATCAATTTTTGATCATTTAGGCCTGATTGTGTGGTTACTGCATCTGGAAGCTCCAAATAGCATTATTTTATAGTAATATAAACACCCTAGAATGTAAATCCATGAGGCCAGGTTCAAGTGCTAAATAAATAGTTGTGGAATGTATGAATGAATGAATGAATGAATGAGTCTAATCAAAAGATGATTTGAGAGGCTGCTGTTTCTGAGCCAGCAGGGAGCCTTCTTCCCCTCCTTCTCCCTTGGAAGCCGCCCTCCTCTCTTCTTTCCTCTTACCCCCTCTGAGTCAGGTCTTAGCATCTCTCATCTGGTCCATGCCCCAGGCTCCTGCCCCATTGCCCCGGTGCCCAGGCACTCCTGACTCTCCAGTCAACCCTCCTCTCCAAAGAGCCAGATTCACTTCAAGAAGACGCAAGCCCATGGGGTTGCTCCCCATTGCCTACACTTCCTAGCCTTCCCTTTGAGGCCCTTCTCAATCTGACCCTTCTCTGGTTTCCTCTCCTGCAAGCCCTGCTCACCTGACACCCCATGTTCCTCCAGCAATACTAATGGTCACGTTCATTGAGTACTTACCATATGTACTTTTATGTGGATTATCTTGTTTAAGCCTCACAACAATCTATGAGATCTATCAGGGTGATGCTGTCATTATCCTCATTTTAAAGATGAGGAAACCAAGACCCAGAGACATTTAGGGGCTTACTCAAGGTCACTCAACCAGCAGATGACAGAGTTGGGATTCAAAACTCACTTAGTCTGACCCCAGGGCTGGAGCGCCTAACCACGGCACTAGAGCTAACTGGTTACCAGTCTTGGAGAGTGCCATGCCTGCCTTTGCTCACGCTGGCTTCGCCTGGAGGGCTCTCTCTTCTATTGTTTACCCACCAAAAATCTTGCTCATCCCTCAGGGTCTCACTCATACGTCACCTCCTCTGCGAAGCCTTTTCTGGCTTCCCCAGAAAGAGCTGGTTTCTCATCCTTTCATTTTACAATTAACAACTTTGTGCTGTGGTAATTTGGGGACCTGTCTTCCCTATCAGGCTGGGAGTCCCCTGGTGGGCAGGAGTTGTTCTATGTCATCCTCTAGCGTCTGGCGCAGAGTGGGTGCTCTCTAAATGATGGTGATTGAGTGACAGTGGCCCCAGGACTCCTCCCCAACACAGTTGTGAAGGATTGCTGGGTGTCTCCAGTTGGAAACTGGGAGGGAGTGGGAGGTTGGAGGGCCCCCAAATTTGAGGGGCTTCTGTGCGAAGGGGCAGCTGAAGACATTTTCACTAACTTCACCAGTTGTCCATGTGTTGGGACTGCCCTCAGGGGATCCAGGCGGTAGGGAAGTTTCATCCTTACACTACCCCCAGAGGTCTTTGGGAACCAGCTGTCCCACCCCCAGGGGCTTTCCCCTCCTGCAGTGCCAGGAACTGAACCATGATGGCAGCGTCTCTGGATGCTGCAGGAGGAAATGTGGGCAGAGCCCCCATGCTCAGAGCTTGGGCCGCCCCAGCCAGGGCCCTTTGGACCTTAGAACCTAAGGGGTTACACGGCTTTGGTAAGAGGGTAGTTCCAGGGTGGGTGGGTACTTCCTCAGGGTGTGAGGGAAATTGCTTCACCCGGAGTTGTGGGGTAAGAACTGTCCCTCGCAGCAGCCTTGTCACTCTGCCCTGGCTAGGACCATGGGCAATCTCTGAGCTTGCTCCTCTTGTAAAAGCCCTTAGGCCTATCTCTTTGGCCCCTGGCCCTCGCCAACTGACTTCTCCCACTCTGACTGCCTCACTCGGGAACTTATTCAGGCTGCTCCGGCCTCAGGTCCAAATGCCTCAGCCTGCAATCGCTACATCCCACAGGCTGGTAGACAGGAGGGCAGAGCAGCAGGGAGCATGGACTCTGGGTTAGCCAGATAAGGGTCAGAATCCCAGCTCACTGTGTGACCTTGGGTCATTCACTTCACCTCCTTGAGCTCCAGTTCTCTCATCCATAAAATGAGGATAAACAAATTTGAAAACATCAAAATTAAGGATTTGTTCAATGGAACAAATTTGCTCAAAGGAAGGCACCATAGGTCAGTGGTTCTCAAACTGTGGTCCCTGGACCATCAGCATCACTCTAGTACTTGTTAGAAATGCAAATTCTCAGGCCCCGCCCCCGCTCTATTGAGTCAGAAACTCTGGGATGTGGCTAACCAATCTGTGTTTTAGCAAGCCTTCCAGGAGATTCTGATGCATGCTACAGTTTAAGAATCGCTGTCATAGATAAACCGAACAGATGGGCAACATATTGGGAGAAGATCTTTGGGACATCAGAATTCAACAAGGGATTAATATCTAAAATGTATAAGCTATTCCTGCAAATTAACAAGAGAAAGACAAGAAACACAACGGATAATGGGCAAAACATACCAACAGGCAATTCATTGAAGGCGAATCCCAAATGCCCGACATGTATTGAAGGAGGTTCTGAACAGAGAAAAGCAAGTTGAAACAACACTGAGATGCCACCTTACACCCAAACTGCAGGCAAAAATTACCAAGTTGGAGAATGTAAAAGCTCATGAAAATGGGGAGACACAGTGGCCTTCACACGCTGCTAGTGGAGCCATTTTGCAGAATTTAGTGAAATTTAAAACGTATGTGCCCTGTGATGTAGCAATTTCACTCTTGGGTATAGAGCCCAAAGAAATTTTCACTTAAGTTCATAAGGGTTGTGTACAAAGATGTTCATCCCAGTGGTGTTTGTGGTAAGAGAGAATTGGAAGCCACCTGAGTGTCCATCACTGGGAGAATGGATAAATAAAACAATGGATGCTCAGCTTGGGATATTCTGCAGCTGTTCGATGCACTAAGCTAGATTTTTCCTACAGCAACATGGATTATTCAAAACCATTTTATAGAGTGAAAAAAAAGGAAGCAATAGAATGAGATCCTTACACAATACCATTTATGTGGTGTAAACACATATATAAAGCATTGTGTATTGTATGTCCAGGAACATATATCAACACATAGGGGCGGGTGCCCATGGTGGGGAGGGGAAGGAGTGTGGGGAATGTGTAGATGGAGTGGGAAAATAAAGCAAAACGCCAGAAGGGGCTTGCATGGGCCAATTATGATGGGATGGCCATTTGCCACAAACTGAGTGTGAATCATGGAACTCTCTGGACCTGAAGCCCTAAGAACAGTAATATTACTTTAACATTGCTGATAATAGGCGCTGGCCCTGATGGCCTAGTGGTTAAGGTTCAGCGCCCACCGCTTTGGCGGCCCAGGTTCGCTTCCCAGTAAGGGAACCACACCACCCATCTGTCAGCTGCCATGCTGTGGTGGTGGCTCACATAGAAGAACTGGAACGACTTACAACTAGGGTATACAACCACGCACCGGGGCTTTGGGAAAGAAAAAAAAAAAGAGGAAGATTGGCAACAGATGTTAGCTCATGGCAAATCTTTCCCTGGAAAAAAAACAATTGGTGCTAATAGTACCCGCCTCCTGGTAAGTACCATGTCTCTGGCCATGGAGGTCTCTGTAAAGTTTTACAAATACATTTTAGCTCTCCTATGAGTCTCTGGCCTCCTCTCAGGGCTTACTCCTTTTAGCCTCCAAGCCTTTACTCAGGCTGTCCTTATCCTGACTTCTCTCCCTCTCCACCCTGCCTTCAGATGTCTTTGACCACCCCAGGCCCCTGAGATGGCTGCCTGCGGAGTCTTGGGTACTTTTCATTTGGGACTTGAGCAGGGAGCCAGGCTGTAACAGAGCCCTGAGGGGGAAGTCCTATTTCCTCTTCCCAAAGCGGGAGCTTCCTGAGTGTCTTCTTACATCTCGCCCCATCTCAGTTCCCATCCCAGTGCACCCAGTGTAAAGACAGGTAAACTGAGTCAGACAGCGTTAGATGTGGAAGAGAGGGGCATTTACTGAGCACTTATCACATGCTAGACCCAGCACGAAGGTCCTGACCTTCGTTAATACCCATGACCACCCTTTAGGTAGGTGGGCCCATCTCGCCAGACAGATGAGGAAATAGGAAGCACAGAGAGGCCAGGACAACAACAGGAGGAGGCCTAGGTCTGCCTGGTTCCCAGTCCAAGATCTACCTGCTCAGAGTCCTCGGGCCAGGACCCCAGGTCACCACCTCTGGGTCAACTCTCAGTAGAGAAAAACCTCCATCGCACTCTGATAATCCAATTCCTGCCATCAGGGGAGGGGAGACTCTGCCATTTAGAGGCTTATAAAGACCGTCTATACTAGCATGGCCAGTTCGAGGTAATAAGATATTAGGAGATCCCCTCAAGTCCCTTCTCTTTTGAACCTCAGTTTCTCCAGCTGTAAACCGGGAGGAGCAGAGGTCTCTGGAACTGTTTTCTCAGTCGGCCAGCAGGTGGAGCCCACTCTTCATCCCTGCCTTGGCCTCTAGAAAGCGCCGAGTCGCGGGGAGGAGTCGGTGTCCGGGGCCGAGCCTACGAACTAGGGGGACAAAGAAGGACGCAGCCCACCTGCGGGGGGCAGAGGGCCCGCTGATCCTCGGGCGACTGCCCAGGGCTTATAGCCCCGCCCCCTGCAGGACATTCTCGGTACTGCAGGGGCCAGAGCCCCGAGGGCGGGGACCGAGACCTGGGAGAGCGCAGGCCCCGCGTCGGGGTGTGAGGAGGGGGCCCTGGGGAGGGGGCCGCACCGGCAAGAATGAGTGGAGGGGCCCCAGAGGCTGGGTTGCGCATGGGCGTGACTACAGGCTACAGGTAGTTGTCCTCCGCCGCGTCATCCCCGCCGGGGGAGTCCCGCGCCTCCTCGTCCGTGCTGTCGTCGTCGTCGGGGGCCAGCGCCTCGATGTCGTGCGTGATGTCGGCCAGCAGCCGGTGGAAGGCCTGCACCTCGGGCCGCTGGGCCGCGCCGTCGTAGCTGCGCACGGCCGACGCCGACGTGGAGCTCATGCTGCGCTTGATGCGGCCAAAGCTGTCGGTGAGGATGCCACCCTCGCGGATGCCCACGCCCTCCAGGAAGCCCTCGAAGTAGCCGATGTCCTGGTCTGGGATGAAGGGCCGCATCCCTGCGCGCCGAGGGGCAGGGTGACTCCTGGGCTTCAGCCCTTCCCCTCCCACAGAGGAATCACCTTTTCGGGAGATCTGAGTTCGAATCCCCGCCCCGCCGCTCACTGGCTGTGTGGCCCTGCACGAGTTGCTCCACTTTGTGAGCCCGAGAATGACATAATGCTCGGCACACAGTAAATGCTCACTACATGCTCGCTTATTATTGTTGTTATTATTATTGCAATTGTTACATTCCCATTTATTAGTTGCCTGACCCTCATTAAATAACTACCTGAGCCGTACTTTCCTCCCCTGTGAAACTGAGATAATTGCACCTGTTCTCCCGGTAGGGGTGTGAGGATTAAATAAGGTCCTTAGCACACACTAAGTGCCCCATAGAAAGCAGCTCGTCTTGTTCCCATCTCTACTTATTAGCTATGTGACATCAGTACTGTACTTTGCTTCTCGGAGCCTCAGTTTCCTCATCTGCAAAATGGGAGCAGGTAATAGTTCCTACTTCCCAGAACTGAGGCATTCGTTGAGATGGTGCTTGGCACACGGTGACTGCCAAATACATGTGAGCTTATTTAATATTATTATTCCTGTTGTTATTATTAGCTTTCCTTACTAGCTATGTGATCTTGGACAAGTTCCTCAGCCTCTCTGAGCCTCAGCTTCCTCATGGAGAAAATGGGAAGAACTCTTCCCTCTCCCAGCTTTGCCGTGAAGGTGAAATGGCTATACCAGTGCTCTGTTCTTATCAGCTCTCTGTGGCTACAGGCACGTTCCTTCCCCTCTCTGTCTCCTCATATGCCCCATGGACCTCATTCATGATCCTGGCCTTACTGGAAGCTGAGGGATAAGGAGTAAGTACTCCCAGCCTGGTGCCTTGGCCGGCCCTTGGTGGGTGGGGCAGAGAGCTCACCGAGAAGGAGGAACTTTCGCCGCTCCCCATAGAGCTTCAGCAGCCCCGCGCAGTAATCCTGAATGGGCAGCCCCAGCCGGTACTCCCGCAGCAGCAGTGCAAACTGCTGGATCTCGGGCGGCCCCAGCTTACTCCGCAACTGTGGGAACACCACGTGAGGTCAATCCCAGGGAGGTCCCGCGCCCAACCCCTGCCTAAAAACCCGGAGCCCTCTCGAAGGGCAGATTTGGCTCAGCCCTCCTCTGAAAATCCTTCCATGGCTTATGAGGGGACAGCCAGACCCCTTGGGCTGCATCTGAGAATGGGATGTGGACTCAAGCTGCCTGAATTCATACCCTGGCCCCTTCAGTGAGCAGCTCTGTGATCTTGGGTTGGTGACAACCTCCCTGACCCTTGTTTTCCTTATCTGTGAAGTGAGGCTCATGATGGAACCTCCCTCGTGGGTTGTTGAAAGGATGATGCACAAAAGGGGCTTAGGACAGTGCCTGGTATACAGCAAGCACTCAATTAATGCTACCTGACACTATTTAAGGCCTTTACTAAGCTAGCCTCAGTTTCCTCTCCTGACCTCATGTCCCACCCTGACCTCTGAGGTCTTATGCTTCCCTTATGTGCAGGCTTACATGATTCCTGAAATAACCCCACATTTTCTCCAGCCTCCAGGCCTTTGTGCTGTTTGCACTGCCTGTCCCAGCTCACCGTGACCATGTAATCCTGCAACTGCTCGAGGCCCAGGCCACTGTGGTCGCTGCTGCTGCAGTGGGAGCCATGGAAAGAGGGTGTGGACGTGCCGCTGTAGCATGCTTCAAATGTGTCCTGGGAGCCATTGCTGCAGGGATAGGCAGACAGGGGCCCTCACTCACCTCACTCCAGCTCCTCTCCCTGCAGAGGACTGAAGGTGGGAGGGCACAGCTGCTGATGCTCTGGGCCTGGGACCTCATCCAGATTCAAGGCCCCACATGATCTGCCTTGTCTTTCAAGCCTCCTCTCTTGCTGGGCTCTCCCTTGTTCTTTATGCTCAGGCCACCCTGCCTTCTCCCTTTTCCTCTAATACTCCAAGTACTTCCTCACCTCTGGGCCTTTGCACATGCTGTTCCCTCTGCCTGGAATGCCTCTCTCCCCCTGTCTTTTACTCAGCTAATTCTTAGTCATCGTTGGATCTTAAATGTCGCCTTCTCAGGAAAGTTTGCCCTGATTCCCCCAGACTGGGTTACACCCTCTGTCAAATGGGTCACAAAGTCTATAAATCTACCCATGACATGCAAGGCCTTTCCAGATGCCCCTAGCAAATGTCCTCCCTGACCACTCTCTGCCGCAGCTGTGGCGCCTCCTGACGGTTCTTCCGACACACCGAGCTGCATCCTGCCCCAGCATCCTCGCTCTTGCTCTTCCGTCTACCCCAGTGCTCTTCCCCTTCCCTCCTCCAGGTCTCAGCTCAAGGGTCATCGCCCCAGAGGCCCTCCTGACTCCCAGATGAGGGGAGCCTCTCTCAGCACTCTGAGCCTCTCTTCCGTGCTCATTACCATCAGCGTTTATTCCTGTTAAGTAATGGTTTCACTGTCTCCGCCGCTGGACTGTAAACCAGGCAAGAGCAGGGAGCTTGTTTTCCTTCGTTTGTTGAGCGCCCGCTATGTGCCAAGCGCAGGTCTCGTCTCGTCTTGTCCCCACTGTAGCTCTAGCACACAGCACAGTGCCTGGCACGTGGTAGGGACTCAATAAATATTGCTTAATAAAATGTCAGCCTCCTTCCTGGTCTCTAAACTGTTCCAGAACCATCTTCCATTATCACCTACAGAGAAGCAGTCTGGCTTAGTGGTTAAGGGTGTGGACTCTGGAGCCAGCCTGCGTGGGTTCAAATCCCAGGCCTACAACTTACTAGCTGCTTGACCTTTGGCAAGCTACTTAACTTCTCTATTCCTCAGTTTCTCCATCTGTAAAATGGGATGATAAAAATCGGTGTCGTGAGAATGAGAGGAGCTCATATTTGTAAAGCACTCAGAGTCATGGACTATAAGCAATAAGTAAACAGCAGCCCCTGTAATGTTGCTGTATTGATTAAAAAGAGTGAAATGCTTCATAGGACAGTACTCGGCACACAGCTCGATTAGTCATTATCATGATTGTCATCTCTCCAGGAGACACCAGGCTGTTTAAGGACCGGCCCCAGGCACACGGGATTAGGAAGGCAAATGTATTGCTACTAAAAAGGAAAAAAATGAAAAAAAAAAGAGAGCATCTATCACTGGCAGATCACTACTACTTTTCAAGCTAATGGCCTTAGTAACAGAACTAGCTCGTCCTGGTTTGCCTGGGACTTTCCTGGTTTTAGTACTGAAAATCCAGTGTCCCGGGAAACCCCTCAATCCTGGGCAAACTAGGGTGTGGTTGGTCACACTAAACAGAACCCCGGACAATGTTCCCAATGGAGAAATTTTTTCCTTTAAATCCTACATTTTCCATCCTTGCCTACAGCTAGTTGTAGCCACGTGACCAAGTTCTGACTGATGAAATGTAAGCACAAGTTGTCAGGTGGGAATTCCAGCAAAGTCTTGAAAGAGGCGCTGGCATGCTACTGTGATGGCTGGAGCTATGACCACCATCTTGGTTCATGAGGTAACCTCGAGGATGGAAGCAAGTGCTGAGGAGGGAGGAAAAGATAAGCCTGGGCCTGCCATGACCATAAGGCTATGAGCTCCTGGTCTATTTTGTGTGAGAGATAGGGGGAAAAGTGCTCTATCCTGTTTAAGCTTCTATTTTAGGGTTTTCTATTACGTAGAATGAAAACTAAAGTAAACCAAGATTATTTGTCGGCACTAGCTGTGATTTTGGACTCTGCAGGCCACCGTGTCAGGATGACTGGGAGAGAACCGCAGGCCTACGTGGACCGCAGTTCTGGGTTCTGGTTGCCCCATGGGCCTCTCTGAGGTCTGGATCCTATGAGCTCCTAGGATCCCAGTTTACCCCACCGTCAGCGCCCAGTGTCTCAGCACAAATCAAGGTAGGCTCCCTTTCTCCCACCCTCTCTTGCCCACAGGGGACTCAAGAATGCCAAGGAGAACGACCCTGTTTGTGCAGGGGAGGGGGGCAAGAGTGGGGTCCCTGGCAAGGGCAGTACCTACAAGGAGCTGCAGCAGCTGAAGTCAGCGTCGTAGGCGTAAGTCCCGTCCGTGCGGCAGCTATCACCTGCGGCCGGCAGACAGAGAGGCTGTCAGAGGCAGCCAGGAGGGCCCAGCCTCCCTGGCTCCCCGGAGGCCCCACCTTCCTCCCCACCCTGGGGTCGGGATGGAGGCAGGAGGCTGGGTGGCACTGGAAGCAATGGTGAGGGTGTGAGCTGTTACCCCGAGTGAAACGGGCAGCCGGTGGAAGATGCTGACCCTGACTCCCGCCCCACCAACACACAGCCGACCTCGGGCAGCTCGCCTTCCCTCTCCTGGCCCTCAACATCCTCAACGCCGGACAGTACCACCTCCTGCCTGCCTTATGGGGGTCCTGGGGACAGCAGGCTAGAGGACAGGTGAGGGAGCATCTTGGAAACAGTATGTGTTTGAGGCGAGACAAAAAAAGAGCTTTGGAAGGGGGAAGGAACTCAAAATCTTGAGAAGAAAGAAGCCCCATTTCCAGAGAACTTGGTCTGCACCCAGCCCTGTGATCTCACTGAGTGCAGGCACTTCCTCACCCTTCGCATCTTGGCTCCCTCAGTGTCACTGCCTCGGGACCCTCCCCCGACTTCCCAGGCAAGGAGCTTCCGCCTGTACTCCTCACAGCACAGCGTGTGGCTACACTGTATCTGTGTAAGATCTAAGTACTCTCTGCCGACCTCAGTAATGCAAGTGAGGGCAGGGCAACGTCTGGCTTTGCTCACTAGTACATCCTGGGGATTAGCAGGATCCGGCACATAGTAGGTGCTCAATAAATATTTGTCACATGAATGAATTTGTTGAAATATTTGTTCAGTTATCTCATTGATTTGTCCACTATTCCTGTGAGAGTCAATGAGCTATCCCACCTTCCCACAGATGGGAGCGCCTCCAGAAGGAAGGAGCTGGCTCCCTGTTGCTGGAACTATGCAAACAGGGGCCACGTTGAGGCGCTGTGGCTGAAGAAGTTTACTATAGCCTTGAAGGCAGCATGGGGAGTGAAGCTGTTGCAGACAGAAGCTTTAGAATCAGACACACCTGGGTTTGCATCCTGACTCTGCCATTTCCCAGCTGTGTGACCTTCAGCAATTTATTGACTACTCTGAGCCTTAATATCCTTATCTGTAAAATTGAAATCATACGGTCTCGGAGGGGTCTTTCATCCATTCAGAAAATACTTCTTGAGCATCTGTGCTGTCCCTGGTCTCATGCTGGGCGCAGGTGATACAGTGGCCAACAGGACAGACAAGGTTGCTATGAGGATTCAATAAGACTTGGCACATAGTTGGTGCTCAATAAATGCCTCTATTAGTCTCATTCTCGTTCCAGCCCTTGATGGCATTCAAGGAAACCTTCAATTTCCAGTCTGGAAATCGTGGTTGTGACCTAGAGTCCTAGTGGGATTAAATGGCTGAGTAAACAGACAATGCGTATGCTTAGGTTTCTGCAGAGCAGGGACACTAGAAACAAAGGGGAGAGAAGTTCAGCTGACGGGGCTTGTTCTCAATCTGGCGACCAGAACCTCTATGAAGAGGCCAGGTTTGAGGCCACTTTGAAAGTTGGCATGTTATTTTAACTACAAAGCAGGGGTACACTGTAATCATGGTAGCGATCAGGACCCCTAAAGGCTTTGATCGGCCTGAGTCCTGGGGCATCCCCCCTTCCCAGCCTTCTGAGATGTTTTGTAGGAGGAGTGGCCAGGAGCTCGAGTACTCACTGCGGCTGCAGAGCCAGGGCCGTTCGGGTGTGGACGTGTAGTGGTAGCCAGCCCGGTCCACGCACTCGATGCTTTGGTCCCCATAGATGATCTGGAAGACCTGACAGATGAGGGCACAGGACTCCTCGGCAGCATCCTGGCCCAGGGAGGAGGATAGAGAGCTCAGGCCCTCGCTAGTGACCAGGATGCCCCTGCTTCCTAAAACACTGTGTGAGGAGGCTCACAGGGGCACGCGTGCACACACACACACGCACGCGCGCACACCTGTGGATGCCTTTAAATCAACTTTGAGGATATTTCCCATCAAAGTTATATGGCCATTCTCTGAGTCTTGGACCTATTTACAGAATCCAGCAACAGCTCTAACTCTTTGCCCTGAAAAATGCACACGTGCACCCCAAATTTCTGGGGGATTCACCGGCCCTCCTGAAGCTTATCTAAAATAAGCCCTAATTTAGTTTAATTTATAGGTAAGAAGCTGAGGCCCAGAGAGGTGAAGTGATCAGCTAGGACCAGAACCCAGGCCCCCTAATACCTACTAGGAGGAGGAAGAATTAAATGTATGAAAATTTTAGGCTCAAGATAGTTGCTCCTACTGGATGCTATATTTAGATATGAGCTTCCTGGCACCAAGGGAACAATGGAAGCAGGATGAATATAGAAACTTCAGTCTCCAATAGAAGGAAGGAATTTAAGTCCTTGGGTGGAACTTTTTTGAGATTGCAAATTTGAAGAGGAATTTGCTTTTTTAATTTATCTCTTTGTGTCTTTAAGCAAGAGACACAAAAAGATAATAACTGATGAAGAGACCATCTTCATGAAGCCATTTCCTGTTTTGTGTCTCTAAAAAAAGCCTAAGGTGTAAATTAAAATGTAACCCAGGATAAAAAGTGAACCAAGAAGAAACAGAGAATCTGAATAGACCAATCACAAGTAAAGAGATTGAAACAGAAATCAAAAACCTCCCCAAAAATAAAAGTCCAGGACCAGATGGCTTCTGTGGAGAATTCCTTCAAACATTCACAGAAGATTTGATACCTATCCTTCTCAGACTTTTCCAAAAAATTGAGGAAGGTGGAACACTTCCTAACACATTCTACGGGGCCAACATCACCCTGATCCCAAAGCCAGATAAGGACATCACAAGGAAGGAAAATTACAGGCCAATATCGCTGATGAACATAGATGCAAAAATCCTGAACAAATTTTGGAAGACAGAATACAGCAATACATTAAAAAGATCATACACCATGATCAAGGGGGATTTATACCAGGGACACAGGGATAATTCAACATCTGCAAATCAATCAATGTGAGGAATAAAAACCACATGATCATCTCAATAGATGCAGAGAAAGCATTTGACAGGATCCAACACTCACTTATGATAAAAACTATCAATAAAATGGGTATAGAAGGAAAGTACCTCAACATAATAAAGGCCGTATATGACAAACCCAAAGCCAACATCATACTCAATGGGGAAAAACTGAAAAGCATCCCCCTGTGAACAGGAACAAGACAAGAGTGACCACTCGCACCACTCTTATTCAACATAGTACTAGAGATTTGGGCCAGAGCAATTAGGTAAGAAAAAGAAATAAAAGGTATCCAAACTGGCAATGAAGAAGTGAAACTCTCACTGTTTGAAGATGACATGATTCTCCATATACAAAACCCTAAATAATCCATCAGAAAACTATTAGCAATAATCAACAACTACAACAAAGTTGCAGGGTACAAAATCAACTTACAAAAATCACTTGCATTTCTATACTCTAATAATGAACTAACAGAAAGGGAACTCAAGAATACAATCCCATTTACAATCACAACAAAAAGAATAAAATATCTAGGAATCAATTTAACCAAGGAAGTAAAGACCTATACACTGAAAATTCTAAGACATTATTGAAAGAAATTGATGATGACATAAAGAAATGGAAAGATGTGCCATGCACACGGCTTGGAAGAATAAACATAGTTAAAATGTTCACACTACCTAAAGCAATCTGCAGATTCAGTGCAATTCCAACCAGAATCCCAATGACATTCTTCACCGAAATAGAACAAAGTATCTTAAAATTCATACGGGGCAACAAGAGACCCCAAATAACTAAAGCAATCCTGAGAAAAAAGAACAAAGCTGGAGGCATCACAATCCCTGACTTCAAATATACTACAAAGCTATAGAAACCAAAACAGCATGGTACTCGTGCAAAAAACAGGCACACAGATCAATGGAACAGAATTGGAAGCCCAGAAATAAAACCACACATCTATGGACAACAAATCTTCAACAAAGGAGTTAAGAACATACAGTGGAGAAAGGAAAGTCTCTTCAATAAATGGTGTTGGGAAAACTGGACAGCCACATGCAAAAGAATGAAAGTAGACCATTATCTTTCACCATACACAAAAATTATCTCAAAGCGGATCAAAGACTTGAAGGTAAGACCTGAAACCATAAAACTCCTAGAAGAAAATATATGGAGTACACTCTTTGACACCAGTCTTAGAAGGATCTTTTCGAATACCATGTTACTTAGACAAAGGAAACAAAAGAAAGAAAAACAAGTGGGCCTTCATCAGACTAAAGAGCTTCTGCAAAGCAAAGGAAACCAGGAACAAAATGAAGAGACAACCCACCAAACTGGGAGAAAATATTTGCAAATCATATATCCAACAAGGGGTTAATCTCCAAAATATATAAAGAACTCACACAACTGAACACCAAAAAAACACACCACTCGATCAAAACGTGAGCAGAAGATATGAACAGAAATTTTTCCAAAGAAGATATACAGATGGCCAATAGGCACATGAAAAGATGTTCAACATCACTAATCATCAGGGAAATGTGAATCAAAACTACACTAAGACATCAACTTATACTCCTTAGAATGGCTATGATCACCAAGACAAAAAATAACAAATGTTGGAGAGGATGTGGAGAAAAGGGAACCCTCATACACTGCTGGGAATGCAAACTGGTGCAGCCACTATGGAAAACAATATGGAGATTTCTCAAAAAATTAAGAATAGAAATACCATATGACCCAGCTATCCCACTACTGAGTATTTATCCAAAGAACTTGAAATCAACAATTCAAAGAGGCTTATGCACCCCTATGTTCAATGCAGCACTATTCACAAGGCCAAGATGTGGAAGCAACCCAAGTGCCCATCGATGGATGATTGGATAAAGAATATGTGGTATGTATATGATGGAATACCACTCAGCTATTACAAAAGACAAAATTGTCCCATTCTCAACAACATGGATAGATCTTGAGGGTATTAAGTTAAGCGAAATAAGCCAGACAGAGAAAGACAAACACCGTATGATTTCACTCATATGTGGAAGATAAACTAACACATGGACAAAGAAAACAGATTAGTGGATACCAGAGGGCAAGGCGGTTGGGGGGTGGGCACAAGGGGTGAAGGGGCTCATTTACATGGTGACTGACAAACAAGAATGTGCAACTGACGTTTCACAGTGTTATAAATTACGACCTCAATTAAAAAAATGTAACCCAGGATAGGCATTTTGGAATGGGGAATGTCCTAATCATTAAAGCAGGATTGATCCATAACCCTACAAAAGGGACAGAGAAGAGAGGATTCTTATTTCACAGTTAAAGACCCTCAGGCTTTGAGTGCTTAAGTGACTTGCCCAGCTCACAGCAGGCTCACGGCACTGCTTAAGACTGCATCCAGGTTTTGACGCTAACTCTTGAACTCTTTTTGGGACCATGATGCCTTAGGTAGGAGGCCAGAGGCTCAGATACTCCTGGAAAACTACTCTACTTCTATTTACTGATTCCACAGATTCTCATTTAGTTCTAACGCTTGGCAGGCACTGGTCTAGGCTCTGGGCTCCCAGAGGTGAATTACATGAGGTCTGTACCTCAAAGCCCTCACAGGCCAGTGGGATAAACAGGACACACTGGTCCCTCTGCCTAGAATTCACTTTCCTGGGTCTTCGCCCTGCTGACTCCATTTTTTCCTTCACATTGCAGTTTAAAAGGCACCAACTCATTTTCCCTATGGAAAATGGATCTCCTCCCTCATTATCACCATAACCTGCTTGTTTTCTTCTTGCTCCCCATTGCAAAGCGTAATAATATAATGTGCAGTAATTCATCCGTTCATTCACTATTTACTGAGCATCTGTTATGTGCCAGGCACTATTCTAGGTGCCGGAGATACACAGTGAACTATCCAGAGCACGTGGGTCTCTCGCACTCTCCAACAAGTGTGGCTGGAGTGAAGTGAACCAAGGAGAGAGTAGAAAGAGATGAGGCCAGAGAGGGAATGGGGATGGTGGATAAGGTGAGTGGCCTTATAAGCAGCCATAAGGAGTGAAATGGGGAGCCACTGGAAGATCTTGAGCAGTGACACAATGTGACATGTGTCAACAGGACTGCTCTGACCATGTGGGGGACAGATTGTAAGCAAGGACTGGATCAGTGAGGGGTGACTGCACAATCTAGGTGATAGGGGATGGGCATGGACCCAGGTGGGGACAGTGGAGGGTGGGGAGAAGATGGATTTTGGTTATATTTTAAAAATAGGGACAACAGGACTTGTTGACAGAGTGGATATGAGGGGTGTGTGTGTGAGAGAGACAGAGAGAGAGAGAAAGAGCGAGGAGCCAAGGATCACTGTAAGGTTTTGGTCTGAGCAACGGAAGGACAGAGCTGCCATTAACGAAGGCAGGGAGACCAGGGGAGGAACAGGTTTGGGGGAGAAGATGGGAGCTCGGCTGCGGATGCGTTAGGTGTGAGATGATCATTAGACCGTCGAATGAGAGGCTGAGTGGAGAAACTCGCCTGGAGATTTGGTAGGATACAACGTGGAGTTCTCAAGTGCTTTAAATGCCATGAGCCTAGAGGAGATCACCTAGAAACGAGTGTAGAGGAGAGAAGAGGAGCAAGGACTAAGCCTGGAGCACTCTAACCTTAAGAGGCTGGAGAGAAGAGGACGAACCAGCTCCTGAGAAGGAGCAGCCTGGGAGGTAGGAGGAAAACCAGGAGAATGCAGAGAGCTGGACGCCGAGCAAGAGAGTGTTTCAAGGGGGAGCCTGTCAGCTCCGGAGTCTGAGTTTCTGGTTATTATCCATCTCTCCCTCTAGCCAGGCACCTGTCTGTCTTCTTCACCACAGTGTGTATAAAGAGGGAGTTGGGTCAGAGGAAAAGCTTAGAAGGCTCAGGGCTGGAGGCTGTCTGCTGGACTGTGAGTTCCCTAAGGGGGACGTCAAATGTGTCTAGTTCCTCTCTGTATCCATAGCACCTAGTCCAATGCCTAGCACAGAGTGCCGCTCAGTAAACATGGTCAAATAAATAAAAGCAAAGTTGAACGTGGAGGATGGGAGGGAGGGGAGGATAGGGAAGGTAAGAATGGTGGAAAGGCTTCTGCCCTGGGTGACTGCCATAGTTAGCAAGAGTACAGGCTCTGAACTTCCTGGGTCCCAATGTTGAAATCACCACGTGCTTCCTGTGTGACCTTGCACAAATTACTTAGCCCCTGGATCTCAGTTTCTTCCTCTATCGAATGGGGATGGTTGAAATATCTGCCTCTAAGGGTTAATGCTGGTTCTGTGTCTGGCATGGGTTGGCATACGATTCCTGCTGGTGATTAGTGTCATCATAATTGTTACTGTGGTAGCGCCGACAATGACGACATTGGAGAAGGAGCAGGGCCGGAGGGGGGGTTAGATCAAGGCTATTTTGACCATTTTTTTTCATCCCCTTGGGACAGCAAGGGGGAGGTGTCCAGGGCTGGAGTTTAGAAACCGTTTGGCCTGATGGGCACACAGGTAGTACCTGCGTTGGGTAGGTAGGGTAGGGTAGACCTGGGTAGGGCCGAAGGAGGGAGAAGGAAAGAGGTCGGGGTAGACCTCAGGAACCCCGTGAATGGGGCGGAGTGGGAGGACGCCCGGGAGGCAGCGCGCAGGGGCGCCGGGTGCCCTCGGGCTCACCCTGTTGGCCACTGCCAGGATGACGAGGTTGCAGTAGGCGTCGGGGCTGGGGTCCTGCGGGTCCAGCGGGTTGGGGCCCGGGTGGCGCCGCTCCCAGCTGCCGCCGCCCGCCTGCCTCCGCTCCCAGCTGCCGCCCGGCTTGCCCGCGCCGCCGCCGCCGCCGCCGTGCCGCCGCTCCCAGCTGCCGCTGAACGTCTGCCGCCGCTCCCAGCTGCCAGACGCCCGCGCCCCGGCGCGCTGGCGCTCCAGGCTGCCGCCGCCGCCGCCCCCGGCCCGGGCCTCGGCGCCCGCGCCCCCGCCCCACGCCATCCTCCAGTCCAGGCTGCAGATGGTGTGGCGTCGCTCCGTGGTGCCCACCCGCCGCTTCTCGGGCGCCGCGCCCGGCGGACCCGGGTCGCGCCCCGCGCCGCCGGGGCTGGCGTCTACGCCGGCCGGCACCGGGTCCACGCCCAGACCTAGAAGAAGCCGGTGGCCGTCAATCGCAGTAGATCCGGCCTAAGAGCCGCCTGCCGAGGCCAGCTGGGGTGCCCGACCCTGCCACCCAAAGGTCCACCCGCGCCTGGCCCCGCCCCTGGCTTCAAAGACATGCGGCCAGACCCGCCCCCACGCAGCATCCTTATATTTGGGCCATGCCCCCGGCCTCAGGCTCCACCCCTGGTTTTGGCTCCGCAGCCCTTTCCCACCAGCCAGCCCGAACCCTGTCATCTGGTCTAACGGTAATGGTCAAGCTGTCCCCTACCTCTGTACCCTTAACTCGGACCCTGTCCTTGGTTTCAGGGCGCCCTCCTTGGATTCGGTTTCCCCTTAACCCCGCCTCCGACCTCAGGCCCCGCCCCTAGTTTGCCGTGGTCAGACCTCTCCCATGTGCTGCCCCAGCCGCGAGCTCCGCCTCCCCGGCGTATGTCCCCGCCCCTAGAGCGGACTCCGCCCCTCACCCGAGCCTCCCTCCAGCCTCAGGGCCTCCCAGTCCTGCTCCCCTTCACCACGCCCTTTCACTTCAGGTATTGGCATTCTGGCTTCTCCACCCTTCCCAGGCTCCGCCACCTGGCCTCAGGATGGTGGGTCAGGCCGCCCACTCTTCATCCTCAACCTTGAGCTCCGTCTTCCTGCATATGGTCATAGCCCGGCCCTAGTCTCAGGGTGGTGTCAGGCCTTATCCATCACCCCATCATCCAGCCTCAGGCTCCGTGCCTTCCCTAGGTCACGCCCATTCCCAAGGCTAGACCGTTGGGCAGTTTCTCTTCCTCTTCACCTCCCGGCCCTGCTCCCCGGCCAGGCCCGGCCCGCCGTACCGGTCTTAAGCACTAGCAGGTGCAGCGCGTCGTCCTGCAGGTAGGAGGCGGCGGCGATCTCGTGCGTGGGGATGCGCAGAATGAGCTCCTCGTTGTCGCGCCAGGTGAGCAGCAGGCAGCGGGCGGACAGGCTCAGGATGCTGTCCTGCTCCGCTGTGGTCTTCAGCGGCAGCTCCTTCAGCTGCTGCGGGGTGGGTCGGATCTCCTGAGTCCCCAGGGACCTCGGGTGGGAGAGGGAGAAGGGAACGAGACCCTGCCCTCCCCGCTCCCCAGAGCCTCACCCTGGCCGTGTCCAGCAGCTGCAGGAGCTCGTCCCGGCTGGAGGGGTTCAGTGAGGAGGTGACCCAGGTGAGGTGGCCCAGGAACTGAATGGGAAATGGGGCGGGGTTTGGGGTGGGAGAAGGGCAGAGAGAGGTCAGCCTGAAGGCTTGGAGGACCCTGACTTCCTCACTGCCACAGCACAGGCAGACTAAGATAGAAATCTCTGAATTAATGATAATAACCTGATATAACTGATATTAAGGTGGTCGTAGCAGTCAGACACAGTCCTGAGAGCTTTATGCACATTCACTCATTCATCTCGGCTTTAAGGATGAGAAAACTAAGGCACAGCAAAGCTAAATAACATGCCCAATATTATATAGCCAGAAAGGGCCAAACTAAACTCCCCCCACCAGAGCCCACAACCCTGCTGCTAGCTTATGTTGCCTGAACACATAGTTATTTAGCTAGGACGGAAGCAAAAGTCACTATACTAGCTTGAAAGAACTGACCGCCTGTGAACTTCCACTTGGCCTGAGTGGCTCTGTCCACCCCAAGCACCAGTGTCACCTGACTGTGCAAGTCACTTGCGCTCTTGATGATCTCATTGCAGAAGTTAAACGGAAAGGGAAGAATGTTCTGTCAAATTACTATACAATTTTGTCAGAACAATGATGCTCCAAATTGATAAATTAGTTCTTCACTCATTCTTAGTTGTAACTTAATGTTATCACTTAACTTAGAGGTTATTCAATATGAGAATTAACTTTTTTCATTATTTTTGGTTTTAGTCTTCTAGGTGAATTCCACCAATCACACCTTTTATTTTCATTCTCTCTGAGATTTCAGTCCCCAGCTTTTAAGTGGATTTGTTGTCTTTTTCCTCCATGTAGGGTTCCAGATAAAATACAAGATGCCAGTTAAATTTGAATTTCATATAAACAATGAATACTTTTTTAGGTTTTTGTCTGTTTTTTTTTTTAGTCCCACACAATATTTGGGACATATTAATACTACAAAAGTACTCATTGCGGGGCCGGCTCCGTGGCCGAGTGATTAAGTTTGCGCGCTCCGCTGCGGCAGCCCAGGGTTCGGATCCTGGGCATGGACATGGCACCACTCGTCAGGCCATGTTGAGGCGGTGCCCCACATCCCACAACTAGAAGGAGCTGCAACTAAGATATACAACTGTGTACAGGGCAGGTTTGAGGAGATAAAGCAGAAAAAAAAAAAGGAAGATTGGCAACAGTTGTTAGCCCAGGTGCCAATCTTTAAAAAAAAAAAGTACTCACTGCTTATCTGAAATTCAAATTTAATGGGGCAGCCTGTTTTTGCTAAGTCTGACCCTCCTACCGCCATATCAATTTTCCTTGGGTAATGAGGATTCTCTGCTGCTCCTTCATGGTATTCACGAGGCAAAAGTAAAGCCCTTGAGTGGTCTAAGTCCCCTGGGGCTTGCTGAACTGGGTTCCTTTATCCCGGACACTGTCTAAGTAACAACATCACCACAGTAAAATCTCACAGGAAGGTGGGGCTTCTCAGTACACAGTGCACTGCCCCCACCGCTCTCCCGTAGGGGTAGGTTTTGAGCCCCATGTTGAGATGGGAGCACCGAGGCTGAGCAGAGGGATGTCACTTGCTGAGGGTCCACAGCATAAGGCAGGGACGAGGCTGGCTTGAACCCAGGCCTCTTTCCCCGGAGCCTCCCCTTGTGAGACAGGGCTGGGCAGAGGTTGGTGTCAGGGAGAGGTAAGGTCTCTCGGGATGGGGTCCAGGACGTGCTACCCCAAAATGTGGCACCTTGGCATACTGAATATCTTAAGCTGAAGGACTTTGAGAAAGTGTCAGAAGCAGGAAGTTCGCTCTGACCTCCACCCCATCACCCTTCTTCCCTGAAAACCAGGAGATAAGTCTCCCATGTGAAAGGTGCCCTCCCTTGTACGGGGAGGAAGGGAGACGTCCTTGTCACCAGATACAGGGGATTTAGGGCCGGGCAGGCTGTATAAACAAACCCTGTTACTTCTTCACCTCTACTACCCCACGCCCAAAGCCCTCTGCCTTGTCAGTTGCTCACAGATTTATTGTTTCTTTGTCAAAAAGGAATAAAAGCTTCCTGCTCGGGTCACTTCTTGGGGTCTTGATTCTCTTGGGAAGGCTCTCCTGTACATATAAAAATTTAATAAAGTGTATATGCTTTTCTCCTGTTAATCTGTCTTTGTCAGCTTAATTTTCAGACCCAGTCAGGGGCCCTAAGAGGGTTGAGGAAAACTTTTTCCTCCGCTCCACTCCTCACCCCAAGATCCTTGCCACCGCTTCTCCTCATCCCGCACGCACCTTGACCTCTTTCTCCAGGTAGTCACAGAGCAGAATCTGGGGGTCGATGAGGTAGTCCGGGGGATAGAGGGGCATGGAGTGCAGGGGCCGGCGGCTCACACTGCTCCGACAGGCTGCCCGGCGCCCGGCCTTGGGGAACACCAGCCTCCGGATGGGGGATACGAAGCCCTGGGGGCGGGCAGGGGAGGAGTGAGGAGATAACAAATAAAATCAGTAACAGGCAACGGACTTTATGGAGCGCTTATCGCGCTCAGTGTTTTCCTTACTTTACCTCATTTAGTTCTCACAAAAAGTCTGCAGAAGGGAGTTCTGTGATCCCCATTTTACAGATGGAGAAACTGAGTCTCTGAGCAGCAACTGGCTGATAAGTTCACCCGCTAGTAGGGGTAGAACCAATAGTTCCCCGTGGGCAGCCTGGCTCCCAAGCCTCCATTCTAAACACCCAGGTAAGGGCGGAGGCCCTGCCTAGGCCCAGGCTTAAGGAAGGGGCCAGTCTGGGGCAAGTACAGAAAAACATTAGGATTCAATGTGGCTGGGTGGTGCATGCAAAGGTATTTGTTAAGCTATTCCCTATACTTTCCTAAAAATTAGAAGTAGTAAGTACCTTTAATGTAATCCAGCGGCACCTGCATAATAATGGCCTGGAGCAAGGGTAAAGAGCAAATCCCAGGGCCCCAGCCCAGCCCAACGGGCATCTACTCTCCCAGGAAAGTGTGAGCACTACTCTAGGGCTGCAATTCCCAGTGTGGTTCCTGGGTCACGAGCAGTAGCTGCACAGCATCACCTGGGAACTTGAGAGAAATGCACATTTCCAGACCTGCTGAAATGCCCCATCCTAGACCTACTAGATCACAACATGGGGGTGAGACCCAATGATCTGTTTTTTTGTTGTTGTTTTTTTTTTTTTTTTGAGGAAGATTAGCCCTGAGCTAACTGCTGCCAATCCTCCTCTTTTTGCTGAGGAAGACAGGCCCTGAGCTAACATCCATGCCCATCTTCCTCTACTTTTTTTTTTTTATATATGGGATGCCTACCACAGCATGGCTTTTGCCAAGCAGTGCCATGTCTGCACCGGGGATCCGAACTGGCGAACCCCGGGCTGCCGAGAAGCGGAACGTGCGAACTTAACTGCTGCGCCACCGGGCTGGCCTCATGAACTGTGTTTTAAGAAGCACTCAGGTGATTCTGATGCATGCCCAGCTCATTTTAAAACTAATATCGTGTAGCCTGGATGAGGCATATGGAAGCTCTGAGAAATGAGAACAAAACATCTCATTGGAAAGGGCATTGCAATCAGAGGGCACAGCATGTGCAAAACCCTGGAGGCTGCAAGGGCCCGGTGCACATGAGCCTGGAGAAGCTGTGTGTAGACCACTGTGGCTGAATTATGAGATGAACAACTCATAGAGGCCTTGAATGCCAGCTATGGAGCTGGGACTTTATCCTGTGTGTGTGTGTGTGTTTGTGTGAGTGGGATGGGGAGGTAAATGTTTTGTCTGTGGCCGTGAATGGTCCAGCCCTGCCCACTTCTCCAGCCTCATCTTACCCCATACTGCCCCTCTCTCCTGCCCTCCGGCTATAGGGCCATCTTTCAGGCCTTCCTCCTTGCTACATCATGGGGCTTTTGCACATGCTGTTCCTCTGCCTGAAACACTCTTCCCTACCTCCTTTCCTTCCACCCATCAGATCTCAGCTTAGACCGACCAGTCTAAGGATGAATCCCCTAATGTTCTGTCTCCCAGCACTGTGTATGGAGACTTATGCAATTTTACATTAATTGCTTTAAAAAAAAATTAGTAGTTGCCTCCCCCACTAGACTGTGAGCTCCAAAGAGGAAGCAGGGCCCCTGTTTGACTTTGTTCACCTCTGCATCACCACCAGCACCAGGCACGGTGCCTGACACTTAATAGGCGCTCAGTAAATACCCATAGAAGGAAAGAACCAAGAGAGAGTGTGCACGTATGTCTTAAGTCCCTTCTGAGCCCTCCTGATTCCCGTGGGAGCCTTTTAGAACAGCCTGAGCTAGGTTTCCTGGGGGAAGAGGGCTCCATGCGGGTGGCGTTGGGGATAAGAGTTGGAACCCGAGGGGGTCCCTGAACCACAAAGACAACCAGGCAGGGTGCCCAGAGAACCAGACTAGAAAACTTCTGAGAGTCAGGAGGGGGCGAGGATCTAGGGGGTGGGGGAATGACTGCAGGCTGAGGCCTTAGACCTGGCCTTTGTATAAAGATGGGCAGGGGTTGGAACCCAGCAGGGCAGTAGGTAGGCGATTCAAGCCTGGATGGCAGCCTCATGGCACAGAATTGCCCTGGCTGAGGTCTTGTCTGGGGAGACAGGGGAATGGGTCTGTTGGGTGTCTGAATGTCCCTCTGTCTGAAAAGCTGCAGGGAGGAACCACCAGGAACACCAGGAAAGCAGGTTGAGAGTGTCTTCTGACAGATGTATCTGGCTGGGTTTCCCTGGACGGTACCTGTCTGTCCATTCCGGGGACGGCAGAGGCCGCTGAGAGTGGAAGGACAGGTTCGGGAGTTTGGAGCCTAAATGTCTGGCTACCCCAGGGTCGGGAGGAAGATCCTTCCAAATGAGAAGAAAGCCCCTCCTCTGCCCCTCACTGCTCAGCCCCCACCCCAGGCTTCCCACTTCCCCAGCTCCAGGCACGTTTCTCTACCCTGCATCCCTCCCAACCTCCCACCTACCTTTTTCCCTTTCTTGACTTCATATTCCATGGCGAAGCGTCCCCTCCACTCCTGCTACCCTCCTGGACACCCCCTCCACCCTCTCCCCCACACAGTTCCTTTGTTCTTTTTCCTGCCTGGTCGGAAACTCCACCAGCCCCGGAGTTCCTGCCCCTCCCGTCTGATAGTGAGCAGAGGTGGGAGGGGGTGGAGGACCAGCCTTGGGACTCTCCAGCTGAAAAGTGGAAGCCCAGCTATAGCACCTGCCCTGGGGAGAGAGCCTCGAGCTTCCAGCAGAGGGCTTGCTGTTTCGGGGGCTTGGGAGTTGAATAAGGCTGGGGAAGGGTACCCCAAATTGGGAGTCAGAAAATCCCGAATTCCGCCCTTACTTCTGCCACTGACCTTGCTGTGCGACCTTGGAAATGAAATAGTTGCCCCTTTCACAGCCTCAGTTTCCCCCTCCCCTCTATAAATTGGGAGTAAACATCGCCTCCCTCTCTGGGCTGCTGTGGTGAGAAATAAATGAAAGAGTGGGTGGGAAAATGCTTCATAAACTATAGAATACTGTGTCCAAGCAAGCTATGAATCTAAGCAATGAATCATTACTACTAAGGGCGGCAGTATGCACAGGTTTTGGAGACAAGCTGTCTGGGTTTGAATCCTGGCTTTGCCACTTACTAAGATTATGACCTTGGGCAAGTCCTTTAACCTCTTTTGCCTCAATTTCCCTGTCTATAAAATGGGCATAACACCAGGTCTGACCTCCTGGTGACCTTGTAAGGACTAAATGCACTTAGAAGAGCTCCTGACACATATGAAGCACTCAGTAAATCTTAACTGTTTCCCTATCTGTGTGTCTGTGTGTCCTGGGCTGTTTTGCTGTCTCTTGGGAGACTATTAGGGAGGCAAGGCTCCCTTTGCGGTTCTGTGCTGAGCACTTGACATATTTCATCTCCCTTATTCCTCATAACATTGGTGTACCATTATTATACCTACCATACAGATTTTAAAGACACTGCCGAGGCTGGCCCAAGGAGGTCACACAGTGAATAGGAGGAGAACCTGGGATTTCTGCCTGGTCTGGATCTGAGGCCTAGTTCCTTACTTCCAGGGCCTGTGTGCTCTGCAGGACCCCCCAGGACAGTTGGAAAAGTCCTAATTGACCCATCCTCCCGTTGCCATGACACCTGGGTTCTGGGGACCCGAGCTCTGGAACTGATCTGCAGTATGATCCAGGGCAGGCTGCTTACTGTAACCTCTCTGCCTCAGCTTCCTCATCTTTCCAAAGGGAACAATAATTCCAAAGCTCCGCCCTGCAGTCCGAGGTGTGGCAAGAAAGACGTCAGGCCGTGCAGGAGATAGCAGCCCTCAACTGAGAAGAGCAGGGGCCAGCGCAGAGGACTGTTTTTAAAGTTTTTTCTGGAAGCTGGGTGTCCAGGTCAGTGACCGTTGGAGGGAGGGTCAGAGCTCCCTGGGTGTGAGGGCCGCAGGAGACTCCCAGCCACCAGCCTTCCTGCTTCCCTCCTTCAGGGAGGGGAAATGGCCCAGGCTGCTTGGTGCGAACTCACAGAGCCACTCCCTCCGGCTCCCCTACATCCTGCCAGCCACCTCCCAGCAGCAGGAAGTGAGATCCCCGTCAGCCTGCCCGGCCAACAGGAAGAGGCCAGGATGTGGGCCCCAGTCCCCGACTCTGCTCCGGACATCATAACTCCCACTTAACCCCTTGAGCAAGTCCCAAATTCCCACCCTCAGAGTGGCGGCAGGAGATGAAAGGTGGTCTCTTGCTCTTGCAAGTCTCTTCCTCTCTCTGAGCCTCAGTCTCCCTATCTGTAAAATGGGGAATTCTATTATGCCTGGACTTCCTCCAAACATTGCTGAACTGCTGAGAATCTGAAATAGGACAAGAAGCATTCCAAATGCCACTGAAAGAGCAAACTATCTCTGTATTCTCTGCAGTGCCCACCCGGGGCCATGAGCAGATCAAGTGCCTAGTAAATGTCAGTGGAAGTGGGTGGAAACAGGTGGACCCAGGTTCAAATATGCATGACCTTGAATGAGGTAGTTCATCTCTCGCAGCCTCAGAGTCTCATGTCAAAAGAAGGATAATGATGGTGCTTGTCTCAGGAGGCTGCTGCAGGGAATAAATGGGAACAGAAGCATACAATGGTAATATCTATTATTAAAATTAGCTCGTGAATTAAAAAAGAGATGAGTAAAATAAAGTCCCTGCTCTCAAAGACTTAACAGTTGCGGGAAATAAAATTCATCTCTTTTGAACCACCTCCAGCTGACTGGCAGGGGCTGCCTGAGTGCTGTGTAGAGGATTATAAAAACCAGATCTACTCCAAGCATGAAAAAGGGATTGATTATCAATGCCTGCCATGGGACCAGAGGGGGCAATGTGGCAGCAGGTGTACAGTGCATATGCTGACCGTGATCTACTCAGAGAGAAAGACGTAGAAGCAGAGAACTTTGATACAAGGCAAGCGACCTGTTGCGGAAGGCACAATCAGGAGCCATTCACCAAGCCCGTGGCAGTCAAGCCAAGCCTTGAAGGGCATATGGAAGGAAGGTCACTCCAGGCAGAGGGAACAGCTTGAGCAAACACACACGGTGTGTGAGTTGCGATGTTTTTGGCTGCGAAGAATAGACTATCTGATCAAAGTTGGCTTAGACAACAAGGAAAATTTATTCTCTCTCAAGGTAAGCAGTCTAATGGTGATTTCAGGGCTGGTTAATCGAGCAGCTCAAAAATGGAATCAAGTTGCGTACATTTTCTGCTTTAATGCTGCAATAGGCTGAACTGTGTCTCCCAAAATTTGTATGTTGAAGCCCTAACACCCAGTACCTCAGACTGAGACTGTTTTTGGAGATAAGGCCTTTAAAGAGGTGATTAAGTTAAAATGAGGCTGTAGAGTGGGCTGTAATCTAGTCTGGTGTCCTTCTAAGAAGAAGAAATTTTGGGGCCGGCCCGGTGGCACAGCAGTTAAGTGCACACGTTCCGCTTTGGCAGCCTGGGGTTCTCCAGTTCGGATCCCAGTTTGGACACGGCACCACTTGGCAAAAGCCATGCTGTGGTAGGTGTCCCACAAAGAAAGTAGAGGAAGATGGGCATGGATATTAGCTCAGGGCCAGTCTTCCTGAGCAAAAAAGAGGAGGACTGGCAGCAGATGTTAGCTCAGAGCTAATCTTCCTCAAAAAAAAAAAAAGAAGAAGAAGAAATTGGACACCCAGAGAGGCAACAGGGGTGCGCACGCACAGAGGAAAGACCCCATGAGGACGCAGCGAGAAGGTGGCCATCTGCATGCCAAGGAGAGAGGCCCCAGAAGAAACCAATCCAGCTGACACCTTGATCTTGGATTTCTAGCCTCCAGAATTGTGAGAAAATAAATTTCCGTTAAGTCAGCCAGTCTGTGGTATTCTGTTACAGCAGCCCTAGCAAACCAGCCCAGCTGGTGAGAGGGCGGCCGTGGCTTTAGGAGTAATGCATACATGACGCCATCCATCATCATCCTGCTTTTGATGCCAGCAACCCTGGATGAGGCCAAGGGTTTCCCATCTCCTGCGTCTTTTTATTGTGAAGGAAAATCTTTCCCAGAGATTCTTCAAAAGACTTCCCTTAGGAATCTAGGAGCCAGATGTATTAGGCAGGATGTATTTTGGCTGTAACAAAGGCCCAAATAACAGTGGCTTAAACATGATAGTAGTTTCTCTCTTCCATTACATAAGCAATCCAGGGCAGGTACGGCAGCTCCATGTGTCCCGGACCCAGGGGCTTCCTGGCTTGTCGCTCCACCATACCAAGGTTTTGCTCTCAACTTCAAGATAGCTCTCCACACAGCTGCAGTCCAGTCAGTAGGAAGGGTAAACCCAGCCAAGGGTGAGCACAACTCCTCCCCTTAAAGGGAGGGATGATCTGCAAGTAGCACAAAGTTCTACTGCTCATATTCCAATTGACAAGAACTTGTTTCCATGGCAACGCCTAAATTGCAAAGGAGGCTGGGAAATGTAGTCTTCTATTCTGGGTGGCCATGTGCCCAGGTAAAAATCACCTTGTAGAAAAAAGGGAGCATGGATACTGGAGACACATGGCAGTCTCTGCCTTACAGATTTGGGTCACATGCCCCTGTCTCCACCAATCCTCAGTCAGGGGAATGATCTTGGACCAATGGTTCCCAAGCTTGGGTGGATATCCGAATCACCTGGGAGGCTTATGAAAACTTGCTGCTTCTGAACTGGCTGATTGGGTAGATCTGGGGGGTGGAACCTGAGAATCAGCATTTCTACCAAGTTCCCTGGTGCTACTGGTCTGGGGATCACATTTTGAGAGCCACTGTCTTAGGCCAATTGTGACTTGCGTCCTGGGGCCAGGTGGGGCGCTACATTCCCTGAGCGCTTGGGCTGGTGGCCCCTAGGGATTGGGGTTCCACCTGCACGAAAGAATAGTGAGAAAGGCCCATGGGTGGCAGCCAGGGGAGGCTCACAGACACAGGGAGATGGGTGGTTTGGAGAGGCTACGAGGGCCGGGCGGGGTAATGTTGGAGAGGAGGCTCAAGAGGTACTTTGGGCCCAGGTTGTGAAAAGGCAGCATCAGGCAAAGGGTTTGCCCTTTATCCTGAAGGCCCTGGGGAGCCATGGGAAGTTCCAAAGCAAGGAAATGTCATGATCAGGTTTGTGGGAAGAGGCATTCAAGCAGTAGTCCTCAAAGTGAGGTCCTCAGACCCCTTGTGCCAGAATCCCCTGGAGAACCTTTAAAATGCAGATTCCCAGGCATGCTCTGTACACTGGTTATGGAGATGGAAATCTGCATTTAAAACAAGCCCCCCTGAGGGCCGGCCTGGTGGCGCAGCAGTTACGTTCGCATGTTACGCTTCGATGGCCCGGAGTCTGCGGGTTCGGATCCTGGGTGTGGACATGGCACAGCATGGTTTGGCACAGCTTGGCAAGCCATGCTATGGTAGGTGTCCCACATATAAAGTAGAGGAAGATGGGCACAGATGTTAACTCAGCAAAAAGAGGAGGCTTGGCGGCAGATGTTAGCTCAGGGCTGATCTTCCTTAAAAAAAACCAAACAACAACAACAAGCCCCCTGGCCCCCAGGTGATTCAGAGGCACCTAGAAGTTTGAGAACCACTGGATTAGAGGGTGGAGACCCTGGAGGCAGGGAGACCTGTCAGGGGCAATGCTTGTTTTATATCTTTCTTGTTCAGCGTTCCTAGAACAGTGTCTGGCACATAGTAGGCACTCAATAAATATTTGTTTTAATGAAATTAGGAACTTCAGTCTGGTTCCTGATTTTTGTCATGGACTCATTCTGTGACCTCTGGCAAGTCTACCCCCACCCCCAACTCTCTTTTTTCCTTATCTGTAAAGTGAAGAGTTTGGAGATAATCCCTAAAAACCTTTGGCCCTGAGATTTTGGTTGATTGATGGAGGCTCTGTCCAATCAACAGGGAACTTTGTGTAATGGCCTGTCCTCTCCCAACCAAATACCTCTGTCTCTTAAAGGAACCACAGGGATTATGGCAGAGGGTATCCTTCCTCCCCGCTCCCTCCTTCCTCATCTTCCTGTGGCCCAGAACAGCCAAAACAATGGGACACAAACAGCACGTACTGAAATGACTTTTAATATCTCATGTCGCAGCAAAATTAAAAATATACAAAAAGTTTGTGGTGTACAAAAGAGTCTCAGTACAGAAGCCCCAGCTTGGAGCCCCCTCCCCCTCCTGGGGGAAGCGCAGAGGGGTGAGCGGGGGTGGGACTGAGGATGGCACAGATGTAGTCAATACCAGGAGGTGGGCCAGGAACAGGGGCAGAAGTGGGCAAGGGTGGGGGCCAATTAGGGACGGAAGAATCCCCCGGATTTGTGCTGAGGGAGGGAAATCAGCCCCTCAGGCATGGCTAGTGGTTCCTGGAGTGGGAGAACAAGTGGAAGAGGGGCATCAGGGCTGGGGGTGTTCTGGTGGGACCCCAAAGGACCTGGGCTCTGGCCCCACCCAGCCACCAACTCCTTTTGTGACCTTGAGCAGGCTGCCTCGCTGGGCCTTCCCCTTCAGTGAAACAGACGCTGGATGATTAAACCATTGACTCGCACCTGGGTGGAGGCAGGAATGGGGGCCCACTGAGTGCTCTTGAGAACTGTGTATTGAACATTCCAATAGAATACAGAGACTGCCCCTCCCTCAAGCCCTAGAAGCCAACATGCGGCCTCGAAATTTATCTGCAATCAGAAGATTCCCATTCAATGTGGGAAAATTAATTATTCTTCAAGAAGTGAGGCCTGTTTGGGAGAAAAATCTCCCAAACTATAGGATCCTCAGGGGTGAACATAGTAAGAGGGAGCTCTGGGAATCCTTCCCCTCCCTTCCAGCTGTTTTATGACTGGTTTGGAAAACCAAGGGGGTTTTAGGGGCTGTGTTTACATGAGGCCTTCCCAGGTTTGGGTGTGTTAGCCCAGTGAAGACAGGCCCGGTTTGGATTCTGGGATTTGGGCGAAAGAAAGATGGAGGAATAGCCTTTTCCCACTTGGTGCCTGTCTCACCTCCTTTGGTCTCAGGCTAACCCTCCACTGGGATTATTGCAGGTTCCCCAGGGCCCCCACCCCTCAGCCTGGCCTGGGGGTGCCCTTACAATGATTGTGCATAGAATAAAGGCCAGGGTTGCTGGGGAGGGGGCAGCCCCCTCCTTGCCGTGAGAAGGGAAGGGTGGATGAGGCCAGGCATGAGAGGATCACCCTCTACCCCCTGGGAGTTTTCTGCCTCTAGGAACCATGCCAGCCCTGGACCCGGCCTTCTTTCTCACTTCCACAATTTCCTGCTCTTCCTCCCCTCACCTGCAGAAATGAAGAACCCAGGAATGTGCTAGCCCCTCCCCAACCAGAGTGGCACAATACAGTCCCTTGTCCCCCCAGCCCCAGGGTCTCAGAAGCCTCTGGTTGGGAAGAGGGAACATAGGCCCCATCCCCACGGCTGCCCATGTGGCTTGGCACTCAGTCCCTTTCACTGAGACATCACAAAGCACGTTAGTACAGAAATTGACAGCTCCTCCCCGCCCCCACCCCAATCTGGTCTCCAGCTTTATCTGGGAGGGAGACAGCAGCCGAAGAGTGGCAGCGGCCAGCACAGGATGGGGGCAGCTGGGTCCTGGCTTTCAGTCCTCGTCCTGTACCTGGATTCTCCTCCCACCCAATGCGCTTTCCTCTTAACCAGGGTCCCCCAAACTGGAGAAGACCTCAGCCCCTAAACTGCCTGCCTCAGGCACTGCGGGGCTGTAGCCCTTATCAGATGATGATTTCCAAACCAGGGACCCTGTGGACGCCCAGACCTCCCTCCCCTTTTAGCTGAGAGAGCAGTGGGCCTGTTCTCAGGTGGCCAGGTAGACAGGGTTTAGAATTGGACTAGAAAAGTCTCAGAGGGAGCCAGAGCCCCTGTCCTTGACTTCCTCAGAGGGGTTTCTGGACTCTGCAGTAGAACCTTTTTAATATTCTGAACCAGAGGTTTCAAACTGGTGGCCCATGGGCCAAATATGAGTATTCAGTTTGGCCAGCACAGGGTTTTTCAAAAATTTGAATTTTAGGGCCTATGGGCGGGTCGTGTACTCCCCTGTTTGCCACAGTCCCCACCACTCCCTATTGTCTAGCACCTCCACTTCTTTCACTTTTATTACCTGAAGGTATTTGAATTTGCAACCCATGCACCCCTGCCCCAGAAAATCTTCCCCACCCTGCCTGAGGTTTCTGTGAATGCCAAGCCGAGCTGAGCTCCAAGGGAAGGCCCTGTGGAACTTCAGCACTTAGGAGGGCACTGGGGGCTGCCAGGCAAGATCTTCCCTGGATACTCCCAGCTTCCTTGGCCCTTACCTCAAGATCTGGACATTCCTCAGGCCTCACCTCCCTGCCTTCTGCTTTCCCTGACTCTCATGGGTGACACAACTCTGTGGGACACAGATGTAGCAGGGAGCTGGCTGGGGGTAAGGCAGGTTTAGGGGAGACAGAAGGATGAGGCAGATGAGAGGAGGGGACCAAGAAAGTCTTCCTTGTCAGGGAGCCCCCTGCTGGGGAGGGGTGGAGAGCTGTGCTGTCCAACCAGGGTGACAGTTACAAGGCACGTGGTAATCAGTGCATGGAAGAGCGATGAGAGGGGTGTGGTGCCTGGAGAGGGTTGGGGAGCACAGTCAGCAGCCTTGGGGATCAGTCAAGAAAACTGGGAGACAGAAGTCTGTCCTGGGAATGGGGACAAGTTCTCCTAGGAGTAGAGATACTGAAGGAAGGGCAGAGCCTGACATATTTGGTCCTGTTTTCTTCTATTCTTGGCAAAATTAAGACAGACCCAACTACCTCTCATTCCCAGGAAAAGCCTAACTCTACCACTGACTTCCTGTGTGATGTTGAGCAAGTCTCTGGCCCTCTCTGGGCCTTCATTTCTCCTCTATAGTAGATGTAGAGGGCAGGTTTCTTAGGGGGCCCCAAGGGCCCCTCTGGGCTGTGGTTCTGGAATCTTCTCTCACTGCAGGGACCCTGTAGGGATCCTGGGGAGGACTGAGCAGCCAGGCTGGGGCAGGGGACAGGGAGTGAATGGGGAGCAGGAGGCAGGAACCCAGGGGGTCCAATCCTAGCAGGGAGGAGAGAATGGCTGAGGTAGATTGTGTCACAGAAAGGAAAACCAAACAACAGCTCGAATGGATGGCGCCCCTTCCTCACACTGACTTCTCTATTCCAGTGAAATGAGGGGACTGGCAGGGACCGGATGAAGTGGAGGACAGGCCAGTGGAGAGGGGGACCTCAGGCCTGGGAGGGATGGGGTCCTGAGCTCCTGGGTGTATGTGGGGGGTCCTTATGGGGCTGAGCTCTTTCCTGAGGGTGAGGCAGGAGAAGGTGCCTGCAGCCCTCTCCTCCGGCCCTTTAGCCACAGAGCCCTCTGACTGTTGCCGTTTCCCGTGCTCAGATGTCCTTGCAGGCAGAGGCCCTGAGGGAAGGTTTTGTAGGATGAGAATGTGGTGGGTGGGGATGGAATAAGGTCCAAAAATGTGGCCCTGGCTTCCCCAAGAGCCTGAAGCCACGCCTCAGCCTGCCAGCTCTGCCTCCTCGTTCCTATTCCCTGGTTCCCTGGGCATCTCCTGGAGCTGTAAGGACTCCCAGCTCCTGGGGAGGAGATTTTTAACTGTTCCTTCTAGGATGCTGGAGAATGGGGCAGCCGGATGGGCCATTCTAGGACACTGGGGAGTAAAACAACTTGCCAAGGGTGACCCTCATGTCATCCCTGAGCCTCAGTTTCCTCTTCTGAAAGATGGGTTGATAACACCTCTCTTGTAGGGATGTTTCAAGCAGGGGGGCGTTTAAGAGAAACCACATGGGGTGAAAACTCCTGGCACAGTCCGCCCTGGAGAAATGATCAGCAGGATCTGGGACCACATCCTCAATGCTCCCACCTTTGACGTGTGGGTCACTGGCCATGGAATCCAGTCTCTGAAGACAGATTTGGGCAGAGGACAAGGAGGACACTTGAAGCCACCAGAGGGGGTCTGGGTCAGCCTTGGGCTTCCCCCACCACCCAGCACCTTCAGGCCTGGTTCCTGAGGCTTCTTAGAGATCAGAGAAGTAGGAGAAAGAAGGAAAAGCATTCTTTGCGCATTGGTGAGAGGATGCACACACCATCTCGGCCTGTGTGGGGGTCTGTGCAGTTGCCTGTGTGCCAGGGGGTGAGGTGACTTGCGTCACGGGTGTGATGTGTGCTTGTGTATATGTGTGAATGGGGGCAGTCCTGCCCTCTCTGCCTTTGGGGTCAACTTGCACCCTGAGCATGGCCCCATCCCTGCATCCTCAGCAAATTCACTGTCACCCATCACTATCTGATGGGACAGCCAGGAGTCTGGGACCTCATGAGACTAGTCACTACTCTGGGCCTCAGTTTCCCATCTATAACCCAAGGGAGGCTGAATCAGAAAGGGCTAAGTGCCCCTCCAATTTGCATAGTCTAGGACTCTCATGGTCCACCTCATGCCCACCCCAGGTCTACATCTGTCCTTAACATCACCAGCTGTGCCCTTGCAGTGAACGCACCTAGGTTGGCCTGGGGGTGTGGGGACATGGCGGGGGGAACGTGCGGGGGGACAGGTTCCAAGCTCTGCTTAGAGGCTCTGTCGCCTCACCCTACAGAACCCCTACTCCCATACTCCCCCACCCTATTCAGGACTGGTTGTCCCAAGTGGAGAGGGGGCCCCTGGGTGGGTGGTCTCATGGGCACCCGAGGACGTTCAGGCCCTGGGAATGGAGGGTTGTCAGGTGTGAGGGAAAACAAATCAGTTTTCCATCTGCCGCCCCAGGAAGCTGCATCTGCAGGGCGGTTGAGAGCCGAGATTCATGTCACATCCCCAGAGCTAATTTTTTCCAGCTGGAAACCACTTGGCAATTGAAATGGCTCAGGCATTCTGAGGATGATTTCCTTTTGGGAAGGTGGCTGTGGAGCAAGGTGGACAGGGGCACAGAACTCCTATAAACCCCAGAAGTCTAGAACTGGGATACCCATTCCTAGAATATTCCACTCTTGTGTGGTTCTAGAGCCCCCTCCCCCACCATTATGGCAGGAGCTTCAATCCTCCAGAGCAGAGCAGCAGCGCTCCAGTGCCCTCACCCTTTAAACAGAATCCAGATCAGAGTGACTCCCTCAGGGATGTCCTCTCCCTAGGACGTTTTATCAGTGATGTGTTCTAGCACTTAATCTAGAACCGGCAATGTCTCTCTAGAACAATTCCTCTGCTAAATGTGCTAGAACCTCATCTATAATTGAGACTAGACAGAGTATCTCCCTAGACATTTTATCTGTTGTATTCAAGACCTTTATCTAGAAGAAATGTTCTAGATGCTCATCTAGAACAAAGAATGGCTCCTCGAAACATTTCACCTGAGGTGTCTGGAACCTCATCCATAATAGAGCCCATTAACAAAAAGTGTCTCCTGAGGAGTTCACTTTGGGAACATTCTCTACACTCTGGATGGAGGGTTCCCCTCCCTCAAATCTGCGGCCCTCATGCTTCTGCCAGCCTGGACCCCTCAGATGTCTCCGGGTTCTTTCTCCTGTCCAGCTCCAGCACTGTCAGCCCCCCACCCCCAACTCCCCACCCCACCCCAACTCCCTCCTTCAATTCCCCTCTTGCCCAGGCTCCAGACTTTGGACCTCACAAGAACTGTACCAGCCTTGTCCACCAGACACTCCCACCTCACCCCTCATCTTCCTTCCATGGCCTCCTCCATCCTTCTCAGAGATCGCCTCCCACCACAGAGGCAGCCCACCCCCACCCCCCTGAGGAGCACAGGGCCCAGGTCATGGACCCCAGACAGTGTCCTTTCTCTGGTGGGTCCACAGGGGGTGACATGTGGGCAACTCCAGGCAGGGGAGAGGGGTGGGGCCGCCTGGCACCAGACATGAGGTGGAGGCCTCCATGAAGCGGGTCAGCTCACGAGGAGTGTAGCACCAGTTGATTCCCTGGGCCCTGGTTCTGGGGAGTTTTGGAAATGGGCCACAGGGCTGAAAACAGGGCCTAGGGCTGGGGCCTCCACAGGCTGCCCCCTCCCCTGAAAGAACCCAATGGTGGGGCCACTCTACCCTTGGACCAGCAGATCCACTCCCCCTTAGCCTGCTGGCCCTGAAATTCTGGGCTCAACACTGTGGTCGATGTGGGGTCAGCCAAAGCTTGTCCCTTTTTGGGGGGAGACTGTGGCCTACACCGTTGTCTCGTACTCCAGCAGCTCCTGGGAGACCCCCACGCTCCGGTACTGCAACCGGGGTGTGGTGGGTGAGGAGTACTCCAGCGCCAAAATGGTCTTCCGGAGCCGGCGGTCAATAAAGTGAGCATCCCACGCAGGGTACTTCTTACGAGGCAGGTCAATCCGAATGACAGGCCCCTCTGTCCGCAAGGTGCGGGCCACTGGTGTGGGAGGCAAGCCAGGCCGCACCTGGAAGACAGGTGGCGTGGGGGTCCCGGCACGCTCGCCTCCCACTGAGGCCCCTTCCCGCTCCGCGCCTGTAGTCCTCGGCAGGGACCTCGGGGGACTGGTGACAGCATCGGCTGGTGGGCCGCAGGGCCCTGGGGACTCAGGGCAGATGCAGCCTGGTGCCTGGGTACCCAGCATGGGCCCGTTGGGGTGCAGGAGACAGTAGTAGACACACATGAAGAATATGCCCAGCGCGAAGCTGGAGGCCACCACACAGACCAGGATAAGTGAGCGAAAGTCGGTGGCGAAGTTGCGGCTGGAGTACCAGAAGCCGGTGAGCGCGGCGTTCTCCAGCAGGATGATGCAGTAGTAGAGGGTCATGCGGCGGCGGCTGCGGCCCTCCTTGACGTTGAACCAGCAGAAGATGTAGATGATGCCCACCACCATGTTGTAGATGATCTCTTCCCACTTGGACATGCAGAAGTCTGTCTCACCCTGGATGACCCAGAAGGTCATGACGCACCAGTGGGCCACAATGAAGATGCCAAAATAGAGCTTGTAGACGCTGGCGAAAAGCGCAAAGGCCAGGCTGCGGGCGGCGATGGTGAACAGGTGCCACAGCACCTGGGCCACAGCACCCTTGTAGGACAGCGGCCGCTTGTCATCCCTCGAGTCCCGCAGCACCTTCTGGTAGGAGGCCAGTGTCCAGGCCAGAGACACGAGGGAGGCGGAGGTGGAGAGGGCTGCAGAGACAGGGTGGGGGTGGGGTGGGCGGGTTAGGGGGTGGGTCTGGGTAGGGGTCTGGGGAGAGGGGGAGGGTTCTGGGTCAGGAGCTGGGTTCTGAGGAGGTGTGAGGGGAGGGTCTACAAATCAGGAGGGGTGTGAGGAGGGTCTGGGTGGGTGGTCTTCCAAAGCAATGTCTGGGGGTGAGAGGGGGCGGGACTGGGTACTTCCGCAGAGGTGGGAGCACAGAGGGAGAGGGAAGGGGGGTCATTTGGGACTCCATAATGGGCAGGTCCAGGTCTCTAGCATGGGGTGTTAGGGTTCAGGGGTCTTGGTGGGTGGGGGAAATTAAGGTCCAGGACTCTGGGAGTAGAAAAGGAGGTGAAGAGTAGGGGGGTCAAGATTAGGGCATGGAGGGGCCAGGAGAGGACTATTAGAAGCTATAGGCCACCAGGATGAGACTGGGCTGTGGAGAGGGCTGGCCAAGCTCAGCACAGCTGAGGGCATGGGAAGAAAATCCAGGGTGGGAAGAGTTTTGATTGGGGCCCAATATCCTGGGCAAGGGATCCCCAGGGAGCCAAGAGGGGGTGACAGAGTCTTTCCAGACATGGAGGGTGGGTTGGGCAGTGTCTGGGTGGGAGGACCATGGGGAGCTCCAGGGAGACTGGAGGCATGGTTTTTCTCTGTCACTGAAGGGGTTCACCTGGTCTGTGGAGTTAGGGAAGGGGCAAAGTGGGGGGTGGGTGCATGGGGACCAGGACCAGGCCTGGGCGGAGTCCCTGGGAGGTTGAAGAGCAGTAACAGGGTGGATGGACAGGCTCTCTGGAACCCTTTGGTCATTGGACAGGTCAATGAGGCAGGGAGTCCCCAGAGGGTCTGAGGTGTGGTGATAGTGTGAGGGCCTCTTTGGACTTGGCAGAAATGGGGTCTGGTCTGCCCTGGCAATGGGACGGGAGGAGGGTAGGAGGGGGGAGCGCCCGGGGCGGGGAGGCCTGAGAGGAGGAGACGGGGTGGAGGGGCCAGGTCTCTCCTAACACTGAGGGTAAGTGGGCCATTGGAGGGCACATGAGCGTCCCAGAGGCCTGGAGGGTGGTGAGAGTAGAAGGGGCGGGGCCTCCAAAACCCGGACAGTGAGCGGGCGGGGTTGGGGGAGGTTGGGGGCTACACGGGGCGTCCCCAGGGTGCCTGAAGCGGGGAGAGTGGACAAGTGGGGCCGCCAGGATACTGAAGGTGAGCGAGCCCTAAGCGGGCAGGGGCGCAGGGCATCCCCAGAGCCCTGGGGCGAGGGTGCAGGGGACGGGGCTCACCCGGCAGCAGGTCGGGCTCGCCGCCGCGGTGCACCAGCAGGCTGAGCTGCAGCACGAGCTGCGGCGCGCTGCGCAGGAAGGTCTCCAGCAGGCGCAGCATGCTCACGTCGGCGCTCTCGAACAGCATCCGCCAGTAGAAGTGGCGCCGCAGCCGCTCCCCGCGCCAGCGGCTCTGCAGCCCCAGGTACATGGCGTGCAGGTACCTGCGGGAGGGACGCCGTGCTCAGGCTCCCGCGCGCTCGGCCCCCTCGCCCCTCTCCCAGCCCACCATTGGCCCCCAGCAAGAGCGAAAGGCGAGCGCGCAGTGTGTATTCCCTCGCTGCGCTGACCCTCTTTCCTCAGCTGTAAATGGGCCTAATGAAAGGATCACCTCCCCGGGCTGCTGTTGGGGAGCTCCGAATGGCCTCCTTAGCTTAAAGCACTGGCACAGAGTAAGCCCTTAATACAGCACCGTCCTCATCATTACTGCCAGGGCAGGTTGGGGCCTGCTTTCTGTGCAGGGTTCCTGACACCTCACAGCGCACTGAGCTTACCGTAGCCCTATGATTATCCCTATTTTATAGAAGAGGAAACTGAGACCCAGAGAGGTATGTCACTTGTCCAAGGTCACACAGCTAGAAAGCAGTGGAACCAGGATTCAAACCCAGGCAGCCTGGCCTCAGGGCCCACACTCTAACCATTAGGCAACACTGCCTCTCACTGTACGCCATAAGCCATAAAGAGTTCATCCACACAAAGGTTCCTTCAGGGACAGTCCCTGGTGCCAGCCCCCAGTTCTGTTGCCACCAGCAGCTCCCTGGGCTGTTCTTCAGCCCCACCCCTGAGTGACAGTTTTCCCCACAGGGCCCAGGGAAGCCGCTCACAGATCCCCTGGCATGGAAGATTTTGCTGCTCCTCTTGGGCCTCTTCTCCCATCAAACCTCATGGCTCCAGCTGCCCTGTACAGGTCACAGATTCCAGCTCACAGCGCTCTCCCTCACCGCTGGGCCTTTGCACCTACTGTTCCCTCTGCCTGGAACAACACCCTGCCCTGTCCCCCAACCCCACCCCAGTCCCAAACCTGGATAACTCTTGCATTTCTTCCAAGGCTCACCTTTTAAACATGACTGTGTCCAGGAAGCCTCTGCTTACCACCCTCTACCTGGGGTAGGGGCCTCTCCCAGGCTTCCTGTAACCCAGCACTTGTCACAGTGGGTTGTAACTTCCTGGTTATGATCCATCCCCCCTAGATGGTGAACTCCGTGAGGATGACTGGGTCAGCTTGCTAACTGCTGTACCTTCGGTTCTTAGCACACAGTAGGTGCTCAGTCTGTATTGGCTAAATGAATGAATTCGCGCACGATCACAAGTTTGTTTAATTGCACGGAACTCTGGTAACCCTGCAGAGGGTATGGAAGGGATTCTTAAGTCCTGAGTTCAATTCCTGACTTTGCTTCTAATTTCTTGTGTGATCTTGGGCATGACCCTCTCCAAGACCTCGTTAATCCCTCCCAAGGTGGCTGTGACGATTAAATGGATGAGAAGATACTTTGTAACCCTAAAGTGCAGTGCCCATTAGGGTGACAAGAGACCTGTCCATGCAGATCTCTAGGTCTGATTTCCCCTCTGCTCTGGTTCCTCGCCCAGCAGCTCTGCCCTGGCTGTTGCAGCCACAGACCCTGCCCCTCCCAACCCCCCAATTCTCTGATTCAGGGGCAGGCATAGAGAGGGCTCCTCTAGACGTGATCTCCCCGGAAACAAGGGGGGAAAATCCCAACAGATCTAGTGACCCTATTGCCTGAATCCAAAACTGGGAAACCAGGGATTGGGGGTGGGGGGATCTCTTCCCAGATGTGAAGTGCTGGCATTGCCAGGATGTTGTTTGGGGACCAACTGTATTCAACTGTGTGTTGCCAGCCCAAGGAGGAACCACAGTGCTCCCTGGAATTCGGGATCAGCAGCTACCCAGAGTTTCCTCAAATGAGTATCCTAGTCTTAGCAATGGTGTGGCCCTCTCTGGGACTCACTTTCTTATCTGCCAACAAGAGGGATGGACTTGATGACTCGGAGATCCTTCCAGACCCAAACTCGCCTCCCAAAATGTGGCTGGAAATGCCCCATTTAGGGCTCTCCTCCCCATCCCTGGGTCTTTCCAGCACAGTTGATGGTGTAGACATACCCTCAACATGACACAGTATGGGACTGGCAGCTGGGAGGGGGAAGAGGCCTGTTCCCTCAGAAGCTGACTCGAGAAACGCAAAGGCTCCTACGTCTGACTCTCCCGTCCGATGCTAGAATTCCATCAGCACTTTACACCCTCTGCTGGCATGCTTCCCAGGATAGGGAGTCCCCATGTCCTGAGGCAGGGCCTTCAGCTTCTGAGCAGCTCCAGGGCTGGGTCATGTTTCTCCTGATGAGCAGAAATTTGTCTCCCTGTATCTTCCATTCGCTGGCCCTGCCTATCCCCCACATAAGGATCCTTGCAGCCAGAATCATTCATTCACCTAGCAAGTGCATTTTGACCACTTGCTATGTGCCAGGCTGTGCTCTTAAGTATCCCACAGTCCCATGGAAGAGAGACAAGATAAGAGCTGAAACAGATGCTTTAAGATGCTGTGGAACCCAGAGAACAGAGGGGTAACTTTAGCTGGGGGAGAGGGTCAGGCAAGACTTCCTGGAGGAGGAAACATTTGGTCTCAGTTTTAAAGCATGGGCAGACATTTGAAGGCCCACAGGAGGTGGAAGGGCATTCTAGGGGGAAGAACCAGCCAAGGCAAAGGCATAGAGGCATAGAGGCAAGAGAGAATATGGCCTTTTAGGGGAATGGCCAGTGGTTTGCTGGGCCTGGAGGGGAGGGTTTTCACGGGCAGGGGCATAAGAAGACTAGAGTTGTGAAGGGCATCAAATTCTGGACTGAAGAGTTTATATTTCATTCTAAATCTGAATTCTATCCCAGAATCAGGGGTGATGTGATCAGCTCAGTGGCTTAGAAAGCGCACTCTGGATGCTGACTTGGAGGAAAGCCCGGAGAGGCTGGGATTTGGTCCAGGCCTGAAATGACAGGGCACAGAGGAGACACAGAGAGCAAAGCTGAAGATGGCCAGAGGTAGGAGTCTGGGGGAGAGACCAAGATGGCTCCCAGAGCTTCTGAGGGGCCCAGAACACAGACCACCTTTCTGGGCCTCCATCTCCCCCTGACCCCATTCTTGTGGCTCTGGCTTTGAACAGGAAGGAAGGACCAGCTGGTCCAACATGAAGGGGCCTGGGGAGTTGGGGGAGGGCAACACCCTGGAAGTTTCTCCCAGGCTGGAAGACCATCTGTTTCCTGGCGCAGGTCAGCATGAGGGAGGCCCCGGCCCGGCCAGCATCCATCACCACCTGACAGGCTGCCTGCCCACCTCCCCGCCCACTCCTGCCCCCTCCTCTGCCAGCTCCAAGGCCCCACACCCCAGCTAACCGCAGACAAAGGACTCACCCAGGCCAGGGCAGCTGTGGGCTGGAGCGGGGCGGGTGGCTGGGGGACGCGTGGGAAGAAAGGAGGCCTCTGAGTCCTAAGGACGTGGGGTCAGCAGGGAGTGTGGAAAGACCACACCACAGTCTGGGGATGAAAGGGCCTGAGTTCGGCCTCTGCCCCTTTTGGCAACAGGACCCAAAACTGTGGCTGTTCCTTCTAGCCGGCACTAATGCTCGCTGCCAAGGGCCTGCGAGCTTTTTATGGGCCTAGGAAAATGTTTGAGGCCTGGAAAAAAAAATTGGCTCCAAAACACAGGGAAAAACTGCAGAATCAAAATTAATAAATGTTTAATTAAATGTCTGCAAAACAGAACACGATATCAGCCAGTCAATTGTAATTTGGCTTTTATCTGGCTATATATAATTTACATTTGATGTCTGATGTGGCTGCATTTTAATATGCTTGATAGATGTGGGGCCTATAAAGGTCTTAAAACAGCCTTGCCCAGGACGTGCGACCTAATTTCCCTGGGCCTCAGTTTTACCTTCACTAAAAAGGGGCCAGTACTCGCCATCCTGCCTACATCACAGCCACCAGGGTGAAGATCAGAAAGGCAAGATGGTAATATGCTGGGTTTGTGGGTTTCCTGCCCTGCCCTGTCCTGGACTGCTGTGTGGCCTTGGGTAGTCTCTCTGCCTCTTTGAACCTCATTTTCCTCCTTGTGAGCATTTGTAAACTGTAGAGGGATGTGCATATAGAGAGAGGGAACATATGCTAGGTGGAGGCCTCTGGCTCTCCTGATCACCAAGTAGCCCCTCTTGAAACCTCCTCCAGGAAGCCTACCCTATTCCACTCCATTTGAAAGGAAGTTGGAAGAAGCTAATCTTTTTTTCTTTTTTTTAAAGGAAGATTAGTCCTGAGCTAACTACTGCCAATCCTTCTCTTTTTGCTGAGGAAGACTGGCCCTGAGCTAACATCTGTGCCCATCTTCCTTTACTTTATACGTGGGACACCTACCACAGCATGGCTTTTGCCAAGTGGTGCCATGTCTGCACCCGGGATCCGAACCGGTGAACCCCGGGCCGCTGAGAAGCGGAACATGCGCACTTAAACGCTGGGCCACCAGGCCAACCCTGGAAGAAGCTGATCTTTACCACAAATGGGACCGATATCACCCAGAGAAGGATGCTCCATTTCAGGGAAAGGAATCCAGACGTGGGGGTCTGCTCTTCTTCAAAACGCATCCCCAGGCTGTCCATTCTCTCCACTGCCACCACTCTGGTCCTGGCCATCGTCATCTTTTGGCTTCTTGGTGGGCTCTCTGCCTCCAGTCCTGCCCCTCTGCAGTCCATTCTCCACGTGGCAACCAGTGGGGTATTTTTAAAATCTGTCACATCATGTCATTCTCCTTCCCCAAACCTTCCAAGGGCCTCCCATCACACTTGGAACAAAATCCAAGCTTCTCCTTTTGGCTTGCAGGCCTTAAACCATCTGGCCCTGCCTGTTTCTCTCTCCTCATCTCAGACTTCTTTTTCTTTTGTTCCCAGCACTCCAGATGCCCTGGGGGTTCCTGGAACCCAGTGAAACTTGTTCCTGACCCAGGACCTTTGCACATGCCACTTGCTCTGCCTGGAACCCCCCCTTCCCCAGATCCTCCTGTGGCTGGCTCCTCACCAGCTCCAGCATCACCTTCTCAGAGAAGCCTCTCGGGCCACCCATCGCACGTCATCCCCTCCACCTTTGTCAAATCACTCTTGTCTACCACATTGCCCTGTCTTATTTTCTTCTTAACATACACTATCCAGTAATCTTACTTATTAATTTACACATTTATTTTCTATTTTACCACTGTAGCTCCATGAGGGTAGGGACCTTGTCTGTCTTGGTCACCACCATGTCCCCAGTATTAGCACATGTAGTCGGCACTCAATAAATATGTATTGAGTGAATAAATGTGAGTGTGTGCATGTGTCTCCCTCCTGACCTTGGAAGCCCTGGGGCTTCTCTGCCTGACTTTGCATAGAGCCAGGACATCTCACGGGCAACTCCTATCCTCACTGACTCATTTGTGTGCTTCCTCCTCCAGGAAGCCTTCCCTGATGTTCCTCAGCCTGGTTGGGCCTCCCCAACTCTGACAGCTCCCATCCTTAAGCTGCCTGAGGCTGGCATGAGCTGGGAGCTAACAGACAGCTTCTACCACCCATATTACAGGTGAGGAAACAGAGGTGCACAGAGGTCGACCTTGGATCTAATTTGCTGACTCCCAGTCTTGTGCTCAGAGAAAAAGCACATCCAGGGAGAAATTGGAAGAGCAGATAAATGTGTATTGTTGAGGGTGGGGTTAGGAGCAAAAAAGCCAAGCCTAGAGAGGAGAGAAGCCAGCAGTTAGGGTGTGAAATCTCTCCTCTCAAGGACCCAAAAAGCTCTCTCTTCTGGACCCCATTGTCTTCACGAGCAGGCAGCAGGGGCAAGAGATGGGCAGAGCTCATTCCTTTCTCCCCAAGTGGCTGCCTTTGTGACCCAGGAAACTCCCAGCATCCCCCAGAGTTGGGGGCCCCTCTCTAATCGGCAGAAGGAAGAGAGAAAGATGAGGGGATCCCATGGTGCTGAGAAGCCAGGAAGCCTCTGGGCCCGGCATCTGAGTCCATGTCTCTCTCCTGTTCTTTGTTGCGGGGTCACCCTGAGTCTCTGGTACTAGGCAGGGTTTCTGGCCTGGGCCTGTTTCCATGCAGACGGTAAGACCTGGGCTCATGCCTGGACCCATCCCTTTCTCTGCCCTCAAGCTTGGATCACTGTCTCTGTCTGTGGCTCAGATCAGCCTGTCATTGTGTCTACCCCTTGAATGCAGGGTCAGCCTATGTATTTATCTGTTCCTCAGTTACTGTCAGTCAGTCAATCTATTTGTCTGTCAATCAGTCTCACCCTGGGACCCTGGGTCAGTCCACCTGTCTGTCCCTTGGACTGTGGGTCACGTTGTCTCTCTGTCTGTCTGTTAGTCAGCCTAAACCTGGGGTCCTAGGTCAGCCTGTCTGTCTGCTCTTAGAAGCTAGGAACGTCGTTCTGTCTGTCCCTTGGATGTCAGGATAGCCTGTCTGTCCCCTTGGATTCTGGGTCTGCTTTTTGGTCTGTCTGTCTGCCTTTCAGTCTCTAGGCTGCTTGGTTCATCTGCTGGTCTGTTGCTCAGCTCGTGGCTCAGCGTGCCTACCAGTTTTCCGGCCGTCCTCCCCTGCCTGCTCCTCCTCTCCCCAGCTCTGGGTCTCTCTCTGTCTGTCTGTGTCTCTCACATCCTCAGCTCCTCCATCTGTCGGTCTCGGCGTTTCCGAGTGTGTGTTCTCGCCCCTCTCCACTCCCCCTCACAGCTCTGGGCCAAAAACACAGCAGCTTCCAGCGGCTCCCCCGCTCCATCCAGGAACCACCCCCACCCTGGCCAGCTCTCCGGTCTCCAGCGTGGGCCAGGCCCGCAGACCTCTGGAGGGTGACCAGCAGGGAGCTGGGCAGGCAGAGCTGAGGGGAAGGAGCTGGACACCCCATACCAGCCGAGCCCATTACCGCTCTGCAGGTCCGGAGGGGGACAGTGTGCAGGTGTTAATAATAATGGTAGCTCACATTTATCGAGCACTAACTGGATCACAGACGGTGCTAAGCCTCTTTATACATATTATCCATCCCTCAGAGCAAATCTTTGAGGTGGGTACTATTATCATCCTCATTTTACAGATGAAGAAACTGAGACCCAGAAAGGGACTAGGACTTGCACCAAGTCAAACAGCAAGTTAGGGCCAGACCTGGGACCCAGACTTGGCTCTCCACGGACCCCTGCGCCAGAGAAGGGATGGGCAGGTCAACAAGTCTCATGCCCGTTCCGTCCCCCAGCTGCCTACCACGGCAGCTTCGCTCACCTGGAAGGCATGCAGTTAGGGCTGCCAGGGAGGACCCATGTTGGACAGAGTTCGACCTAAAAGCTTTGCCTGGGATCATGTGGGTTTAGAGAAAACATACCATATTGGAGAGTGAGGGGGCCCAGGCTCAAGTCTTTCACTGGACTTTCTGGGAACATCCAACCCTCTGTGGGCCTCAGTCCTCCTCTACAAAAAGGGCCCAGGTAACCTGACCCTCACCCTCCCCAAGGACTTTTCCTCAGGCCCATCTTTCTCCCCATCCAGTTCTGAAAATATTAAGGCCCAGCAGCTCTGTCCTGAACCCAACCGCTTCTCTCCACCCCGGTGTCACCACACTGGTCCAGGCCACCCAACTCCAAGCAGCAGCCCCTCGGTTCCCCCGGTCTTCTTCCTTCCGTCCGTGGCCTCTTAGAGTTTATTCTTCACCCAGCAGCCTGGGGGATCCTGTGAAATCCTAGGTCAGGTCATGCCAGTCCCCACTGCCCTTAGACTAAAATCCCCACCACACCTTTGGAGGCCCAGTGCGATCCAGTGTGTGTCCACGTCTAGGACCTCATCTCCCTCCGCCCTCCCCATCTTGCACCTTTCCAGCTGCTTCCTCAAAACCCCAAGCTCACTCCAGCCTCAGGACCTCTGCCTGGAAAGGGATTCCCCAATGCCTGGCAAATTCTCATTCTTTCCCTCTCAGTTCAGTGTCACCTCCTCAGAGAGCCCTGCCCAGATCCCCCTTCCAAAGCACTTCTACCCACCCCTCTGATCACTTTCTGTCACGTTACCTTGTTTTCTTTTCTTAGTAACACATATCACAACCGGAAATGGTCTAGTTTACTTGCTCACATATTTATCGTCTGTCTCCCCAATGGTGTGGGGACCATGGCCATCCTGTTCTCTGCTATGTCCCTGGTGCCTGACACATAGTTAATGTTCCACACATATTTGTTTCTTGAACAAGTGGATGGATGAAGAGTGTGAATGTACTTTATAAGCTCCCCGAGGAAAGGTGGTCAAGGGCAGAGGGAAAGGACCCAGGCTCCGGAGACTGGGAGACCTGGGTTCAGATTCTGGCTTCCTCATTTACTCTCTGTGTGGTCTTGGGCAAGTTGCTTCCCTCTCTGAAGCCCTCGGCGCAATGCCCACCTTCCAGGGTAGCTATGATGTCAGAAGGTGGTGATATGTACACAGTGCCCGTCCAGGTGCTGGGCACTCAACCAATGGGAGGTTATAAGGAGTCATGTGGCTCTGAGGTCCCAGCAGGAAGAGGAGGCCTTGTCATTCTAGTGTAGTTTCTGGTAGAACTGAGGTCCACTCCTGGGCTGGCTGTCCCTGTGCCACTAAGTTTGACTCCCCAGGAGTCAGAAGGTCAGAGGGGTCCCTTTGGGGCAAGTTCACAGGGCAGAGTCTTCTTTCGGGTCTTCGCCCTCTCTCTAAGAATAACTGCTACTCATCGAGGACCTTCCGTATGTGCTTCACTGACATCCTCACTGCAGCCCGGTGAGGTTTTGTGGGCATTGTCCCCATTTTCCAGATGAGGAAACTGAATGTCAGAATAGAAGAGATTCATTTGACATTTATTCACCCAGCATTTTTGAGTACCTACTATGGGCCAGGAACTGTGCTACAATGCTGGCGGACACAATGGGGAGCAAGACAGATCCAGCTCATCTGGTCCCGTCTAGTGGGGGACGTGGATACTAATTAAATCATCATGTAAACATGTAATAACAAACCTTCCATGGGCAGACATGCTCCAAACAGGGTTCTGTCCTCCAGCAGAGAGGAAGGCAGTGCTACTGGAGAAGGGCTTGGCCCAGCTTGGGGAGGCCGTGGCAGTCAGGGAAGGCTTTGTGAAGGAGGTGGCTACTGAGCCGTGATCTGAGGCAGGCACAGGAGTTAGCCAGGTGAAGGAGAGAGGGAAGGGAGTTTCCGGCAGAAGAGCGACATGGACAAAGGTCCCGAGCTGGGAGGGAGCAGTGAGTGGTCAGAAAGGCTGAGGCCCAGAGAAGGAGGTGAGAAAGCAGGAGATGAGGTGGGCCATGGTGGAGGATTTGGTCTATATCTTAAGATGGAGAGTCCCAGAAAGGTTTTAAACAAGGGAGCCATGGGATTAGACATTTTAGAGGGAGTACTCTGGCTGTGGGGAACAGATTGGAGGGAAGCAAGGGTGGAAGGTGGGAGACCAGTTGCCAGGTGAGAGGTGAGGATGGCCCAGGTAGAAGGGGATGGACTCTGGAGACATTTAACGGGCATTTGGACAAGTGACTTACCCAAGGTCAACAGCCAGAGGCATCAGAGTTGCATCTCAAATCAGGACTGGCTGACGCCCCCATTTTACCACAGGGTACGGATCCAGCTGAGCCAGACCATGGGGCCCCAGATGCAATCTGTGGGTTCTTGGGGAAACTTTGGGCCCCCAGTTGTACAGCTTCCTCACCTGCACCTGCAATGTAGCCCAGGAAGCTCTTGGGGGAAATGGCCCTGAGGCCTCCTCCCCATCAGTCCTCCGCCTCCATGCTGAGCCTTCCTGCAAGGATGCAAAATGGGACCTTCCCAGGATTGGCAGCCAAATGAGTCATAAATGTCAGTAAAGAATGCGATTTTACACGTTTGGCTCCCGTTTCGCGTGGTGCTGGGAGCTGGGCTGTCTCCCTCCTCCAGAAAGCCCCCTACAGAGTCACAGCGCCTCTTTTTTTGCTGGGCTAAGGCCAAACATTTCCCTGCCACTAATTTTAGGCTCTGGCTGAAAAGCCAAGACCCTCTCCCATCTCACCAACCACCATCAGCCCCCTGCCAGTGCTGCTTTTGCTCCCAGCAGGGAGGCAGGCAGCCCCTCTCCAGCAAAGCATTTGGTTCCCACCTCTTATGTTCTTCTCTGTATGAGTGCAGCCAGCTCTCCTCCCCTCTCTGGGCCTCACTTTCCACATCTCTGAAGTGGGTACAGAGCAGAGACTAAAACCCAGGACCCCATACTCTAGCTCAAGGCTCTCTGTCCCCCCTTTCTCTCTTTTCCTGTTATCTCTATGTCCAGTTGGGAGGTCATGAGCCAGTGAGGGAGAGGCGGTTGGATTCTAGACTCCTGATGGCATCGGAAGATACTTGGAGATCAAGGCAGGGAGAAAGCATCACTTGTATCTGCCCCTGGTCTGTGAGATCCTAGATGGCAGAGTCTGGGTGTGAACTCCTAGATGGGAGAGGGGCAGAGCCATATCGTTACGAGGGACTCTGGGGAAGAATAGAGGAGTGCCCTGTCCAAAAAGCCAGCTGTCCCTCCACTCCAGCTAATTGCTGCCCTGGGAGCCTGGGAGGTCAGTGTGGTTGGTATTTCAATTTTTCAAGAATATGTAGAAATTACGATATTTATGTCAAAAAACCCCCCCAGTTTGGAAATGTTGGCAACTAATTCAAAAAATACCCTATGAATTTTAAAGAAAGTATTACTCCTTTTTTTAGGTGTGATAACAGTATTACATATTTTAGTTATATATGTTTAAAGTCTATCTTTTTAGAGACATACTGAAATATTTATGGATGCAATGATTTGATGTCTGAGATCTGCTTCAAAATAACATGGAAGGGAAATAAATGAGGAGAGGTCTAGACCAATGCTCTCCCACACCTATGCATCTTACACTAGCCACATATGGTTATTTAAATTTAAATTAATTAAAATTAAACAAAATTTAAAATTGAGTTCCTCAGTCACACTAGCCACATTGCAATTGCTCCATAGTCATGTGTGGCTCATAGCTACTGTTTCGGATGGTGCAGAGACAGAGCATGTCCATCACGGCAGAAAGTTCCATTGCATGGTGCCAGCCTAGGGAAAATGCAGTTGGCCAGGAGTTAATTGTTGAAGCAGGATGGTGGTATGGTAGGGGATCATTATCCTGTTCCCTCTACTTTTGTATATTTAAATTTTTTTCCATAATAAAAAGTTTCATTAAACAGTAGGGAACAAAATACTGTGTGGGCCAAACAAACACATCCTCAGGCTGGATTTGCCCTTGGGCCACTGGTTCACACCCTGTGGTCTCGCGATTAAGCATCATACATACAGGCCCCAAGATAGATCCACAGACCCTTAAAGACTCTGAGGCCTTAGAGGGCACCTAGTTTATCCTCCAAACTGAAAGCAGGAGCCCCTGCTCCAGCATCCTCGCCACCGTCAGCCACTTTTGTCTGCACACATCTGCAATATGGAGGCCGCACCCTGGGGAACAGCCTGCTCTGCTGCTGGGCAGCTTGATTGTCAGGGTGTTCTTGCTTCTATTCAGACAGATTCTGCCTCCCTTCAACCTTGGCTTGTCATCTGTCCTCACACCATCTCCGCAGCCACAGAACAAGTCTCCTCCCTTGAAAGGGGGGGTCCATGGGTGAGGGTTAGCAAGCATTAGGACCCTTAATGCCCCTCTCCTACCCACCCTCTTGTTACTAAGCAAGTAGGATAGGCTGCCAGTTGGGCCAATAGTCACAGTAGTAAATATTTTCTGAGTGTATAGTATGTAAAAGTCCTGTGCATTTATATTACCTTGAGTCATCTTTGCAAGAACCTTAAAAGGTGGGGAGTCTCACTATCCCCATTTCACAGATGAGACTAGCGCTCTGGCCGGTGAAACAACTTGCCTAGGGCACACAGCTGGGAAGTCATGGAGCCAGGAGCAGCAACAGTGCCCCAAGGTCTCGGCTGCTCTGCTCTCTTGTCCGTTCCTGGGGAAACTCATCCAGGGTTCTCAAGCTCCCAGCTGGACTCTACAGCTGGGGCAACTGAAGGCAGTGAAGCGTCTTGCTTAAGATTCTGATTTCAAAGATTCCATTCGGTTCACACGAACATTTATGGAGCACCTACTGCATATGAGAAACTTGACTTCCTCCATCTTCTAAGTCAGCCACACCTGCTTCCTCCTGGGAACTGAGCCCCAGCCTGGGCTCCCACACTGCCTTGGCGCCCCCCACATCATCTGCAGACACAGAGCCTGCTTCAACAGACTTCACGTTCTAAGAACCTGCTATGGACCTCGCCAAAGCTGGCTGGGTGCAAGGCCACCAACAGCAACAGAGGATCTGCTCTGGGTCAGTCACCATGGGGGACAGAGAGAAGAAAGAATGAGGCCTCAACTTTCCAGGCGCTTGGAATCTGGAGGGAAAACCAGCCAGGTGGGCAGAGGAGCACACCAGAATATGATCAGGTCTGTGGGGCTGCAGAGGAATCGTGCCCAGGGGGGATGTCTGAGAGGAAGAACCCAGAATGTTAACAGTGGGTACTTTATATGAAAATAAAAATTTAAAAATACTTTTCTGAATTTTTTTTCCTTCTTCCCAGAGGAATTCATGATTGATTGTTTTGTAAGACTACACTTAACTAGCAGAAGGCAGTATCACTCGGTGGTTACACATATGGGCTTGGGAGCCCGACTGCATCACTTCAAATCCTGGCTTTGCTACTTACTAACTGGGAGGCTGGTACCTCTCTAGGCATCAATTTCTGCATCTGTAAAGTGGGCCGATATTGCTAGCTAACGCTAATTGATCCCTTAACCATATGCTGAGTACTGTGCAAAGATGTTCCAATATTAATTCAATAAGCCTCCACAATGGCAATTTGTCTAGGAACATTGTTATCCCATTTCACAGATGAGGAAACTGAGGCCCAGAGAGATTAAGTGACTTGCCCAAGGTCACACAGCTCTTCAGTGGCAGAGCCAGAATTTGGGCTCTACAGTGCTTCTTCATCACCACACTCTCTGCTTGACAGGATTGTTGTAAAGAGGAATGATCTAATCTAAGTCTCTATAAATGGCAACTATACTTTTCAGTAATATCTGACTGTTTAAAACCCCGTGAATATATACCTGTATTTCTTGGTTAATTAAAAATCAGAGTAAAATCTTCAAGCAATACAGGAAATATCTAATGAGTAAGTGGAAATCTCCTCGAACCCCACCTCTCCACCCCCGGAGATAATGAGTGAGCGGAGTCTTCTCCCTTTTCTGTGCTGCCCAAGGTTTCAACAAGAGCATAGAGCTCCTTTATAAACAGACAAAACAATCAAGCGATTTCCACTTTAGATTAAAAACAACAATTTGCCCGATTAAGAGAGCGGGAGGTGGGTCTTGGGGGTGGAGAGGGGCATGTGTTGGGTTTGCTCAGGGAAAGCTCCTCTGAGGAGGTAGTGTTTGAGCTTGGCCTTGAAGGATGTGCAGAATTTCGCTGGGAGGAGAACGGGACAGGGTGTTGCTGGAGGAAGGACTGTAGCAGCTGCTCAGAGGCATGAAGGAGAGGAGTGTGCGGCTAGTGTTTGGGGGGCCAGAGCAGTGAGAAGATGAAAGCGGGAGAGGCAAAGGGCCTCGATGCCAGGCTAAAGCATTTGGACTCACTTGAGGGGCAGAGGGCAGCCAGGGCCAGGCCTCTGGCTCCAGAGTGGCAGAGTCAGCCCTGAGCTTTAGAACTATGGCGGCTGCAGGTGGAGGCGGGACGGGGTGGGGTGGGGGGAACTGGAGGCTGATAGGATTTCCCAGGGGAGGAATTCCGAGGCCCTAACAAAGGCAGGGTGGTGAATGGAGAGGCCAGAGTAGATCCCAACCCATCCTCTTTCCTCTCCCCGGGGTCCTTCGCCCCAGCTGCCGGGGGTTCAAAGCCATTTCCTGGCAGCCCTCCCTCCTGCCCCTAGGGCTTCTCCTGTGTGGTCTTTATAGATCAAACGGGGGACGCTGGGCCCCACTGCCGCCGCTGTGTCTGTTAGGAGCAGCTCTAATGGCCGGTTGCTGCCGGATGAGGGGGGCAGTAGGGGTGGAGAGCATCCTGGAGAGGGGTCTCCCAGGAGGGGGGTGGTGAGGCCACACTGGAACAACCCTGCAAAGTCAGAGTTCACGGGGTTGAAAACTTGTTTCAGCTGAAGGACTATCAAAACAAAATCTTAGACACGTAACCAACATATCAAAAAAGAGAAACTCAGAGATACTCAGGTTGAAATGATGGTGAGAGGGCTGTGATATATGGTATCACATGATGGAATCGAATCCATGACCCGTTTTATAAACAATAATACAAACAGTAACAATTAATGAGAATTGAGCACTTCCTATGTTCCAGGCACTGTCCTAAACACTATCTATACAGTATTTAATATACTACTTCCCCAAGCCTTATGTGATTAGGATGTCCATTTTGCAGATGAGAAAACCAAGGCACAGGTGAGTCATGCCATTTGCCCCAAATCACAGAAAGTGGCAGACACAGGATGTGGCTGATTCTAGGGTAAGAGTTCCTAACCATTATCTCTCAGGCCCCAGTGGGGAAACTGACCACAGAAGAAAAGATATCCTGTCTGCTCTGCCCCAGACAGATCCTGCCCTGGCTGCTACCACCCTGGTCCAGCCCCCCTCTTCTCTCCCCTGGATCATCGAGCATCCTCCTCGTGGGTCTCTAGGCTTACCCTGGCCTCCCTGCAGTCTATAGTCCATCCAGCAGCTGCAGCACACATTGTCAAGCGTAAGTCAAGACGCTGTTCCTCCTCTGCTCAAATCCTCTTGGGCTCCCACTTCATGCAGAGGGAAAGCACCGGTCCTCCCTGGGGCCTGTGAGGCCCTGCATGATCTGGCCCAGCCAACCTGTCCGTCATCCTCTCCTACACCCCGCCCTCTGTTCCTGCCACATGGTCTCCTCCTCCCTCTTCTCCTTCCCTTTGCCTGGAACACCCTTCCCGAGACCTCCACACAGCTCGCCCTTGCCTCGTCCACTGCGTACATGCCACCTCCCTGCCCTGACCACCTTATCTCAAAAAGACACACCCTCCTCCCTGGGACTCTGTAGCTCCCTGCCCTGTTTCCCTTTTTCCATGGCACTTACCACTATCTGACCCATTATATTTTATATTATGTATATGATACATATTATATTTTATTTGTGTATTGGTTTCCCCCATCAGACTATTGAGCTCCACGAGGGCAGCGACTTTCTCTCGTTGACAATTCTATTCCCAGCATTTAACTCAGTATACAGTATGTGGCACGTATACCTGGTATACATGAGGCGCCCCAAAAATACTTGCTGAATGAATGACTGCAGATTACATGAACAGCAGCCATGTCCCTGTGGCTTCAGGGGCCTCCGAGGCCCTCTTGCCCTCCTGCTCCCTCCCCGGCCACCTGCTCAGTGAACAAACCTCCTTCTGCAGGAATAAAGCCCTGGCTGAGGGCACTAATCACTGCCAACAGTTCTGAATACTTGAAGATGGGACCAGTCCTTTGCAAAATGCTTGGTACACATTATCTCATGAAACCCTGAAACGAGCCAAGTGGTGGTGCCATTATGGTCCCTAGTTTACAAGAGATGAAACTCAGGCACAGAGCGATTATATGGCTTGTGAAGATCACATATAGGAAGTGGTAGGGTCAAGATTTGAACTGAGGACATTTAAATCCAGAGTCCACGCTCTTAACCATTACGCCAAGAATATAGTTTCCTGGAGAGGAGACCCAGAGCCTGACTTTCACACCAGGCAGGTCACTAATTCATTTCAGAACTTCTCTTGAGTGCAGGGTTGTGAGGAGGCAGAGGGAGCAGTGCTGGGGCCTAGATATGGAGGGGGTATTAGAGGCAGTGCCTTCAAAGCCCAGTGTGCCTCTCTCCCTCCCTCTCCAGTCCGGGGTCCCGAGATCCTGACAGCCTGGGAGGAATCCCATGCCAGATCATCTCCCACTAATTGGCTTAGCAAACCATGCTTATCTGGGCAAAGCTGGAGCCCAGTGAGTTCAAGATTAGGGATAGCAGGATCTATGGCTTACCGCTCTGCTGCCCACAGGGTCAGAGGAGACAGGGTGAGGACTTTAATTGGCTTAACAGCCCTGAGTGGCTTAACAGCTCAGAGGGTCAGGGTAGGGGGGTGGGGAGGGATGAAAACATAGGTTGGTGTCCAGCCTGCAGCCAGCTTCATGTCCCACCAAAGGATCTGTGTGCTCTTCTCTCAGGGATCAATCTGCCTCTGCCGGGGCCATTGCTCAGGGTGCCCCCAGTGCAGCCAGTGTGCTGGTCCAGGCATGGAGCTCGGGCTCGTGAACTGGACAAAGCTGTGCTGGCACCTCACCTCTCCCCAACTTCCTCAGCGGCTGACCTTGCACAAGTTACTCAACTTCTCTGAGCCTCACTTTCCTGTCTGATAAATGGATATGTCAACTGTCACCAGAGAGAAGGTTTTAGGGTGAAAGGAGATTATGAGCCTAGAGCACCTCACGTGCGGCCTGGGGACACATTGGGTGCGCAGTGTCTGTGAACCCCCTTCCCTCTTCTCCCTCCTCAGAGCCCTATTTTGTACTCAAAATAATAACACCACCCATCTCACAGGTTTGTTTGGGAATAGAATAAGAAAGGACCTCATCAATTGTGAAGAGCTAGACCAGAGGTTACAAAGAGGACAGGCCCACAAATGTGTTTCCTTTGGTTGACACTATTTTAAAAAATCCTAATTAGCAGTTGAAAATGGACAGGGTTCACAAAGAAATCCCAATTTCCCATTTCTCTTGAGAAATCAAGCCTTGACAATACTGGGTCTGTGATTTCTCATGGCACTGTCAGCTGAGCTGAGTGGCAGCTTCCCCTTCTCGAGGACACTGCTTGACCATAATGTCCTCTTGTCTGACACCCATCTACTGACACAGGTCTGTGCTACCTGCCTCCTCAAAGCATTCGACTTCTTTATGGCATTGTACAAGCGTGAGGAGTTGAAAGCTACATTTATGATTCAATTATTTTATTCCGAATTGAGGGCGTGGGATCAGAAGGTGAATGACTGGCCAGTCTCCCAGCTTTGGTCCTAGAGGGCTCAGACACACATTTCCTTCCTCACCACCCCAGCTTCCACCCTCAGAACATCTGCACCAAGTCCTGCTGAACAGCGAACCTGTGCATTGTGGCAACATTTCATGTGGGAAGCAAGCATGTTGTGCCAACATTGCTGAATTTCTAGGAATGCCAGCCCTGGTGGCTTCTCTGTACCTTCTCTGGATTTTCCTCCATTTAGCCAGGCCCTCAGCCATTTTAGAATCCAAAGCTTTTGGGACCCAGAGGCCCAGAGGTTTTATCTCTGATAACCAGACCCAGAGTTAGAATTCCAGAAAAGGGAAGCTTCTTAAGGTCGTCAAATTTAACCTTCTCACTTCACATATAGGGAAACTGAGGTCCAGAGATGGGAAGAGCCTCACCCAAGGTCACCTAGCAAGCTAATTACAAACTGGGATGAAGATGAAGGTCTCCTGATCCCACTCTACCCACCCCCGCATCCAGTACTTTCCCCACAAGACACACTGTCTCCCCATCCTTATCCACATAGTACCACTCCCCACACCCCCCGCTCCTTTCACATTCTTATCTCAGTGCAGCAGAAGCCCTGACTTTCTATCATCCTGGAATCTTGGGATCTCAGACTCATAATTCTTTGAGCTTGGGGGACACTTTAGTGGCAGAATTGCAGGGTGGATAAATTGAACTTGGGCTTTGAAGACAGAGAGTCTTCAGTCTCAGCTCTTGTACTCCCTAGCTGTGTGACCTTGGGCAAGGATGCCCCCTGTCCGAGCCTCCATTCTCTCATCTATTAAGTAGGAATGATAATACTAACCACATCACAGGGTCCTTAAGAGAGACAGAAGAGATGAAACAGCTAAAAAGGCAACCAATAGGCTTGGCACAAAGTGAGTGCTTAAAAAAATAATTGCTATAGAACTGTAAATTAGGGTTCTTGTGCCCCTAATGCCTAAGTGAAATGGTCCAGATGTGATCATAGGGAATGGAACTGGACAAACTGGACCATATAGAACCCTGTCTAAATTGTTACTGGCCTGATACTGCCAGATTCAGTTTTTTTTCAAGAGAGAAGCTGGGACTGTTGGTTTTTAAAATACTATACAATCCAAACAAAACACTTCCGTAGGCCAGGTTCAACTCAAGGGCCATTAGTTTGTCATTCCTGCAAAATCATCTCATCCTAACCCCTTCACTTCACAAATACGGGAGAGTGGAAATAGCTAGTCCTTTTATCTAAGAAACCAGGGAGCTCAATGGACCCTCAGCAATCTCAGCCACTCCCCTGAGACCCTCACCCCCACCCCTTGGTCATTTTTTGCCCTGTTTGAGGGAAATTCAGTTAATGTTAAAGAAAGAAATATTAGTTTCTTGTAGGTGGATTCTGAACAAGCGGAAGAAGGGGGCTTGAGATAGCCAATGAGTCAAGGGGCAGCTGGCCCACTTTAGGGTGAAGGGAAAGGGGAATGAAGCTTTGGCTACCAAGAATAGGAAGTTACCATTTCAGAATCTAAAAATATCTTTCACCATCTGTCCACTCCAGCACAGAATACAGAATGATAAATGCAGATTAGTTCCTGGATGTAGACATGAATATTTTTATGTGTCAAGCTAATAATAATAACACCACCTTGTGTGGATAGAGCTCCACCCCCCTTTTTCCCCAGGGCTAAATGGAATATACACATCATCTTGGAAGGCGTAGATGGGGACACCAAGGCAGAGAGATTTGGCAACACAACAAGGGTGACACAGCAAGTGAGCAGCTGGGACAAACCCTGGGAGTCCTGTTTCCAACCCTCAGCCCAGAACTGAATCTTCTGAGTTAGGCAGAACGTGTTAACAAGTACCAGAATAAATATAACAACAGCAATAACCAGTCTTTACATCTCTAGAGTTGACTTTGACCTTTTCCAAGCTTTCCTGCCTGACATCTGTGATAATCACGATAATCTATTACATTCCTAAAATATGTTAAAGTCTGCAGGGCCTTCACACAGACCTCTCACTTGACCATCCCAACAGGTAAGGAAAATGTGATGGTAGACCAATGAGATAAGAAGAGTAGGGATTCTCTCTCATTTCACAGGTGAGGAAACTGAGGCTTGGAGGCAGGAGGGGCTTTGCATAAGATTATATAGTAGGCAAGTTCATTCTGCCAGTGCACAGTACAGCCTAAGCTATTAGAGCAATTCTAGTTCAAGGGGAACCCTAGGTTTGGAATTCCCCCTCTCTCCAGTTAGCTCAGCTCAGCAGGCACCATCAGTCTTGGCATAGGAAGAGGCCTGGAAGTGCTTTTACAAAGCCTGAGTTTTGTCTTACTGTCCTGAGATTAAAGGACAGCTAGTGGCCATCTAACCTCAGATTCAAGATCTCAAATCCCCTTGGCTCCATTTGGGGAGAGGGGCCACTGGGGAAGTCCTGGAAAAGAGAAGAAGCCAGAGACATTCTCAGTGGGTTCCAGCACCCCCTTCCCAAAAGTCCAAAAAGTTTGAGTAGGATATTCATTTAGTTGCCTCAAATTCTGTTTCTCCGGGGAGGTTGGGAATGCACCATAATTCCGAACTGAGAATCTTTGAGAGCAAGGAAGGACTTCTGAGATCTTTTCCAAGTCTGGGCTCGGCACTCAGGCAGAGGCGAGTGGGTCGGGGATGGAGGGAGCCCTGAGGCCCTCTTCCAAGCTTCACACTCATCCCAATCAGCCCTGGGCCCTCCTCATTCACACATCCCTGAGGATCTGTTTCTCTCTCTTCTTGCCCCATCCCCTCCTCCCTCAATGGCCAGATCAGAGAGGATGACACTGGGTTGGTCAGAGTTTGAGGGCAGAGGCCAAGGAGGAGCTTGCAGAGAAGAAATTAGAACTGCAATAGGGTGGGGTGGGGCAGAGGTCAGGACAGGAGGGGAATCTGGAGAGGTCAGAGCAGGGCTGGGGCGGCAGGCAGCCCTTTGCCACCGGCACTCCTCCAACTCTGCTCCCTTCACCTGCGCTTCTCCTACCTCCAGACCTGGCCGAGCTGCAGGAGGTGGACGAGGGTCTGCAGCAGCCAGATGCAGAGGCGGCAGCAGCGGCGGCGGTAGGCTGTGGCCGAGGAGGGCTCTGGCGGGGGGTCCAGCTCCGAGCTGCCGTCTTTGGTTCGGAAGGCAACGGCGCTGTCCTTGGTACTGATGGCGGGGCCGCCGGCGCCGCTGTCCTTGGTGCTGACGGCGGGTCCCGGGGCCCCCGCGGGCTCCGTATAATCGTAGACAAACCAGCGGAAGCTGAGCAGCTGCACGACAAGCGAGGGCAGGAGCACGAATAGCAACGTGAGGCCGAAGTAGGTGCGCTGACCCTGCAGGTAGTAGGAGGCCGCCAGCCACAGGTCCGTGGCGCCGTCGGAGAAGAACACGAGCAGCGCGCACAGCACCCAGCAGCAGTCCCGCAGCTCGTAGCGAGGCCCCGGGCCTCCCGCCCCCGTCACCCCGGGGCCCCCGGCCGCCGCCGCCGCCTCCCCGCGCCAGCCCGCACCGCTACGGGCTCCTCCGGCCGCCCCCTCCGGCCCCGGGCCGGCTGCGGCCGCCGCTCCATCCGACTTCGCGGCCATGTTGGCGGAGCAGGAGGCGGGGAGCGACTTCCGGGCGGCGGAGGGGGTGGGGTGCGGAGTGGGGAGGACCCTGTGCGGGCGGCTCCTGCCTCCTCCTCTTCCTCCTTCTCTTCTTCTTCCTCCTCCCCTCTACTTCAATTATTCATTCCCCTCGGCGCCGCCCCCTCCCCTCCCCCATCCCGCCTGGGCTGTGCCGGATGGGGGCAACCCCCCTGGGAAGAAAGAAGGGGAGGGGAGGGAAGAGCATCCCGGGTCACCCTCACCCTCCTTCCTCAGAGGCGTGGGGCCCCAGCCACATGCTTTCTGCCTCTCACCCACCTCCCCGCTTCCTTCTTTCCTCTTTTCTTCACTGCCCTCCTCTCCATCCTCTCCTCTTCCATTATCTCCTCTGTTTACCTCGGTGGCCAGGGTCTGAGGAGGGTGGGGGACCAGGGACTTGGAAGTAAGGGGCTGCTTGGGCGGGCACCCCAGTAACACGTTAGCAATCACTCAATGCTAAAACGCCACTTCCTAGTTTCCTGAGTGTTCACATATTGTTCCATCCCCTTCTTTGATCTTGAGAGATCCCTTTTTTATTGTCTTCTTCTTATTGTTTTGAAGCTGAGAAAACTGCAGCTCTGAGAGTTGCTGTCTCTTCCCCACTCTCCCCCTTCCCTCCCTCGGGGACTGCCTTCATCTGGCCACGGCCCTAGTAGAGTGGGGGCAGCCAAGGGGGCTACATTAGAGGCAAAGGGCTGGGAGGAAACACCAGGTGGAGGAAAGAGCAAATGCGGAGGCCTGGAGGCCTGAGGCTGGAGGGCATGTTTTTAAGGAAGTCTGGATCACAGATCCAGGGAGGTAGAAAGATGGGGCTGGAGAGTTCTGAGCCGTGAGATCCTAAAGGCCAAAAGATGTGCTTTATCCAGGAAGCAATGGGGAACCACTGCAGAATTGAGCAAAGAAGTAATGTGATCAAGTCAGGATTAGAGAGAACACCCTGCAGCTGGAGGAGAGAAGTGCTCACAGGGAAGCAACCCTGTGAGTGGAGAGCCCAAAGAGAGAATATAACAGTAATCCAGGAGAGGTGGTAGGGTCCATCAAACATCCTGGATACCCACAGCTCATCTTTGGCTCAGATTGGTTGTACCAGGGCATTTACTATACAAATGCTCATGTAGAAGTTTCTCTTTGCCTGGGACTATTCTAAGCACTGTGCAATTACTAACTTATTTTATCCTCATGGTCTGTGAGGTAGTTTGTGTTTTTTCCCTCCCATTTTACGGATGAAGAAACTGAGTCAGAGCAGTTAATTCAGTTGTTTGGAGTTACACAGTTAGTAAGTGCTAGAGCCAAATGCAAGCCCATCATCCGGCTCCAGAATAGGCTTTGCTACCTCGCAGCAGGAGGGGGAGAGTTTGTTGAGAGGGGAAGGAAAGAGAAGGGGAATGCGGGAAGGGCAAGGACCATCCTGCCTCAGAGTGACAGGGAAGGGAAGATGAAGGGAGATAGCTGCCCTCGGTCAGGAAGGAGCAGCCATCTGCAGTCCTGCAGCCCAGCATCCTTTTTGTGTCCAGGGACTGTTTTGGTCCCAGCAATGCTCAGGAGGTTGGACTGCCAGCTGTTGCCCAAGGCTGAAAATTGTGGAGGAAGAATTTGGGATTAAGAGAGTCGTCAGGTTGGATTCAAAGCTACCAGTCCCTATCCATGGCCATGTGGGAGTTTTTGTGGGTTGGGCTGGAGTGGGAGTGCGGGGGTATCCAAATCTTAATGTGATTTAGAAAAGAACAGTATCTCTGCCTTTCCTTTTTCTCCTACACCCCTAGGCAGGGAGACTCAGGGAGTGCACAAAGCCCTAGGCAGAGGCAAGTTCTGACCCTGGACCCCCTTATGGCCCTGACCCAGTTCCTGCATTTGTCTGGACCTCTCCCTTCTCACAGGTGCCTGGATGGGGCCTGACAGACTTACGTTCTCACCTCTGGGCCCCACCCAGATAGAGGCAGTCCCTCTACCTCCCATGCCTCTGCACATGCCAGGATCAGCCTGGTCGAACAGGCAGTAGAAGACAAGTTTTTATATCTGATGCTTTGGAGCCAGGAGATCTGGGTTCAAAACCTACTCATAATGACCTTGGGCAACTCACTCAATTTCTCTTAGCTGCAGAAAAAAAAGTAAAATGAAGGATAACTAGTGCCTTCCTCCTAGGACTGTGGAGAGGATAATTAATGCTAATTATTAGCTGGGGTGATGCCTCCCACAGGAAGCCGGCCCGGATCTCCCACCCAGCTGTGTCCTGCTCCCTATTCCTCAGAGAAGTCTCCCTGACACTCCCTGTTATGAGCTTCCATGACACTTTAGTTTTGCCCTTCTTAACATCAGTACACAATTTATCTTTTTATGTTTGGAATTGCCTGGGAGCTCCATGGGAGTCAGAACAATTCATCTATTTTCCTCACCATCAAATTGCCTAGTGCCCAGGGCTATGCCTGGCACTCAGTAGGTATTCTGTAAAAATCAGTGAATGAATGAATGATCAACTCTATGAAATAGGTTCTGTTATTCTCCCCATTTTATAAGCAAGGTAACTGATTTAGACAAAGGCAGTGACTTACAGAATTATCAAGTCCTTCTGTGTGCCATGCTAAGAACTTTACTGATATTACCACATGTTATCCTCAAACCAATCATTTTTGGGGTGAAGAAACTGAGACTCAGGGAGGTGCTATCACTTGCCCAAGGTCATTAGTTAGGAAGTAACAGAGTTGGCATTCAAGAACTCTAGTTCAGGCAACTGGGAAGGTGACATAGAGGAAGGATTTGATGGGGCATCTGAAGTGTGGGTCACATCTGAAGTATGGGAGTGACCCACCTGTCAGTGGTACTGTAGTGGGGGCTCTGCCCTGAGTGAGCTTGGACTGGTTTATTCTGAGTGGCCTGAGATCAGAGATCAGGGATTCAGGCTAGGACCTATAAGGGAGTACAGGAATGGTGTTCCCAGGGGTGGGGGTGAGGGGTAGGGGGCATTGGGGGCAGAACAGCTTGGACAAAGGTTCTGCAAGGGGACTGAGCCAGGCTCATTCAAGGGCTGAGAAGAGGTTGGGTGTGGCTGGTGTGGAGGGAGAAGCTGGTCAGAACCGGACCCCTTGAGATCTCATCCAGTTCCCTGAGCCCCTCTCTCACTTTACAGTTGGGATACTGAGGTCCAGAGAGAAATCCCATATCTAGCAAGTTCCGAGGCAAATCAGGGAGCCTTTCCTTAGTCCCCGAGGGCGTGGTCTCTGGGCTTTGTTGGGAATCACTCAGGAGCAGCCCTCATCCCATTTCCTCAATTAGCTGAGAGCTCAGTCTATGCCTATTGCACCCTCTGCTTGGACCAGTTTCTAATAATATTTCTTTAGTTCCTGTGCAAACTATGCACGAGATAATTGACACAGCATTGTTTATAACAGCAAATATTGGGAACAACCCAAATGCCTATCAGCAGGGAACTGGCTAAATAAATCGTGGACTTCCTGACAACGGAATGGCATGTGGCAGTAAAGGAGGTAATGAAGCTCTCCATCTCCTAACGCAGAGAGTCCTCCGTGGGGAAAAGCAACGGTCAGAGCAGGGCGTGAAGCAGGACGAAGGAGGGGATAATAATCTAATTTTCACGTGTTTGTACATGCATAAAGAAACTTTGAACATTTGCACAAGAAAATAAGAAGAGATTACTGAAGGGGCACTGGGCAGAAGGGGAGCAAGGGTGGGAAGGAAACTTCATTATATGTCTATTTATAATTGTTTTTGGAATCATGTGCACGTATTTACCTATTAATAAAATGAAATGGTAATGGGGACAGCAGCTTCTCAGCAACAGCTGAATGTTGTCATATGGGAACAGGCGGTCAGCGTGGCCAGATTTTCTAATTATTCAAGAGAAGCCAGAAATATGGATTTTATTGTAAAAGCTCTTGATTTTTAAACCTTGGCTCCATTTTTTTTCTCAAACACTTTTCAGGCCAAGTAAATAGGTCAGTGGGTCAGACGTGGCCTGAGGGCCACCAGTTTTCAGTCTCAGCTCTAATAGCTTCCTGCTCCCAGGGCTGGAGTTCTCAGCACCCCAGGTCTCCGCCCCCAATGTGGGCAGCTGTTGGTGGTGGAAAGTACCTTGTCCTATCCGTCTCCCAGCACCTTCCTACTCTTGCCCCTTGGGGCTGTGACATTTGGGGCTTTTAACTCAAGATCTGGAAGGCAGAGAGGGGTTATGAACTCTCAGATAATTCCCTCCCCTGGGGCCCTGCAGGCTTCAAGGCCCAGCTGCCTCCTGCTGCCCACCCATCTGTCCCTGGGAGGTGGGGACAGGAGTGGGCTGGTAGCGATGGGGGAGAGCGAGACTCCCCGCTCTGAGCCTCAGATCACTGGGCTCTGTCTAGACCCAGAATCCAAGAGGAAAAACCTAGAGACTGTGAGAAAAGAAGAGCAGGGGCTTGGCTGCACTTAGCTGGCATGTGCTGAGGTGATCCACAGAATTACCAAAGGCCGGAGCTGGAAAGGCTCCAAGGGACCATCTCATCCACCCCCTCAGTGCAGAGATGCGGAGGCCAGCCTCTGCTCCCCAGCACACCGCCCCAGGCCATGGCCTTGTCACCTCTCTCCTGGACAAGTGGGCTGCACCAGCCTCCTCACTGGGCCTCCTGCAGCCCCTCTTTCCCCTTGTAATGTTCAATCTCCACCATTAGCCAGAGGGGCCTTTTTCTTTTTTTTTTTCTTTTTGAGTTAATGATAGGTTACAATCTTGTGAAATTTCAGTTGTACATTAATGTTTGTCAGTCATGTTGTAGGTGCACCACTTCACCCTTTGTGCCCACCCCCCACCCCACCTTTCCCCTGGTATCCACTAAACTGTTCTTAGTCCATAATTTTAAATTCCTCATATGAGTGGAGTCATACACAGATTATCCTCTTGCTGGCTTATTTCACTTAACATAATTCCCTCAAGGTCCATCCATGTTATTGCAAATGGAATGATTTTGTTCTGTTTTGCAGCTGAGTAGTATTCCATTGTATATATGTACCACATCTTCTTTATCCATTCGTCTGTTGCTGGGCACTTAGGTTGCTTCCACGTCTTGGCTATTGTAAATAATGCTGCAATAAACATTGGGGTGCATAGGACTTTTGGGATTGCTGACTTCAAGTTCTTTGGATAAATATCCAGTAGTGGGATGGCTGGATCGTATGGTAGTTCTATTTTTAATTTTTTGAGGAATCTCCATACTGTTTTCCATAGTGGCTGCACCAGTTTGCATTCCCACCAGCAGTGTATGAGGGTTCCTTTTTCTCCACAACCTCTCCAACATTTGTTACTATTAGTTTTAGATATTTTTGTCATTCTAATGGGTGTAAGGCGATATCTTAGTGTAGTTTTGATTTGCATTTCCCTGATGATCAGCGATGATGAGCATCTTTTCATGTGCCTATTGGCCATCAGTATATCTTCTTTGGAGAAATGTCTGTTCATGTCTCCAGCCCATTTTTTGATTGGGTTGTTTGATGTTTTGTGGTTGAGTTGCGAGAGTTCTTTATATATTATGGATATTAAGCCTTTGTCAGATATATGACTTGCAAATACTTTTTCCCAGTTAGTGGGTTGTTTTTTTGTTTCAATCCTGTTTTCATTTGCCTTGAAGAAGCCCTTTAGTCTGATGAAGTCCCATTTGTTTATTCTTTCTATTGTTTCCCTTCTCTGAGAAGGCATGGTGTCCGAAAAGATCCTTTTAATACTGATGTCAAAGAGTGTACTGCCTACGTTTTCTTCCAGAAGCCTTATGGTTTCAGGTCTCACCTTTAGGTCTTTGATCCATTTTGAGTTTATTTTGGTGAATGGTGAAAAAGAATGGTCAATTTTCATTCTTTTACATGTGGCTTTCCAGTTTTCCCAGCACCATTTGTTGAAAAGACTTTCTTTTCTCCATTGTATGCCCTCAGCTCCTTTGTCAAAGATAAGCTGTCCATAGATGTGTGGTTTTATTTCTGGGCTTTCAATTCTGTTCCATTGATCTGTGCACCTGTTTTTGTACCAGTACCATGCTGTTTTGATTACTGTAGCTTTGTAGTATGTTTTGAAGTCAGGGATTGTGATGCCTCCCGTTTTGTTCTTTTTTCTCAGGATTGCTTTAGAAATTCGGGGTCTTTTGTTGCCAGAGGGGCCTTTTTCAGAGAGAAATCTGATTAGAACCCACATCGGCTCAGAACCTTCGAACCTCCTATCTCACTTCCAGCTAAAGGCCTCAGCCCTACCTACAGTCTCTCGCCTGCTCTCCTCTCTGACCTCACTCCTTCCTTCTTTTCCTCACTCATTCTATTCCAGCCACACTGGCTCTTTGCTCCTCCTTTAACACACCAATCTTCTCCCTTTCACCACCTTTTGTTCCTGCTGTTCCAGGTATTCACAAGCCTCCACCTTTCTCTTCTCTGTAATGTTGCCTCTTCAGAGGGGTTTTCCTGATCCTTTACCCTGGCACTCTATCCCCTCACCTGCCTTACTTTTTATCCACACCATTTGTCACTACATGATGTTATGATATATATTTATTTGTGTCTCGTCTAGAATATAAGATCTGTGAAGGCAGCAATCACGCCTATATTGTTACCGCTGTGTCCTCAGCACTTAGCAGATCTCAGCACATAGATGCTTAGTGATCCTGAGCCAGCTGTGACATGAAAGGGCACAGGCCTACAATTCAGCTGACAGCCTGTTCTGATTCTGCCATTACCTGCGTAGGTGACCTTGAGCAAGTCACCTCACCTCTCTGGGCCTCAGTTTCCTCATTTATAAAACAAGGGAGTCACTAAGATACCTTCAATTCAACAATCCTGGGTTGTCTTCTCTGTTCCAGCGTCACTTTCTTCCTAATAGAATCTGAAAGACCTTTAAACGAACACAATAGCATTTATTTATTGAATAGTTAATACCTTCATATGGTTCAAAATTCAAGGGTACAAAGGGGACACATTCGTCTCTCCAGCCTTGTCCTCTAGCCACCCACTCCCCTTCCCAGAGGCAGCCAATGGTACAAGTTTCTTCTGTCTCTCTCTCTTTCTCCCCTCTCTTATGTACTTATCTCCCTACTCTACTCCACCATTTTGAAACAAAGGATAGCTTCATTCTATACAGTTCTGTACTTTGCCTTTTTTTCACATGACAGCATTTTGGAGATTGCTCTACATCAGGGCATAGAGAGGGCCCTTGTCCTTTTTCATGGCATCACAGCATTCCATGGCATGGATGTGCCACAATTTACCTCACCAGTCCCCTAAATGATGGGCAATTAGGTTGTCTCCGGCCTGTTACAACAATACTTTAGTGAATAACTTTGTGGACATTTTGGACATCTGTAGAATAAATGGACTTGCTGATAGAATGGCATGTGTGTTTATAATTTGGTAGATGCCCTCTGTAAGGACTATACCAATTTATTCCCCACACACCAGCATTGAGTGAAAGTGCTCCTAAAAGACCTTCTAAAATGGACTGCAATAAGTCCTCAAGATGCCTTACAGATGGGCAGATCACTCCACCTTGCTAAGCCTGTTTCCTCTTCAATAACATGAGCACCCTACTCACGGGGGGTGAGGATCCAATGAGCCCGTGCGTGGAAAGCGCTCAGTACAGTTCCCGGCACACTGTAGGGCCTCTAGGAAGGTTAGCCACTCATCCTCTGCTTAATGCGAGCCCAGTGGGGACAAAGACCTTGTCTGTCTTGCTCACAGCTGTAGCACAGCTCCTAGCTAATGGAGGGTGTTCAATAATTATTTACTGAGTGAATTAGTCCACTTTCCAACTTTGCTTGGCCCACCAGGCCCTCCATTGTGACCTAGTTCCTGCCTACCCATTCAGCCCTCATCTTCTACCGCTTTCCCCTCTTCTCCTAGCCCTCCTCCAGGCTCCCTCCTACCACAGTGCCTTTGCACTTGCTGTTTCTCCTACCTGAAACAATTTCTCTATTCCACCTCCCCATAGCTTCTCTGTTTGCTTAGTTTATTTCTACTCATCCTTAGATCTCTGGTCAAGTGTCACTTTCTTAAGAAGGTTTCCTCCACATCCACTCCCTGAATTAGGTTAAGACTCCCCTTTATACAATCTCATTGGACTCTGAGCTTTTCATTTAAGCCTTATCACACTAGGAATGGTACAGGCATGAACGTCAGTCTTATCCTTGTGACTGAAACTCCATGAGGCTCAGGACTGGGCCTGTCCTGTTTACCATTGGGTCCAGGGGCTGGCGCAGTGTAGGCATCAACAACCATTGCCTTCAGTGAATAAGTGAATGCCAACATCCATTTTACAGTTGGGTTGAGCCACTTATCCCTGCTCAAGACAGAAAAAGTCTTGATTCCATGTTCTTTCCTCTTTCCAGTGGAATGAGCTACAACTGAAATTTCCTGGTTGGTAAAGAAGGGGAGAGAGAGAGAGAAAGAGAGAAAGAGAGGGAGAGAGAGAGACTGGACCCTTAATTCCTTCCAAGGCATGAGTAGATCATGGCCTCACTGAAGTCATTCAGCAGACCTCTCCTGAGGCATCCTCTGAGGGTCCTGGGCACCATGGGGAAGCACACAGAGCCCCTGGCCTCAGTGGGCTCCCAGGCCGGTGAGAAAGCCGAAACCATGGCAAAAATAAGCCCAAAACAAGAAAGTGATTGATGCCAGAAGAAAAGGAGGACCAAAGTTCCTCTGGAGGACCTGAGTGACTCTCCTGGGGGATCAGGAGGGGTCTTCTAGGAGGAGGGACCTTAAGGGGAGTGTAAGCACTCAAGAAGCGGAGAAGGAAAGCAAAGGCTATTCCAGGCAGAGCACAGCCCGAGCAAAGGCGGGGAGGTGGGAAGGCCAGGCTGTGCTGGGGAACCAGGGTTCAAGAAGAGTGAGGAAGACGAGGCAGAGAAGTTAAACTCACAGACAAGGCCAAGGAGACGCGCTCCTGAAGGAAAACAACTTAAATGTCCACCCACAAGAGAATGTTTCAGTAAATACAACACTAACAACCACCCCACTGGCCAGCTGTAGAAAGGTGGATAAGACCTAACGGTGGAGAGGATGCGCATCCTTGGTCGGAGTGCAAACGAGTACAGCCATTCTGGAGAGGAGGGTGGCAGTATTTAGGAAAAGGAAGTGTGTGCATGCCCTAGGACAGGGCAACAGCACACTCGGGGGATCAGTGTGGCACTGTGTGTGTTGATGGGGGGGGGAACTCAGGCATCCACAACCAAGGGAGAGGACAAGTGAAATGCGGGGGAAGCAGCCCTGGGTTCTCCGGAGCTCCCAGGAACGAGGAACTAGAGGTACACAAGTCCATGGATAGATCTGAGAAACACAGAGATGAGCAAAAAGAGTAGGAAATGAACACGACTGACAGCACAATAATATTCACGTGGATTAAAAATACATACCTGGTTTATCAGTATCTGCTAAAACTAAACACACCCAGCAATCCCACTCCTCGGTATACACACAACAGGAACGCATACAGACGTGAGTGTTCCCAAAGACACACACACAACTGCTCATCTCTGCGCTATTTGTAACACCGCCAAGCTGGAAGCTACCACATGTCCACCAACGGCCGAATGGTTTAATTGCAGTGTCGTCATCCAATGGAACGCTCTATGGCGTGGAGAGTAAGTGATCTGCAACTACGCACAGCAGTAGACATAAATCTCATGAACAAAATGTGGAGCGAAAGAAGTCAGACACAAAAGAGCACACATTGTGTGGTGCTATTTGTACAAAGTTCAAAAACAAGGAAACCTATGTGCAGTGTTGGGATCCAGGGTAGCGGGTACCGCTGGGCAGTGGTTGCCAGGGCTTGGAGGGGATCTCCTGGGGGCGGGGGTGGTTGATGTTCCGTTGCTTGATTGGAGGGCTAGTTACACGATGTGTTCAGTTTTCGAAAGCTCACAAGCTGCGTTCTTATGACTTGTGCACTATTCTGTGTGAGTGTTACATCTCAATGAGGATTTTAAAAATACATCAACACATAAAACAACGACTATGCATTTTGCAAGAAAGCTCGAATATTTCAGGACGTACGTCAAACAAAGAAGAGAGGGGGTCAGTGAGGTCAGAATTGAGGGGGCCTGAGGGAAAAGGAGAAAATAATATAAACAAGAGAGGGTCCTTCCAGATGAGCTCATGACCGTGTGCTAAGAACGGAGAGCTGGGACGAATTCAACCCTTTGTACCTCAGCGCATGAAAAAATTAATGTAAAATTTAATTTAGAAAACTAGAGAAACAAATGAACCATAGTGTTTATGCACTATAGGATATTTTTCAGCTGTCAGAAAATAAGAGGGAGATGTCGATATACCAATCAAAGATGGCCCAAAGCAAACAGGCTTCAGAGTGTGCGACACCCTGCATCTGACCTTCCCACCCTGCCATGTACACGACTGTGCCGCATACGTTCTCCAGGCTCCTAACTATGTCTCTACGTGCATATCGCAGTTCTGAAAAGACACACCCTTTTTTCCTCAATTGGGAGGGAACTGAGATGGGGGAGGGGTGTCAAAAGGAACTCTAGTCTTCTCCGTAATGTTTTCCTTTTTGATAAGACGAATCTATTAGTGGAACTTAAAATGAATGGATCTAGTATTAAAGGTAGTACTAAAGACCAGCTCAGGGAGGCCTGGAATGTTCTGGGCTTGTATTCTCTTTGAGGTCACTTAAGCTTTTTCAAGTCAAGCCTTGGGACCATCTGTTGCCTGATGAAATCGAGGTGTGGAGAGTTGGGAGACAGGTCCCCACCTGGTGTCTCCATCTGGCTGCATGACCTTGGGAAGGTCTTATCCCCTTTCCGGGCCTCAATGTCTTCATCTGCCCAATGGGAATCAGATTTCTGTGTGACCCGGACATGTGGGAGGATGAAGTCAGGGCAGGAGGAGAATTGCATGAATGTAAGGGATTATTCTCTGGGTCAGGGGAGGAGAGGGCGCGGAGGCCTCCCTTCCACCTGCCAAGCCCGCGAGGGCGCAGAGGAAGCAGAGGGAGGAGCTGGGGACCACCCAGGAGAGCAAACAGTCCATCTGTGGGACAGGGGCATGTTGTCAGCAGCTGGGAGGCCTGGCCTGGACAACTCAGAGGCCAGAGCCAGGGGGGCAGCCACCCAGGCTGCCTGGAGAATTGGGATATTGAGCTGTCTTCTCACTGCTCCCCTCCCCAGTGCAGCCACAGCCCTGTCACCTCTTCAAGCTGCCATCATCACTGTCCCACCTCCAAGACACACCCCTCCCCCGGAGGACTGTACCACACGTGCCCCCTTTCAGCCCATCCCATCACCACAGCCAGAGGGGGCTTTCACAAAGTAAACCTAGTCACAGCCTGTGCTTGCTCCAAACCCTCCAGTAGCTTCATGCTAATCTGAGAACAAAATCCAATGCCTTACCTAGGCCCACAAGGCCTGGCGTGATCTGCCACTCCCGCCCGCATGCCCAGCACAGGGGCTAAAAGCCTGGCCTTAGAGAGGATCTGCCTTGGTTAGAATTCCGGTTCTTCTCCTCATTCATTCATTCATTCAAAAATGTTTATTGAGCACCTACTATGGGCCAGGCACTGTCTAGGCTTTTGGGATACATCAGGAACAAATGAGACAAGAATCCCTACTCTCACCGGGCTTCCTTTCTAGCAAAGGGAGATTAATAAATATAAGGAAATATAAGGAAATTAATATAATAACTATAAATAAATACAATAAAGATAAGTAAATTATATAGCATGTTGGAAAGTGACAAATGTTAGGAAAAAAAGGGAAAAGTAGAGTAGAGGAAGTTGATCAGGAGTGCTGGGAGGGGCGAGGGTTGCATTTTTAAATAAGGTGGCCAGGGGAGGCCTCACTGAGAAGGTGAAGTTAAAGCAAAGACTCCTAGGAGGCAAGGGAGGGAGACATGTAGACATCAAGGGAAAGTGCAGGCAGAGGGAGTAGCCGGTGCAAAGGCCCTGAGGTGGGACTGTGCCTGGCTTGTTTGAGGAACAGCAAGGAGGTGGGGAGAGAGGTGGGAGATGCCTCAGAGAGGTAGGGCAGATCAGGTAGGGCCTTGTGGGCCTCCCTTAAGAGTTTGGCTTTTACTGAGTGAGATGGGAACATTGCAGGGTTTTGACCATAAATGAGCGAGGGAGGCAGGACCACGAGGGTGAGGAATTGAGCAGGGCCTGTGGATGTCGTGTGAGTGGCCGCTCAGCCTGATCCCACAGGGGAGCTCTGGGGTGTAAGTTATACCTCAGAGTTATCCACCTACACACTAGCATCCCAGGCAGGGAAGATGGACTTTCCTGTCCCTGAAATGATGGGTCACAGCTTGGCGGGAGAGTAAGGCCCCCCAGGAGCTCCAGTAGCCTGAGGGCAGTCCTCCCCAAGGAGGGAAGCTGCTGCTGGTCACTGAACGCATACCCAAGGTGGGTGTACAGAAATGGTAACAGGAGACCCAAGGGGAATGGGCGGAGCATCATTCTTGTTGGCTCCGGTCCCCAGATACCAAAGCCCCAGCACCTACCTCCCTTTCAGCCTGGCTTGGGGTGGCTAACGATGCGGGCATACCCCAGTGTGACCAGGTAGAGTTATGCTGGCTAGGAAAGACTTAGGGATCACCTACTCCCGGGCTGCAGAAGTATGCACCCTCCACAAAATCCCGACCGCGTGACAGTCAAGTCATGCACACCTTCTAGGATGGGAACTAGTTACCCTTGAGTTAGCTCTGTTCATTTTTGGATACCTTGGATTTTAGAAAGTTCTGCTTCATGTTGAGTCCACTCGTTCTTTCCATAAACATTGGCTGAGCACCTCCTGTGTGCCAGGTACCATTCTAGGTTCTGGAGACACTGTAGCGAACAAGGCAGATGAGGTCCCCACCCTGAGGAGTTCACGAACAGAGAGGGAGATGATTAGAGAAAAAAGATGGTGTGGTAAGTGCAGAGATGGCGGAAGCCCCGGAAACTGTGGGGGCCCCGAGAGGATTCTTGACCCTTGGAAAGAGGTGACATCAGGCAAACAAGTGGTGGTAGTTACACAGGGACAAAGGTGTGGGAGAAAATTAACCCAGGCTCTTGGAGGAGTGTGTGCAAAGGCCCTGAGAATACCACTACTGCTCACCAGCCCCACTGCTACCCCTGGTCCAGCGACCATCCTCTCTCACCTGGATGACTGCAGCAGCCTCGTCTTGGGTCTACCACAGAGGGACAAAGAAGCTGGGGTATGCAGCCTCTACCTCCTCTCTCTTCCTCGTTGAGGGCCACTCCTGTGGGTAACTCACCAGCATTCCCCACTCAACCTGCATCAGAGAGGGCGGAAAGCCACAGGCCTGTGCAGCAGCGTCTGCAGGTGCCCTCCAGGGACGGCCTTGCCAATTTGGGCGGGGCACCTACAGCCCTTTCTGTAACCCCACATGCCAACGCCTCCTTCCCCTTTCTGACCTCACTTCTTACCTTCTTCCCCTTGCTCATTCTGCTCCACCTATGCATGGCCTCATTGTCCTTCCAACTTGCCAAACAAAGGCTCATCTCAGGGTCTTTGCATTTGCTGTTCCCTCTGCCTGGAATGCTCTTCCCCCACATATCCACATGGCTCACCCCCTCGCCTCCTCCACATCTCTGCTCAAATGCCAGCTCTTCAGAGAAGCCCTCCCTGACCACCTTTTCTCACAAAGTCGCTTTGTCATTCCCTCTTCACCTTGGCCTGCTCTGTTGTTCTCCAAAGCACTCATCACCACCTGACATAGGATGTGTTTACTTGTTCCTGTGTTTATTGACTGTCTCTCCCACCAGACTGGAAGCTTTCTGAGGGCAAGGACCACGTCTGGTTTTGCTCATGGTGGAATCCTTATAACAGGGCCAGGGTAGTGAATAAACATTTGTGAAATATATGGTTCTGAAACAAGAGCCTTTCCAGGTCAGACTGTCTCAAAGTCTTGGGTATGACCTCCCTCCCCAACACTTCTAGTGGCCGGGGGTGCCCTCTAAGGGCCGTCACAGCCAAGAAGCTGCCAATCTGGGAGCCTCCCTCAATCCTTCCCCAGCCAGGCCCATCTAGCAGAGGTCAGGGGTCAGCCTGGTCCAGCCCTCTTTGGGGCCCATGGTGGAGAAGACCCAGTTCTGGGGTCCAGGCCCCAGGGATGCCTGATGAGCACCATTTCTCCTTAGGCAAATGTTCCCCCTTCCTTCATAGGGCCTGTGTCTGCATTTCTGAACCAGAAGGTGTTTACACAAAACATCCCGGGTTTGGCAACAAATTCACCCTCAGTGAGGAATCCTTAATGAATTTCCTTCTTTCCCCACGCCAGGCGGCGGCAGGGATAATTCGCCGGGCCTCTGGCAGCTGAAGGAAGCCAAAGGCCAGGCACCGAGGAGGTGCTCCTGAGACTGCTGGGGCCACAGTTTGGGGGGAGTTATTTTCAGGATCCAGAGACAACTGTGGTTGGAGAACAGAGCACTTCTAGACTCACGTTTACTCCTGATTTGCTGTGTGACAAAGCAGCGCCCTTCTCCCGGCCTCGGTCTGCAACTGTGAAATGCGGCAACAATAACACATCTGCACAACGGTTGTGAAATTCATGTAAGGCAAGGGGTGGGAAGGGTTTTGTTCCAAGGGGAGAAGAAAAAGCTGGACTCAGGGAGGCGGCAGGTCAGAGTTCTAGTATCAGGTCTGCTGTTGACTTTTTGAGTGTTGTCCTCACCACTCTCTGAGCCTTGGCTTTTCCAGCTGTACAATGAAGGGCGTGGGTGTGACGACCTGTAGGGAACCCTCTGGTTGTGAAGGGCAGCCACTTTCCACCTGCCTGCCTCTTCTTGGAGGTCTTCCTGGATCCTATAGCCCACCCCGATTTGCTTTCCAGAACTTCATTGCTCACTGACCTTTCCTTGGGTCTAGGTCAACTGCTCTGGGCATTGGGCCCAACACAGGGACTCAATGAACGCGGGTCAAACTGAATTAAAAATGATTGCTGCCTCCTTCCAATCCTGCAGAGAGACAATGAGGGGGATCTTTATTTATTTTTTTGAGGAAAATTAGCCCTGCGCTAACATCCGCCACCAATCCTCCTCTTTGTGCTGAGGAAGACTGGCCCTGAGCTAACATCCGTGCCCATCTTCCTCTACTTTATATGTGGGATGCCCGCCACAGCATGGCTTGACAAGCGGTGCCATGTCTGCACCCGGGATCTGAATCGCAAACCCCAGGCGCTGAAGCGGAACGTGCGCACTTTGCTGCGCCACCGGGCCGGCCCCAGGGGAATCTTTATTGACTTCCATTTTCCAAATCGGAAAGTGAAGGTGTCAGAAGTTAAATATAAGTCACATTGCCACATGGGCCTCCTTGGCGTTCCTCAAACAGGGGAAGAATGATTTATACTTCTCAAAGCTCTCTGGCTGCCTGCCATAGTGTATAATTATTTGTTTTGTCATTAATTGTCAGGTTTTGCCACTAGGATGAAGTTGCATGAGGACAGGGACTTTGTTTTGCTCACTGTTCCATTCTCAGCACCTTAAAAATGCCTGGCACGTGGCAGGTGCTCAAGAAACAGACGAAGGGAGCGAGACGCAAGCGGCAGCACTTCGGACCGAGCTCTCTAGGCCTGCAGGGGGCGCTCCAGCCTCGCCCCCAAGCTAGGTCCCGCCTCTTGCGTCCGGCTGACGCGCGTGCGTTGGGGCCTGCGCACCACCGTTCTTCTTTAATTGCGCATGCGCGGCGGAAGGCGTGTCCTAGCAGCGCCTGCGCAGGCGGAGCCGAAGCGGAGAAGGAGTGGAGCTAGGTCTCCGTTGCCCTGGAGCGAGTCGGAGCTGGTGGGCACCATGCTGTCCCCCGAGGCGGAGCGGGTGCTGCAGTACCTGGTGGAGGTGGAGGAGCTCGCCGAGGAGGTGCTGGCGGACAAGCGGCAGGTGGGAGGCCCGTCCGCGGCGCTGCGGCCCTAGTGGGCGCTTGGGGCCTGGCGGCGAGCGCCGTAGGGACGCGCGCGGGGTCGGGTCTGGCTCCAGCCCCGCTCGCAGCGAGTTGACCCGGGCTGGTGGGCCCGCGGCCAGGACGGCAGACATAGGGCGGTTTGTGAGAGAGTGTGGGTCAGACGCTTGGCACAGCGCCGCGCTTCGCCCTGTATTCGGCTGGGCATTCCCTCTCTCTCCATCCTTTCTCTGCCCGTTACCGTGCCTTCTGGATCCCGACCCGTTGTTCTTTTGGGCAGTTTACCCGAACACCCTTTTCAGAATGCATTTCCTGGGTCCCCTCATTGACCTGGGCTGCACCGCCCGGGGCCAGGCCTCGAGGGGAGAAGAGGAACAGAAAAGAGAGCCTGAGCGGCCTTGTGATTGCGCAGGAGTGCGGACGTTGGAGGAAGGTGGGGCCGTGATCACGGAGGACCTTGTAGGGATTTGGGTCTGGTTCTAATTGGCGTGTTTGAAGCGAGTTCATGGTGGGGGGAAGCGGGGCGGGGGGCGATGATGTAATTGGATTTAGGTTTTAAAAGGATCCCTCTGGCTGCTCTGTGGAGCACAGAATATAGGGGGGGCCAAGGAGCTGGTGAACGGCCATTGTCATGGTCCAGGTGAGAGAGAGATTTGGACCAGGGTGGTGGTGATGGAGACAAGTGAATGGGTCAGAAACATATTTTGGAGATGGACTTAGACTTAGATGATGATTACATACAGGGGTGAGGGCGTAGGAGGAGTCGGGAATGATCCATGACTGCTCATTTCCAGTTAGAATGACTGGATGCTTGCTCATGGATTTACTGGGAAGGATTTACTTCCCTCCAGGGGAAGACTTGGGGGAAAGCTCATTCAATTAAACACTGCATCGAGGTGTGCCGGGTGATAGTAGCAATAGCCGTGAGAGTTTATCGAGTACTTAGTGTGTCAGTACTTAGTACTAAGGTGAAATTACACAGCTCATAGCAGGCAGCAGGATTCAAAGCTGGGTGTCGGGGCTCCAGAGCCAGCGCTCTGAGATGGTGGACCGTACTGCCTCCTCACTCCCTTAGCAGCTCTTGTTGTGTTACCACCACGCGCTGCTTAGCAACCCTGCTGCTCCAGTGTAATATTGCTGGGTTTCTCATGATCCTGGGTCAGAATCAGCTGGAGGAGCTTGTCCAGGGCGAGGTTTCCATGCCTCTGGCGATTCTGAAATGCTCGAAACCTTGAGAACTAGTGCTCCAGTGGATAACAAAAAACCATCCGTGTGTCAGCAAACACTTTCCTAGCACTTTCTCTGGCAGGAAGACACCTGCACAAAGCGTGGTCTTTAAGGACCTGGGAGCTGAGCGGGGAAAGGTACACGCTAACACAGCAGTCCATTTTAGACAGGACGTTGCAAGTAATCCAGGAATGATGCCTCATTGTCTCTGTTAGGTTTTAAGAGCCCCTGGTCTGTTAGGAGGTGACAGGTCCAGGCAAGAGGTAGCTGAGTTCCCTCCTGCCTCTGTGCTTTTCAGATTGTGGACCTGGACACCAAAAGGAATCAGAACCGAGAGGGCCTGAGAGCCCTGCAGAAGGATCTCAGCCTGTCTGGTGAGTCAAGACAACGTAAATGCGTAATGGAAAATTGTGAGAAAGTGGAAGACGGAATTGGATATGGGGTAGGTGTTGGAGGAAGGGCTGGGGGCTCTTTAGATGAGGCCAAGTGACTGTGACAGAGTAAGCGCTGGGGAGGGGCACATGATAAGGCTGGAGAGATGGGCAGAGGCCAGGCCATAATGAAGGGCCTTAGGGGCCCAGGGAAGAAGTTTGAGTTTTGTTTCAAGTGCACTGGAAAGCCTAAAACCTTCCAGTTGCTTATCCAACCAGAGTAAAATCCGGAGTCCTGCAAGACCCGGTGTAACCCAGAGCCCCTTGAGCTCTCCCCCGTCATCTCCTCCACGCTCCGCCTCACTCATTCTCCGTCCATCCTGTTTCCTTGCTGTTTCTAACACTCCGAGCAAGTTGCTGATCTTTCCTCTGCCTGGCTCCCTCTGTCCCCGCATGTCTGCAGGGCTCACGCCCTCACTTTCTTCACTTTCTTTGGGTCTCTGCCCAAATGTCACCTAAGTGAGAAGCTTCTCACACTGAGAAGTTCCTCTCAGTGAGGCCTTCTCGGACCACCTGGTGCAAGTAACGAGTCCCTCCCCCACTCCAGCATGGCCCATCCCTCTCGCCCTGTGTTGTTTTTCTTTTTTTTTTTTTTTTTAAGATTTTATTTTTTCCTTTTTCTCCCCAAAGCCCCCTGGTACATAGTTGTATAGTCTTCGTTGTGGGTCCTTCTAGTTGTGGCATGTGGGACGCTGCCTCAGCGTGGTTTGATGAGCAGTGTCATGTCCGCGCCCAGGATTCGAACCAACGAAACACTGGGCCGCCTACAGCGGAGCGCGCGAACTTAACCACTCGGCCACGGGGCCAGCCCCCCTGTGTTGTTTTTCTCTACAGTACTTAGACTTGTCAGGCTCTCACGGATGATGTCTTTGCTTGTGTATTCCTCTTCTCCATTACAACATGAGCTCTATTAGGGCAGGAACTTTGTCTCTTTCTCAGCATCTAAAACTGCCCGGCAAACTGCAGGTGCTCAAAAATATTGAAGGAATGACCATTTGCCATTTCAGAAGATGTGATGGTTTGCTTCGGGAACATGTTTATCAAGATGCCTCACCCTCAGACGAAGGAGATGATTGAGAAAGGTAAGGCCTCCTGGGCGTGGGTGAGGGACATGGCTGCCTCCCCCACCGGCCTCAGTCTGAACCCGGAACAGGCAGCTTGATGAGCGGCAGCTCTGTTGAAGGGCTCAGACTGATGAGGGTTTTAATCCCTGCTTTGCCACTGAGTTATTTCCTCACCTCTGAAGGGGCGATGCATCTACGCAGCTCAGTTGTCGTGAAGTTGAGATAGAATGGTATGCATGCTCAGCACAATGCTTGTTTATCAGTGAGGAACAGGTTGGGCCACAAATAACAGAAGACCCAACAAATGGAAGCTTAAGGAAATAGAGTAAAAAGTTGTCCAGAGGTGAGCAGTCCAGGACTGGCACCGCTGCTTAGCAGTGTCACCTTAGCATATTCTCATGGTTGTTGTGTCATCATTGCTGGCCTCATGTCCACGTGCCAGGCTGAAGGAAAGGCAAAGGGCTTTCTCCATATGTGACCTTGCCTTCTATTTTGGAAATAAGGCCGTCCTCCTCGGGGGCTTCTGACGTTTCATTGGCCAACACTAAGTCCTATAGCCACCCATAGCTGCAGGAGAGCCTGGCAGGGTGAGCTGCTATTTTCACATCCCCTGCAAGAGAGACTGGGTTGAAAATGGGGGTTTGAGAAGAGCGACTATCTAGGGCCTGCCACAGCCCAGGCACTCAGTATGTGTTACTCAAATCTTCCTAACCACGATCCTGGGGCTCTCTGGAGCAGCATTGTGCAGGCAAAAAGGCAGGCAGGGAGAAGGGCAGGTTACAGGTATTTTCTCTTCCCCACCCTTGGAAATGGAGAGGCCAAGAGGACCAGCAAGGTTGCCTCAGGCCCTGAAGACAGGGTATCTCCATCCCTTTTGAAATCAAAATTCCAACAAAGGAAACTAGGTCAGCTTGGAGGAGACGTTTCTTGTCCTGTTGAAAAATACACACTAATATTATGGTGATAAAATTGAGAGTGGTGTTGTGGACTGGAGGCCACTCAGGCTAAGCTTTCAGAGGGTCGTTCGCTAGGCTCAGTTTCTGGTCCTCAGCTCTCTTGGCCCACAGATGTGGTCTTGTCACCGTACCTGGAGGGGTTCCGGGACATCATCATCACTGATTCTCAGGGATTGGCACGGGCTAAACAAGCTTGTGAGAGCTTGGGGTTACTCGTTTGCAGTGAGACCTCGGACCTTGCCTGAACCGGCAGGCTTGGCTGGTCAGGGCTTCTCCTTCAAAGGATGAAAGTCTGTGGGGAGACAGACAGCCAGAAGGTCCCTCGTGAGCAGGTGGGGTTGTGGGTGATGCTAGTCAGTTGCACCATCAAGCTTGGACAGCCTCCACTTGGTAAGATGCGGTTTCTTCGGGTCCAGTCCGTTGATGGTAAGATACCCTTTTCTGTTCCCTACGGTTGAGTAGGTTTAGGTTAAGCTTAAGCACTAAGTTTAGCATTAACTGCTTAGGTTGCATGTTAGCACAATCATGTTTTTCCAAAAACTCCTCTCCTTGACGGACTTGAGTTTGTAAAATTCCTCAGCCACCCATTGTCCAACCATCTTAGGGTGGGCTGAGTCTAGGTTCTTCACTTTGCTCTTACATTTGAGTTTTCTGTAATTTCACTGTGGGAGGGTGACCTAAAATCCTGATGTTTCCTTCCCCATCCACTGACCACCCCAGGTTCTCTGCATAATGCAAACAGGCCAGTGAGCTGAGAGGCAGGGGACTGGGGTGCTCACCCTGCCCTGGGCTCACTGAGTGGTCGTGGGCAGGTCACATCCCTTCTTCAGCCTTTGGTTCCTTCCTCAGTTGGTCTCTGAAGTTCCCTGTGGCTTCCCTGGTGCTAGAGCCCTTGTTTTCAAGGGGGCTGGGAGAGGCCAGCATCCCCGACTCCCTTTGCGTCAGTCCGTCTATGGGATAACCTCACCCTCTGTTTGCCCTTCTCGTTTTTCCTAGATCAGGATCATCTGGATAAAGAAATAGAGAAACTCCGGAAACAACTTAAAGTGAAGGTCAGCCGCCTCTTTGAGGCCCAAGGTATTGGCCTGGGGCGGGAACCGGAAACCAGGAGGGGAGAGAGCCATCGGCTCAGAGTCTGAAGGGCAGGGTTGGGAAGGCCCTCCCAGGTGGGCAGTGGCCTGGGCTGCAAGTGAGTGGCACTAAAGCTGTGGGTGGTGGGGAGTAGTTGTCTCTAGCAGTCCAGAGATGGAATGGACAAGGAGGTTTGTGGGGTCTCATTCCTGTCACGAGTTCTTTTCCAGGCACAGGTACACCCTGCCGTATCTTACGTTATATTCTAGGGTATGGGGTGGGGACCAGGATAGCACCCACTGAGGGGACTCATTAAGGCCTCGGTCAGGGGGTCGAGGTCAGAGCTGAATTTCTGGGTAAACCTAACCACTGCAGGTTGGTCCCAGGTCTGCCAGAAGTCTGGAGCTTTCAGGGCAGCAGGGTCACGACTGCAGGTTCTCGATGACTCAGGAGCAGGTGTCCATGGGCGGTGTCCGGTTTGCTGCAGAATTTGAGGCCCATCTCTGTCAAGCCTCAGGCCAAGTGTTTGGCCCGACTCCAGGGCCAGTAGGTTGGCCCGCAGGAGTCCTGACTTGCTGGTGATGGTCTTCTCCCCCTAGGCAAACCGGAGCTGAAGGGTTTTAACCTGAACCCCCTCAACCAGGATGAGCTTAAAGCTCTCAAGATCATCTTGAAAGGATGAAACTCAAGGAAGAAGACGGGGGACCTAAGTCCAGCATCCCACCTTGGCTCCTAGAGGACCAAGGACTCTCCAGCCTTGAAACCTGCAGGGATAGGATCTCCCCTAAGGGGACAGGCATCAGGAATCTGGCTGTGGCTCCCGTATGAAACCTCTTTGTCTGTAGCGCTTGGCTGCTCTGTGACGGCAGGAGGGAACTCTCAGCCTGCCCGGGTCTGCACCTGACCACTGGAGCTGAATGGACACAAGACCCATTGACAGGCCCTGGCAGCCACCAGTGGGTGGGTGGGGGCAGGCCTGTGGGGCTGTGAGAATGTCTGCAGCAGGCACTTCTCATAATGGCCCGCTGTTCAAAGGGGCCCCGGGCAGGGAAGAAGGGAGGGGAGGAGTGGGCACATCATTCCAGCGTTGCTCTCAGAAAGGCAGAGAGGTGTTTTCAAGCAGCGTGTGTAATGGAATTGGAATAAACTCCAGGGGGCTCACAGGTGGTTTCTGAACGAAGGGCAGGATCTCGGGGCTTTGTGGTTCACCATAGCCATCTGTGGGCAGACACGCTCTTTCCCCCACTCCTTCCATTGTGGCCCTTTTTTCCTGCTTGCCCCTCGTAGGGGCCCAGAGTGGCTGCTCTTCAGGCAGGAAGGCCTTGCAGAGTCCTGCCCCAGGCCTGGGTGAGGGGGCTGCCTCGTACAGGCATCCTTACATCCATGATGCCTGTCCACCACCGAAGGCAGGGCTGGGGCCAGTGCTGCTCAGAGTTCCCGTCTGCCTCAGGGGTCTCAGATCCTAATGCGAATGTGCTCTGAGGACAAAACTGTCTTTTGTGTTTGTTGAGGGCTCAATAAATGTTACCTAACTGAGTGCATAGCAGCTGCTAATGTTTACCTGATTTGGTCCTTTATTGAGGGCACACCACTCCCTTTAGGATGCCACCTACAAAGGGACTGTGGTTCCTCCTTGAAATGATAGCAGGGTTAGACAGGCAGCAACAACCACAAATGCCAAAATGGAGAGAGCAGAGCCAGCCCTGATGGCCTAGCAGTTAAAGTTTGGTACACTCTACCTTGGCAGCCCAGGTTTGGTTCCCGGGTGCAGAACCACATCTCTCCTCTGTCAGTAGCCATGCTGTGGTGGCGACTGACAGCAGAAGTAGGAGGACTACACCTAGAATCTACAGCTGTGCACTGAGGCTTTGGGGAGGTGAGGAAAAAAGGGAGATTGGCAACATGTTAGCTCGTGGCGAATCTTTCCCTCGCTCACTCGGCTCCGACAGATGGTTATATAGGAACACAGGTTAGCATGGCCAGATTTCAAGAGAAGCTAGAAATTTGGATTTTTAAATGGAATCTTCTGCCTTTTAAATACTCTAATTCGGAACAATTTTAGAACTTGAATTTTAGCCAAATAAGATACCTTACATAAGCAAAATTTGGCCCAGACCTATGATTTGGCATTATGAATTTTTTAAGTAGACATTACTGTGTATTTTCCTCATGATGGCCCTACGAAGTAGGGAAGTGGAATTGGAAACTAAATGTCCACCCCAGTAGACTAAAGGGATCCATAGCTCCAGATAGTGGAGTATTATACAGCTATAATCAAGAAGAGGGAACCTCTTTGAGCATTGATTTGGAACAAGCTCCAAGATGGGTTAAGTGAGAACGGGGCAGGACAAGTGTCGAATAGGCTGATAATTTGTGTGCAAACACTACGTGGTTCCCTCAGGACAGAAATTGCATGGTTGGGGCACAAGACTGGAAGGGAAGGACGTGTTAGATTGCATGTTTTAAAATATAAATGTAAAATAGTAGGGAGTTGTGGAACTCACTTTGATAGATTCAGTCCTGTATGACTGCCTGGCTCACAATTCCTCCATCTGTCCAAAATTATCCCTGCCTGTCTGGGACAATGAAGAAGAGCCAATCAGATTCTCTTTCCTAGAAATGTGGACCCCATGTCTGGGGCTGGCTGCGCTTGCCTCAGTCACAGACATGGAGGGAAGTCCCCACACTCTGGAGGCAGGAGACCCAGAGTGGTGTGGCTTCTGGCCTTCCCAAGCCTGGCTGGTTCAGTTCTTAGATTTGCCAGTATTTTCCTTCCAAAAACCCTCCCTTTGCCTAGGCAGATTCTGCTATTTGCAGCCAGAAGAACTGTCCTAAGCAGGGAGAATGGTAGGTCCCTCATGGAGCAGTTAGCCCACCAGCCCACTCTTGCAACCCCTCTTAAACCGAGAGGAGACTGAGGAATGTTGGGATGTGGAAATGTTACTTGTAGTCAACTCCCCAAGCCATCTTGCCTGCCAGCCCGAGGCGTTCTAGTTTAAAAAGCTCAGCTCCCCACCTCAAACAGGAAGGCCCAGAGGGCACCTACGTCACCCAGCTGACTTAGATAAGCACATGTTTGCAGAAACCCCCGTTAAGCAGCTCTGCCTTCTTGGCCCTGACCTTATCCATCTGAGAAATGGGGATGCTCTGGCCCACTGCTTTTCAGATGGTCAGAGATCCTGAGTTCTCTTGACATGCAAGGTCAGGGTTTTGCAAGGAGGGGAAGATATACTTAGGGCTCACTCAGCCCTTCCCCAGACCCCTAATAAGTACAGTCTAATCGTGCTGCTTTGCAAGCACAGCTTAAGTCCGCCCCTCACCCCCTGCCCCCAAACCGTGCTCCTGAAGACCCTTTCAGCACTGACCTCCTGAGAGACATCAAAGGTCAAAGCCAGGAAGACTTGGCTGCAGCTGACAGCCGCCATGCCAGGCCTGGTGCCCAGTGACTCCGAGTAAGGCCTGTGCTCGTTTATTAGATGTGCTCTCTCTGGGGTAGCAGAACTTGATGCCTTTGGCCTCGTTGGGCCTGATTGCCAAGTCTGTGAAGGTTAGAGCCCATGCAGTCCTGGGGATTGGCTGTCTCCCGGTGCAGAGATGCCCGCCGGTGGCAGGTGGGAGGGTGTGCATCCAAGGGGCCTGGAACGATTGGCAAGCAGCCTGCCGCTGAGCCAGCAAAGCTGCTGCCAGGCCGAGGGAGGAAGGCGAATGCTCTGAGGTGCTGCCATGCTGGAAATGTGGAGCGGAGAGAGGACTGGGGTGGCACTTCCCGGGGTCGCTCTCCTCCCGGTGGCTGAGGATTAGCTGGAAGCTTTCTTCTGGCCTTGAAGGGAGCGGAACAGCTGCCTCAGCTGTTTTTTCCGGTCGTTGACGCAGCCTGCAAGGCAAGTGAAGTGTTGGGACACTCTGGGATGGCCTGTCCTTGGTAGAGGGGTCAGGGGGGAGTGGAGGGGCCTGTGTCCCCACTATCTGGTGGGAAGAGGGGGGCAGCAGGAGCCACGCAACCACAGACAGCCTGTGGTTTGCATCCTGGCTCCACTCCTGAATCCCGTGGCCCTCCAGCGGGTCATTTACCTGTCTGTCAGTCATCTCATCTGTGAGCCAGGGCATGTGCGTTACGGGGTGAATGTAGGGGTCGTCAGAAAAGGTAATGTTCACTGGGGACTTAGCTCAAGCCAGCGACTGCTTCAGGTGCTGACGTGAATTAACTGTTGAGCCCTCCCAGGAATGATGTGTAGAAGAGAAAACGGAGGCTCAGAGAGGTTAAATGATTTGCTCCAAATCACACACTAAGGAGCAGAACTGAGACTTGAACCCAGGCTATCTAGGTCCAGAGGCCAAGCTCCTAACCTCTACCCCACACTGCCTTTCCTCCTGGCTTTGCTCAGGGAAATGCATTCAAAGCCAGCACAGTGCCTGGTACCGCATAGGTTAGATGTTAGCTTTCTTCCCTTACCCACCCCCTGCACCAGGCGCCATCAATTAAGAGAGGACTCTTCCCCACAATTGGCCCTACTCTGATGGAAGTGTGTCCCAGGGCAGTCCCCGCTGAGACCTCTCCTCTCCCAGCACGTTCACGGTGTCACCCACTTCCTGTCAGCTCTCAGATCTGATTCTCGAGGCAACTCCATGGGCATTGCCTCTTGTGCCAGGGACATTGATGACACAGTGGTCGAATGACTGAATCTCCATGGCCACAACTCCTGACCTGGAGGTGTCTGCCATCTTTCTCAGCACCCCAAAGCCCTGTCCTTGCCTCTGCTGCATGCACCGCTCATCACGGTTTCACTGAGCTGAGAGCCCACCATATTCATCCCCAGGGTTTTTCCAAGTGAGTTTCATGGGATGCTAGCTTTAACTGTAATTGGCTCTTTCATCACTCCCAAATCTTCACAGCCAATGCAAACCTCTTCTCGGAGTTCTAGGCTCATCTCCGAGTTATCTGTTGATCTTTTTCACCAGGAGATCCCTCAGCACATTCCTAATTCATTTCATCAATACTCTTCCTGCCCCAACCAGCTCCTGTTGTATTCACCATCCACCCAGACACTTGACTGGAGACTTGGGGATCATTCTAGAAACTTATAAAGCAGTGGCTCTCAACCTAGTCTACGTTTTAGAGTCATCTGCAAGCTTTTAAAAGTACTGACATCCAGACCAACTGTATCTTTTTTTTTTTTTTTTTTGAGGAAGATTAGCCCGGAGCTAACTACTGCCAATCCTCCTCTTTTTCTGAGGAAATCTGGCCCTGAGCTAACATCCACGCCCATCTTCCTCTACTTTGCACGTGGATGCCTACCACAGCATGGCTTTTGCCAAGCGTTGCCATGTCTGCACCCGGGATCCGAACCAGCGAGCCCTGGGCCGCCGAGAAGCGGAACATGTGAACTTAACCGCTGCGCCACCGGGCCCGCCCCCGACCTGTGTCTTTATCTTCCCCAGGCATCAGTATTTTCTAAAGCTCCCGTGTGATTCCAACATGCAGCCAAGCTGGAGACCCACAGTTCTGCCTCTTTGCTACTCAGATTGGGTCCAGAAACCAGCAGCATTGATCTCTGAGGTGGGCTGTTAGCAAAGACGGCTGCAACAATTCCTCCCATGCCTGTATGCACACCTCTCTGCAAGGTGGCTTTGCTGCTCCTGACATCAAGAGGTGGCGTCTGTTTCCTGGCCTCGTGCATCTGGGCTGGGCTAGCTTTGACTGATGGATTGTGGCAGAATGACACTGGGGGTCTTCTGAGCCTAGGCCGCATGCGGCTTCGCTGTGTCTTCTCTTGCCTTCTTGGAGCCCTGAGTCAACCATGGGAAGGAGCCAGGGCTGGGCTACTGGAGGACAAGTGGCCACCTGGGAAGAGAGGCCCCGCCGGCAGCCGGTGTCAACCACACGTGTGAGAGAGGCCGTCGTCCTAGGCTATCATGTCACGGTAATCTGCCAGGGGCCTGCAGCCCAATGAGCAACACCTGAAGAATCATGAGCGAATGAGAGAGTTGTTTTAAGTCGCTGGGTTGGGGAGGGTTTGCCACAGAGCAGTAGTTAACCCGCAGAGCATCCCGTGGGAGCTGGTTAGCACTGCAGAGTCTCAGACCCCATCCCAGACCTGCTGAATCACAGTCTGCGTTTTAACAAGATTTCCAGGCGATTGTATGCACAGCTTGAAAGCTATATAGTCATCCAACAACGCCACATGGCAGACGCTAGGGATCTGCTGTGGAAAAGCCATTCACAGACCCCCTCTCCTTTGCCTTCCTCAAGGCAAACTACTTGACATCATAGGCTTCCTTGCGGCTGGGGTGACCACATGACCCAGTTGTGGCCAATAAGATGTGAGCAGAGGTCCCTGGGAGGGCTTCCCTTTTGGAACAAAGAGTCAAAGCTTGAAGGAAAGGCCTTGGCCCTTGGGCCTTCCTGCTTCTTCCTGCCTGGGGCAAGGACACAGTGTCTGGAGTTGGAGCAGCCATCTTGCAACCATGAGGCAATAAGCATGAGCACCAAGACAACCTGCTGAGTGTAGCAAAGCAGAAAGAGGAAAGAGCTGGTCCTTCGGGGCATCGTGCAGCCATGTGTCAGTCCTGTGCAGCCCACCCCCAGACCCCCTGTGGCTCAGGACAAGTCAGGCCCTGTCTGGGTAACTATTTGTTGTCCTTTTAGTTGCTTGCCGCCAAATCCAATCCTAAATCATCCTAAACCCTAACAATGATTTAGAACTTCTTTTCATCAGGAAAAGGAAAAAAGGTGCCACAAACAAAATTTAAACAGCAAGTGACAAACTCAGGAAAATAGTTACAATGTCTGACACAGGGGTAATATCCTTAACACATTAGTATCCAAGGCCTTTATAAATTTAGAAAACTGTAAGGAACCCATTGAAAAATAGATAAAGAGTCTGGACAGCTTACAGAAGAAGAAACGCAAATTAAAAACTCTGAAACCTCACCAGTAATCAATGGAATGCACAGAAAACAAGTCAGTACTTTTTACCTGTCGAGTTGGCAATTTTTAAAAAAAAATAAATTCACAATTGGCAAATTCATATAATCTTTCTAGAAAACAATTTGGCTGTAACAAGTCTGTCCCTTTGACCCAGTAATTCGACTTCTAGGACCTGTCCTAAAGACATAGCCAGAATTCCAGCTGAGCTTTATCTAGGAGGATGTTCGTCACAGCATTATTTATAAAAGTAGAAAAGTGGAATTGTGCCAAATGCCCGATTATAAGAAAGCGGCTTAGTAAATTTTGGCACATCCACAAGCTGGAACATCTTACAGCCATATGGTAATTTTGTTGTTCACTGCGCTAAGGGGCAGGGGAGTCTAGCAGTCAAGCTTTCCGTTTGAAGTCAGATTGGAGCTGAGGTTATAAGGGGAGCGCGCCATTTATAACCGAGCCCTCCAGCAAGGTACGTCAACACATGCAGGCCATTTCCTCGTCTGCATGCTGGTAGGAGAGCAGCCTAAAGAGGAAATGAGACCGTGTACTCAGTTTGGACCTGGCCAAAAAGTGTTTCCAAAACAGAGGCTTTTATTAATATTGTTGAATGACATGAAAAACGCGATGTGGAAAAGTGGGACTCTAAACCCCAGCGCCATGCCAATTTTCTAGAAGAAAAAGTAGGAATGTATGCATTTTTGAAAAACTGGAAGCAAATACGCCAGATTGTTAAAGATGGTTGCGTCTGGATGGTTTTTTATTTCCTGCTTTAGTTTTCAAATATTCTGTAATGAGTGTGAACAATTTTGATAATCAGGGAAATTTTTCACTTTTTAAAAACCAAGTTTAAAGTCAAGCCCTGAAGGCTTTAATTTCTCTTAACAGCATATCGCGTGTTTTTTTGTTTGTTTTCCACCTAAGCCTTTGAAATCCACCTCCTGGCAGATTAATAGTCCCCCTCACTATGTGCCAGGCAGTGTTCTGGGCAGATATTGAGGATAGGAACTATTTAACCTCTGTTTTACAGATGAGGAACAGAGAGGTTCAGTCCCTTGCCCAAGGTCACACAGCTGGTAAATTTTAGATCAAATTAAAACAGTCTAACCATTGTGCCAAGCTGCCTTCTAGACTTCCTGGCACCTCCCATGACACATCCCCAGTGCCCACTCCCCACCTGGCCCACATACCAAGGTGCGTGTTGGTCACAAAGTTCCCCATCCCAGACAGGTCAGGAGGCCCCTCCTCTCTGCTGACAGGGCCGTCATTCCACATGAGGTCAAAGCCTCCGACTCGCTTCTCCCTCCCTGTGAGCCTGGACGGCAGGAGAAACGAACGGTTAACGAGGGTGCACCTGGTGGGGCCCTAAGACCCGAGCCAGGTCCCTGCTCCACCCCCGCACCCAGTGGTGCCCACCCTGTCAGAATTCCTTCTTCTGTCCATCCAGTCACTCCCCTTTCCCAGGTGCCCACACAGGCCTCAGAAGGGTCGTCCCCTGTTTTGTCCCCAGGTACCCACACATGCACCTAGTTGTGCTTTCTGGTTTAAAGTCTGCTGTTGTCCTCCCCAGACCATAAACTCCATGAAGGCAGGGACTAGATGTGTCATGTTCTGTACTGTGTCCCCGGTGTGTGGCACAGGCCTAGCACACAGTAGGGGATCAAATGTTTGTTGAATGAATAAATGATGGTGGATATAGTAGCCATCTGAGGTTTCTGCCTCCTGCAGCATTTCACCTTCTTTCAGCCTAAGTGTACCTTGGTTTTTCCTTCAAGAACCACTTCTCCGTCTCTCACCCACATGGCTCAGGTGGGGTTGACCTCACCCCTGGAAGGTGGGCACAAAACCTCAGCCTGGTTGATCAAGTCATAAGGATTGTTTCAGGAATGGGCCAGTGACCCAATCCCCATCAATGACCCATGAGAGTCAGCCTTCAAACTTGTGCTGGAGTAATTGGGAAAAAGCTAATGCAGAGGAGAGGAGAGAGAAGGAAAGAGGGGGAGGGAGAGAGAGAGAGAAGATAGACCATCTAACACCGACTGAGCACCTAGATTCAGCCATTCCTGAAGTCAGACCCTGGATTTTTCCATTACACACACATTGCTATAATAATATATAGTCTGTTATTGAACACTTTCTGCAAGCAAGGCTCTTCACATTATCTTGGTAAATTAATCTAACAATCCTGAGAGGTAGACAGGATGTTTCCCCTTTTACAGATGAGGAAACAGCTCTAGAGAGGTGGAGTGACCGGTCCAGGGTCCTACAGTCAGGAAGTACAGAGGAAATCCTGCTGGACCAGATCTCAGAAAGCTGTAGTTGACCCTGCTCTGCTCTGAAAGGGCTGAGTCCTCGGACCAGGATGCAACTCTGTGTGGACATCTCAATTTCTCCATCTATAAGATAGCAGACAGGCCAGAGCTGTCTCTGAGGGCCACTCAAGTCCCAAGGTTGTTCTGAGCCCCCTGTCTTCCTTGTCGGGAGCCCCGGTCGCCATGCACAGGCGTGCATGAGCGAGGTCGCCTCCCTCACCTGGCCTCCATGTCCACAACGTGCAGGGTGTCTTCCAGGAGGCAGGTCTTGAGCTCGTAGTCCTCCTGGCTGCTGGCTGTCAGCGATGGGGACGCATTGACCTCCAGGAGCCACCTGGGGAGGGCGGGAGGGGCATGGAGAGCCTCAGGGTCACCTGGTCCCCGGAGACCCTGGGATTTCACTGAGAAGCTGGATGGGGAGCCTGGGCCCCACCCTCAATTCAACTCGGGTCGCTCTCTCCATTTTTCCATTAAAAGAAAGGTTGCAGCGGCTAAAACTTTTTGAAAACAATTGTCGCAAACTTGAAATCCCCACAGGGGTCAGGTGGTAACTTAGGAGGCAAGCTGGAGTGTTTAGAAGGATGCCGGGGCCCTCGTGCTGTTACTGCTTTTCCTTCTTCCAGTAGAGCTCTGAGAGCAGGAAAACTTCCCTTTCCTGGTGAAAGTTTGCCTATAGGTGGTACCCGACCTGCCGGGTCAGCGTGGGGAGTAGTAGGGAGGGGTGGAGACTGCGGTGAACTGGAAAGAGCCTTCCATGGCTAAAGGGGTGGCTACGGCCAGCTCCAGGAGCGTGCTGCCCTGTGGGGGTGTGAACCCAGAATTTTGAGATCTTCCAAGTTTTCCAGAAAAGCCAAAAATCCAGATTTTCATGCAAACGCAAAATCTCCCAATTTTTCTTCCAATATTTGGAGATTGTCAATGAATTTAAATTGAAAGCAAACAAACAAAATGACATTCTGACAGTCAAACTCGAAGTTTCTGGAGGCCAAAAGCAGCCCATGGGCCTCCAGCTTGCAAGCTCTTGCTACGTACAACCCTGTCATTTTACAGACGGGAACCCGAAGCACAGAGAGGGGAGGGCTCACGGGTGGGAGATGGAGCCCCCTTTCCACTCTCTGCTGCCTCCTCGCAACTTTGCTCCCCCATCACTATTCACTCTAATGCCCTGGCCACATCTTGCAGGAGACAAAGGACACTCGCTGGGGCTGGAACCCTGTTTCTCTTGAAGCCCGGCCCGACTTAGGTCTTGCTCCAGGGCCCCCACGCCTGGCTCAGACAGCCGCTCCACACCAGGCAGCGGCCCTGGGGAGGGGTTGGGTCCAGGAGCCGCAGTGCTGGCACGGAGCAGCTCAGCCCAGGAACTTGGGCCTGGCTCTGCCCTTGACTCACGGCATGACCCGAGCTCCTGGAACAAGCTCACCAGGCTTTGTGTCCTGCTGTATCGCGCAAGGGCCATCCCCGTGGTCCCTGCCGGCTCAGGCGTGTTCTACTCTTCAACACAAGCTCCTCCACAGGCACTGTGGGAGGGCACCCAATTCTTGGCAGGATCGCCAAGTAACAATATTCCCTGATGTGGCATGCACATCCTCAAAGCACCAGGGCTCACAGAGGGGAAGTTTCTCATCTGATGGTAGGGGAGGGGCCCTGACTCAGCAGATGTTCAGGAAAGTTCTCTTAGTGCCAGGCATGGGGCTCAGTGCTCGATAGACAGCACTTCATTTATTCCTCATAACAATACTACAGGCACAACGACCATTTCACAGATGGGCAAACTGAGGCACAGAAAAAAGAAAGTGTGCCCAACGAGGAAGCAGCAGAGCTGATCTGAAGCCTGGCGGTCCGGGTGCAGAGCGTGTGAACGACCCCCTGGCTGTCTGGCCCGAGCCCACCACTTACGGCTTGAGGTCCTGATCTATGAGGATGTCGTAGCCGTACAGCTCGAAGCAGTGCTTGTCGCTGATGATCACCTTCTGCACGCTCTGCAGGCTCCTGATGAAGATGTTGTCCATGTCACTGAATAGCGTCTCCACCGCCTCAGGCCCGTGCTTTGACGCCAGGTACTGTCGGAAGCGCTGCAGCATCCACTTGCAGCCCTGGGCCCCGTGCACCCGGGTTGGGAGAGGGAGCCTCAGTTAACCAGAACGGGCCTGCCAGGACCCTCAAACAACCACAAGCAGCATGACCCTTAGGCTCGGACAAGAGGGGCCCACCCTGAGTCCTGTGACTAGGGGAACCCCGAGTGTGTCCCTCCTCATGGGGCAGAGATCCTGCATGCCCAAGGGGATGGGCCCACCCAGAGCCTGTGCCTCTCTTTCTAGAGCACAGCCTGGGTACCCACGACCCCAGAAGTCCCTGCCCAAATGCCCTGCACAGGCCTCTTCCCTGGGCCTACCTGCCTGCCTGAGGACGACTGCACTGGCCACGTGTGCACCCGAAGGGTGACCAACAGGTTGCTGTTTAGGGAGGTGGCACTTCCTACTTGGGCACACTTTCTTTTTCTGTGCCTCAGTTTGCCCGTCTATAAAATGACCCTTGTGCCTATAGGGTTGTTAGGAGGAATAAATGAGGTACTATCTATAGAGCACTGAGCCCCATGCCCGTGTGGGACGGAGCCTGCGGGACGGGAAAGAAGGGAGCAGGTGTGAGCCAGGCGCCAGCTCTCCCTGTGCCCCTCTGTCCTGGCTCTTAACTCGGAGAAGTCTCAGAGTTCTTCCTTTGATCCTGGCCTTGCAGGTTATTAGATAGAAATGAAAGCTAGATAGACAGAGATAGATGACAGACATAATGATAGATAGATAGATGATAGACAGATGATGATGATAGATAGATAGATAGATGATAGACAGATGATGGTGATTGATAGATGATAGATGATGATGATAGATAGATAGATGATAGAAAGCGGATAGACAAGCACATCTGTCAAGGTAAGAGGAGAGAACACATTTTGTTCAAGGGTGTGTTGATTTGATTTGTAACTTTTAAATTTTGAGACACGTGATGCCTGGGCCTCCACTCATCCTCTTGCCCTAGGCCGTGCACACGGGAAGGGTGAGTCTGACTTTGCTGGTGAACTATGAACCTAAGACGGGCCCATTCTGGGGCCCTCAGTGCTCCCCACCCCAGCCCCCCGCCCTCCCACCTGGCCCCAGAGGCGGCAGCGGGGGCAGAGGCCCGGCTTCCTCACCTTCTTTGGGTGGTAGTCGGGAGACGTCTTTTGCACGGCCACATTGGTGAGGTGAACATCTGGCAGAGATGGTGGTCAAGGGCAAGTGTGGACAAGAGCGAGCCCTGCTCCAGGGAGCCCTCAGGGATTTAACTGAGACCCTTGCTTGGGAATTGATGGGGAAAGGCACAAAAGAGCCCAGAGGTCACGTGCGTGGGCTTTCGGGTCAGGTGCGCCTGGGTTTGAATCTTGCCCGCATCTATCTTTACTGGCTGTGGGCCCCTGAGCAAGTCACTTAACCTCTCTGAGCCTGTTTCCCCACCTATTAAATGGAGGCGCACAGTAAAATACTGACCTCGTGGTTATTTGAAAGATCAGATCAGACACTGTGAAGAAGCGCCTCTGATAGTGCCCGGCATCGCTGATATTATTATATTACGATTTTTCAACTCCAGAAGAGGGAACCCTTCCTAACAAGTAGAGAGACCAGATACAGAAGAGCCATCTCAGGACATTCGGAGCTCTCTGCCACCAGAGGGGTTCAGGCGGGGTGGCCACTTTGTAAGAATACTGGACAAGTGATCCAGCATTGGGGTGGGGACAAGATGGCCTTTGAAGTCCCAATCCTGAGAGTCTGCCTTTCCGTAATATCATCATCGTCACCAGCAGTAACATCGGCAACACTGCAGCTTACAGAGCACGTTCACACACGTCATCGCATTTGTTCCCCAAACTTTCCCGTCTCACGGATGAGAACTTGGAGGCTCAGAGAGGTTGAGCGACAGCCACTCTGACTGCCCCTTCCTCCGCATCCTCCCCCACAAGCTAGGTAGGATGGATCCCCCACATCTCGTGAAATGCCCGTAAGACGTAACTTTCCCCGGGACTCATTGGGCCAGTTCCCAGATGGGGAAGTAGCGGCTCTCGGTCCCTGACCCAGGTCCAATTCCCCTACAACGCACGCTTCTCCGTGTCCGTGGTCTATGGGACAGGGCAGGGGCTTCAGCCTCTCGAGAGGAGGTGGCATCCTCTTTCTCATCGTTTCCCTAGAATGTCTTCTTTAGAGCTTTTCAAAGACTTTTCACTTTTGCCTGAGAGTTTTTCTGCCTTAATTTCAAAAGAATAAGCACGTGACAAAGCATTAGATAGGAAGAGGGCCCTAAGGTTTAGGGTCCATCAATTTTCAAAAGGGTGTCAAGGCAGTTCAGTGGGAGAAGAGCAGCCTTTCAACAAACGGGGCGGGGACGGCCGGGACCCACGGGCAGAAGGGGGAAGTCGGGCCCTCCCTCTTACCACGGACGAAAGTCAACTCACAGGAACCACGGATCTAAACATAAGAGCTAAAACTATAAAGCTCTTAGGATAAAATCTGGGAATAAGTGGTTGTGACGTTGGGTCAGGCAGAGCTTCTTAGATGCGACACCAAAAACACAAGTGGCAACAGAAAAAATAAATAAACTGGACTTCATCAAAATTAAAAACTTTTGTGATTCAAAGCACATTATCGAGAAAGGGAAAACAGGGCGCAGAGGAGCTTTAGGGCAGTGGAAACACTGTGTATGGTACAATAATGACGCATACATTTGTCCAAACCCATGGAGTGTACGATCCTAATGTAAACTACGGACCCTGGGTGATAATGGTGTGTCAATGTAGGTCCATCAGTTGTAAGAAATGTCCAACTCTGGTGACTGATGTTGCTAATGGGGGAGGCGATGCATGTGCCAGGGCAGACGGCATGTGGGAAATCTCTGTACCGTCCTCTCAATTTTGCTGTGAAACTAAAACTGCTCTTCAAAGATTAAGTCCTTAAAAAAAATGGACCAGAACTGTGAGAAATAAATTTCTGGTTTTTAAGCCAAAAAAAAAAAAAAAGGACAACTCATAGAATGAGAGAAAACATTTGTAAATCATGTATCTAAGAGGGAGTAGTATTAAAAATACATAAAGAACTCTTACAGCTCAATAATAAAGAAGACAAATAACCCAATTAAACAATGGGGAAAGGCTTTGAGAAGACGTTTCTCTGAAGATTTGTGAATGGTCAAGGAGCACAAGAAAAGGTTCTTAACACCATTAGTCATCAGGGAAATGCTAATCAACTGCTCTAGCTCACACCCACTACGGTGGCTTTAATAAAAAGGACAGATAATAACAAGTGTTGACGAGCATGTGGAGCGATTGGAACCCTCAGACCATGCCGGTGGGAACGTAAAATGATGCAGTGCTTTGGAAAACAGCCGAGCAGCTCCTCAAAACATTAAACATAGAATTAGCATGTGACCAGCAATTCCACTCCTAGCATACACCCAAGAGAGATGAAAACATGTGTCCACACAAAAACTTGTACATGAATATTCATAGCAGCATTATGCATAATAGCCAAAAGGTGGAAACAACCATCAACCCATGAATGGATAAATAAAATGTGCTCTATCCATACAACAGAATCTTATTTGGCAATAAAAAGGAAGGAGGTATTGATGCCTGCTACAACATGGATGACTCTTGAAAACATTATGCCAAGTGAAAGAAGTCAGGCACAAAAGACCATATATTGTATGAATGCACTTATATGAAATGTCTGGAACAGGCAAATATATAAAGACGGAAAGTGGTTGCACAGGGCTGGGAGGGGGGCTGGAGGGAAATGGGAACTGAAGGCTCATGAGTATGGGGTTTCTTTTGGGGGATGATGAACATGTTCTCAAACTGATTGTGGTGATGGTTGTGTGAACACAATGAAAACCATTGGGTTGTGTGCTTTAACGGGTGAATTGTGTGGTATGTGAATATATCTCAATGAAGTTGTCATAAAATAGACAGGAAGAGAGGATGTTCAGGCAGAGCAGGTTACTGACTCAGGGGAACTCACCGCGTGTGATGGAGGAAGCATTGTTGCCAGCACTTCACACTCCTCCACACCCTGCTCCTGCCTGTGAGGAGGAGAAACTGGGGCGTGCCCTAGTTTCGGGGCAGAAGCAGGGGCTAAAAGAGGAGAGTGGGGGACGGTCGGCTGAACTCCATCCTCCCTCTCCACAGACGGACTTGAAATCAGGTTCTAATGGAACAAAGAGCCTGGTGGCAAAGAGTAAACAAGCAATTCAGATCAATCCATAGAGAAGTGGAACTGATTCGTCATGAAATATTCCAGGCAAACAGAATTTTCTTAGCTTAGAAATGACAATACAAATCACAGAGGAAATCAGTGGACAGAGTCAACTATGTAAAAGTAAAAAGAATCAGATATCAAGGCAAAAATGAAAGGCAAATATGACTAGAGAAAAGATTTGTAGCAAATATGATAGGCTAATGTTTTTGGGTTTTGTTCTTTTTTTTCTTTTTTTGCTGAGGAAGATTTGCCTGAGCTAACAGCCATTCCCAATCTTCCTCTTTTTCTTTTTAACATGTGAGCCACTGCCACAGCATGGCCACTGACAGATGAGTGGTGTAGGTCCATTCCTGGAAACTGAACCACTCAGCCACAGGGCCAGCCCTGAGGTGGATATTTTTGAATTTTCTGTGAGTGTGTGTGTGTATATATACATATATATATGAACATATATTTTAATAATTGTGTGTAAACTGTATATATATACACACGCATATATATTTAAATTTAGGTTAAAAATGTCTTATTTTGTGAGCCAAATTTGCTTTATTATTTTAAAAGTTGGTGTGTAATATCTGAAGCAAATATGGCAAAATATTAGTATCTGTTAAATCTGGACAGTAGATGCATGGGTTTTTGTTGTAGTCTTTTCTGCAGTTTTCTATATATTTTAAATATTTCAATATTAAAAATTTAAAAACAATGAAAAGAAGGGTGGAAAATTACGTGTATTCACTCATTGTGAAAATAGCAAAGCCTCATTCAATAGAAACTAGCCCTGGGAGAGAGCTGGAGTGTTTAATAAGGCCCCACAAGGGCAGGAGATGTGCAAACAGCTTTAAATGGGGGAGAGGGGACCACTAACGTGTCCTGAGGCGTCCCACTGGGCCAGGCCCTGTTCTAAGTGCTTTCCATCTATTGTTTAATTTTAGTGAAAAACGAGGTGGCAAAACAACGAAACTAAAATAAATTTGATGACTTGTATATGATAAATGCTTGTTAGAATTACAAAATAAAACAAACATACTAGAAATGCTGTAGTTGGCAAAATAGAAAAAAACAAACTGCACAAAATTTCCCGAGTAGGAGGGCCTACACTCATTACCCATCATGAGGCAAATGCGTTACCTCGGACGGACACTCAACGGAACGCTGAAATGAAGGCAGAGAGAGGTGAGGCGGCTAAAAGCATCGGCTGGGTCACCAGGGCCAGCGGCTTGGCAGCGTCGCCCTGCATTTCCATCTCTCCCACACGCAGGTGGTCGAGTCCTGCCGATTTATCTCCTAAATATTTCTGGATTGTCTACCCCTTTTCCTCTGACACTCAGGTCTAAAAACCTTTAAAACTGTTTTTTGATGTTTATAGTTTAACCAGATAATACACCCACGTTTCAAAAGTCAAAAGGTACAGAAATGTATAAAAGGAACTACCTCCTTCCCAGCCCTGCCCCACCCACCCATTTCCGCTCCCAAAAGCAACCGCTGTTTCCAGTTTCTTGTACATCCTTCCAGAGATGTCTACGCACAGATAAAAACATATACAATCATGCGTGGCATAACGATGTTTCGGTCACCACAGCCCACGTATAGGATGATGGTCCCGTAAGATTAGTACCACACAGCACAACCAGAAGCACACACAACTAGAATGTACAACTATGTACTGGGGGGCTTTGGGGAGAAGAAGAAAAAAAAAAGAAAAAGATTGGCAACAGATGTTAGCTCAGGTGCCAATCTTCTAAAAAAAAAAAAAGATTAGTACCATATGGCCTATGTGTGTAGTGGGCTACACCATCTAGGTTTGTGTAAGTGCACTCCATGATGTTCGCACAATGACGAAATCGCCTAATGACACTTTCCTCAGAATGTATCCCTGTCATTGAGTGATGCATGATTATATAGAGATATAATTTTTATATAAATGGGAGCATACTTTTCACAGAGTTCTACACTTTTTTTTCCCCAATTAACAGTGCATCTTGGAGATTGTTTCCTATCTGCACATAAGGCACTTCCGCCATTCCTTTTTACAGCTACATAGCACTCCATTGCGTAAATGAGCCATGCGTTTAGTTGTCTCCTAGTTTTCGGCTCTCACAAACAGGGCTGTGCAGAGAAGAATCTGTAAACCTCTCTTTCCCTGCCTTGTGCGTGTATCTGTAGGATAAGCTTCCCAAAGGAGAACTGCTGGGTCAGAGTCTGTGCGTCAGTCTTTGATAGACATTTGCCAGATTGCCTCCCAAGATGTTGTGCCAATTTACACTCCCACCAGCAACATATGCATTCGCCCCGCCTCGCCAACACAGTGAGTCATCAAATTTTTGGTCCCTGCCAATTTGACAGGTGAAAATGGCATCGTATTTGAGAGAATGAGCCAATGACTAGGCGCTGGAGCACAGGCACATAAAAGGATGCAACTGCTCTCCTGAGGGGCTCAAACCATCCGATCCTAGAATACGGATCAATGTGAGTGTTAGATCCAATACCCGTGAATCACTGTCAACGTTGGGTCCTAATATGAGTCAGTGTGAATGTTAGGCACACCAACAGTGTGATCATCAGGCAGAGCAGTCGGGATGGGCTGCTCTGAACAGACTGGGGCTGCTTCCCTCGGATCCTGGGGGATCGCCCGCCCCCTCAAGACTCTAAGCTCCTGGAGAGAAGGGCCCAGGCCCGTCTTGCTCACTGCTGTACCCCCTGTGCCCAGACCAGAGCATGATCCTCAGCAAGCCCCCAGCCAAATGTGTGGAATGGACGAGTTCTCTCCGGACCAGCCAGAGGACGGGAGGGGCAGGGCGCGCGGGGTACGGTCAGGCGGGGGTCCCAGGATACACTGGTCATCAATGCTGCTGAGTGTGAAGCGCGTGTTGGAGAACCGGGCGAAGCCATCCCGGTACAGCCAGGTCCGCAGCGGGATGTACTGTGGAGCAGGTGGGAACCGAGGAGAGAAGAGGGAGGGGAATAAATACAAGCACCCCCAAGCCTGCTGGCTTCTGCAGGAAGAGCTTGCTCAAACATCAGCCTCCTTCGATTCTGCCCCCTCCTTCCCTGGGGGTGGGGGCGGGGAGATGCAGAAGGGAACAAAAGGAATGGGGCTCTTCTCTGCTCTACAGCAATGTGCGTCACCCCCGGGCTCAGGGTGTGTCCATATTCCCCATAAGCCAGTGAGCCTGTCTCGGACACCCTATCTCCTTGTGCCCACCGTAGAGTAGCACACCATGAAGGTTTAAATGTTTGTTGAATGAATGAGTGAATGAATGGGTGGAGGGAGTAAAGCAACAACTTGTTTAAGAGAGAGGCTCTGGGGCTAGGCTGTCTGGCTTTGAATCCCAGCTCTGTTCACCAGCTGTGTGGCCTTGGGCAAGTCACTCAACTCCTCTGCATCTGTTTCCTCATCTGTAAGATGAGAATGATAGAACCTACTTGCCCAGTTAGCAGGAGGGCCGAGGAGATAGGACCTGCTGCATACCAGGGCCTGGTACTTAGTAGGTGGTCAATAAATGCGAGCTGTGCTTACCGTGGGTGACTGGGGGAATAAAGAACAGGTAGGGGGGGCAGCTGGGCTCTGAGACAGCAAAGCTTGGGTCCATCTACCTGCCCCTGGCCCACCCTCAGATGTCCCCCCGGGGCGGGTAAAACCAGTCGAGCTCACTCAGAGGTCCCCAGAATGACTTCTGCCCCTGCCCCCCAGGCCAGCAGCCCCCCACCCACCACTAAGACAGGAGGGTCCCTGGCTTAGTCACTCACTGACATCACCAGCACGTAGACACGCAGGTCAAACTTGCGGCCTGTCAGGCAAGGAAAGAATTAATTTCTGTAACAAATATCAAGGGATCACTGGGCACCGTGCTAGGTTTGGGCGTCCAGCAGTGGACAGACAGACAGGAATCCCAGTAAAACCATACGAGGTACAAGGGGAGGATAACTGGGGGGAGGGTCGATGTTGGGAAAGGCTGGAGACATGGTGGTCAAGGAAGGCCTCACGGAGCAGTGGGGACCCGAAGGAGGAGAAGGTGCCCACCTAGCCCGGGGGGGCGGGACCCTCAGGCGGGAGCAACCGAATGAGCGGAGGCCCGGAGGAGGTGAAGAGCTTCGTCCAGGGGCAGAGTGGAAGGCGGTCAGCGAGGTCAGCAGGGGCCAGGGCATGTGCAATTTTGAGAGTTGGTGTTAGCAGCCATGGGAAGCCACTGAGGGTCATGGATCCCTTGGGCTGCTGTGTTGGAGTGGAGCGAAGGGGACCAGAGCAGCAGCCAGGCACCAGTGAGGAGGCCAGCCCAGGTGTCCAGGTGGGAGAGGACAGTGGCCAGGACTGGGATGGAGGTGAGAGCGCTGGCCAGACAGATCGGAGAGCTGTGTGGGAGCTTGATGAAGAGCCGGATGTGGGAGGGGAAGAGAGAGATGCACCCAGCACCCTCTCTGACTTCTGGCTTAGCAACCAGGCGGTGGAGAGCTACATCCCTGGATGCGGAGGGCTGGGGAATGCGCCACATGGTGGGGGGAGGACGAGGGATGGATTTTAGTCATGTTGGGTTTGAGTTGCTGGGAGATGCCCAAAAGGGGAGGTCACAGGCTGTGGGACATCAGGGTCTGGGATGTGGGGGTAAGGTCTCGGCTGGAGACAGAAAGCTGGGGGTCACTGGCATCCAGGTGGTGTTTAAAGCCACGAGACAGGATGGGGTCAGGGGGGAGGGAGGGAGGGGAGGAGAAGAGACCCAAGGACTGCCCCCTGGGGAAGGACATTGCCCGAGGGTGGAAAGAGCCAAGTGGCATCAACACTATTCAATGATGCCCTTGCTCGATTTACTTCATGACGCCCACCACCGTGTGGACCTATCTTATTCATTTGTTTCTGATTTATTGCTGTCTGCCCATCTGGGGCGTAAGCTCCATGAGAGCAGGGCAGGCAGCACCCCGGACAGTGGCTGGTACTGAGTGGCTCCTATAAATATTTGTTGAATAAACTCACGAATGAGTTGCTTCTTGAAGAATGAGGAGAATTTTAGTGAACCAGAAGGGAGTGGGAAAGGACATGCAGGCGGAGGGAACTGCATAGACAATGGCTAGGAGGTGGGAGAGTGCAGGGTGGACCTCCCTCTGCATCCCTTCATGCCTGCTGTCAGGTTGAGCCCACGTGAGGCCGCTAGTCAAGCCTTGTTGACTGACTGTTTGACTAATGGGTCAGCGGAAGGGCAGGGAGCAGAGACGGCCATCTCACCTCCTATCAGGTAGGGATTTTCGATATATCGCTGAGCTACATAGTTCTCCACGGGAATGTCCTCTTTCTGGTCGTCAGAACTTCTTGCGTCCTAGTTGTAACAATAAGCAATACTAACATTTATGGAGCATTTCCTGTGTACTAGGCACTGTGTTAGGCACTCTACTTGGGGTATGTCACTTGATCCTTAAGTCAACTGCATCAGGGAAGTACTAGTGTTATCCCCATTTTACAGATGAGAAACTGAAGCACAGATAGGGGGAGTGACTTGCCCAAGGCCACACAGCTGGTCAGTGATGCAGCTGGGAAGTGGACCTACACAGGCTAGGCCCAGAGCCTGGGCATTTAACCTCCAGACCCGCACTGCCCAATAGGGCAGCCGCTGGCCACATGTGGCTCCATATAGTCACAGTGAAATTGATTAACTAAGTGAAATTACATGCTACAACGTGAATGAACCTTGTAGACATAATGCTAATTGAAATTAGCCAGACGCAAAAGGACGCATATTGCATGATCCCACTTATGTCAGGTACCTGGAGTACCACATCCACAGAGACAGAAAGTAGAATGGTGGTTGCCAGGCACTGAGGAAGCTGAAAAAGTCCTGGAGATGGATGGCGGCGATGGTTGCACAACGCCACTGAACTCTGCACTCAAAAATGGTTCAAATGGCAAAGTTTATATGTATATTACAATAAAAAAGGAAATAAAAAATCCAGTCTTTGGGTCGCACTAGCTGCATTTCAAGTGCTCAGTATCAACCCGTGGCTGGCGGTCACCAGGGTGGAGAGCACGGTATGCACTGTTTCCATCCCTGTGGAAGCTTCCGTGGGTCAGAGCTGCCAAGAGCACACACAAGCCCCCGAGGACATTCCGCTCCCTTCTCTCCTGCTAGTTCCTTCCCAGCCAGCGCAGCTCAGGAAGAAGCAGCGCTCTCTCCCACCTGCTTGCACACCCTTCCCCACCCACTGTCCCCTTCACAGCGACCTTGCGAGGAAACTGAGGCCCAAAGTCAGGTGTCACACATTTGAGGTCACATGACAGCCCAGTGGCAGGGACACTGGAACTTGGGGCTTCTGGCCCCAAGGGCAGGATTTTCTACACCTCTCATCACCCCCGCCCCCCATGCTGCTTCAGGACAGAGGCAGCCAGGCCTCCCCTTCAGGGACCCCCCACTTAGACTCACATGGCTGCCAGAGGGGTTGGCAGTGCTCCGGGCTGGCTGGGCCTCCAGGCTGGTGAGCTTCTTCCTGGCGTTGCCCTGATGGTTTCATGGGAGAATCCGAGACACACAGCGGAGGGGGGAAACGCATTTATTGAGCGCCTGCTGTGAGCCTGCTGCTGCAGGAGGTGCTGGTCATGAGGGAGTTTGGTCATCCCACAACTCTCACCCTCCCTGCACCATTATCATCTCTAAGGTTCTGAGGGGTTGAGCAATTTTCCCAAGACCACACAGCTGCTGAATGGTAGAGGCAGGACTGGAACCAGGGTTTCTACTGCACCGCATCCTGCGACGAGGATGGGGTGGAGGGGAGGAAGGGAGCCAACTTAGGCTCAGTCTAGGACCTTGAGGAAGAGTTAGTTAGCTAAACTATTCCCAGCCAGGTGAGCAGGAGGCCCAGGCAAAGAACACACTGTTCTCAGCTTTTGGGCATATTAATTCCTTGCATCCTCAGCAGGTATTATTACTATCCCCCAGTTACGTGGGCACAGAGAGGTAAAGTAACTTGCCCCAGGTCCCACAGCTATTAAGTGGCAAGGTCAGGATTTGAACCCAGGCAATCTGGCTCCAGAGAGCCCATTCCCATGGGCAGGCCTGTGGACAGAGCTCTTCTACCAGCCCTCTGAGCTTTGAGGGCAGGAAGAAAGGGCCCCTCGTCCCAGAAAGAGCAGAGGAGGGTTTGGGGAGGAAGGGGGAGAGGCAAGCTCACCTTCCTCCAGTCCATGATGTCCTTCAGCCTCCGGAAGAGGAAGATGCCCTTCCCCTGTGACCGGGCCACCTGGGGGGGTGAGGTTGGTGAAGAAAGGTGGGCTCTCAGCTCTGTGTGCTTCCTTGTTGGCCCCTGCGCCCAGGCCCCTCCCCAGCACTTCTGTCTCCATCTTCCCCACGGCCCCCAGCCTTCCCCAGAGGAATGGCCCCTCCCGCCCCCTGCAGGGGCTGGGACAGTGAAGGTGCTAAGGCCAGGGGAGGCAGGGAAGCGGGGAGGAAAGTGCAAGACCGACCTAGCTCTCAAAGGCACGCAGTTGCATGCATAATACAAAAGAGCAGACAATTAAAAAACCATTTCCAAGAGTCCTGGGAACATATCATCCAATTCTTTTTTTGGAAATCAATTTGCCTTCCTAATTAGGTTTTGCTTCGGCTAACACTGAACTCACTCTGCCTTCGCTGAATCCCAGCATGGATAATTCATAGCTTCCCAGAGTCTAGGGGCTGGGGAATTTTTAATATCATGCAGAGCAGTCGGCACCAAAGGCATTACTCCCTCCTGTGACATTCCTCTACGATGTCACCTGCCTGGCCTTGCACACCCACAGCGCCAGGGAGCTTACCACCCTCCCCCACCTCCCGACAGCCCATTTTGTTGCAGGATAGCTCTAGTAAGCAGTCATCCAACAGGTATATATTAGGTGTCTACTGTGTGCTGGGCATTATGCTATAGCAGTAACCCAGATCTCATGGAGCTTTCACAGCCTAAACCGTATTGAGCTAAAATTTGCCAGCCTGGTTCTGGCCTCTAGGGCTTCCTAGAACAAATCTGATTATTGGGGCAGATCAGCCCTTTGATTATCTGCAGCCTCTGAGCAGGTCTCCCTGAGTCATCTTTTCTCCAGCATAAAGGCCCCCAGCGAGTGCGAAGTCTCATTTCCCTCTGTTCTCCTCTGAGCACGGCCCAGCTCGTCAACGTGCGGCTCTCTGTACAGTGTAGGGGCGGGCAGAGCTGTCAGGCCCGGCTCTACAGGTTGTCCACTGCATGAAGGGCTCCCAGGTGTGGGGGCAGTGGAAGCTGACACCCAGCCCTGCTCTGCCTGCAGTACTGTGCACCCTGGTTCAGGGCTATGTGTTCTCAGAAAATGGCTCGGGGACAGTCACATGGGCACAGTATTTTGGAAAGCAACTAATCAGTGTGCTCCAAGGGCTTCCAGCCATTCACAGCCATGCAAAGTCTTCATGAAAGATCACCGAACGTCAACAACGAAAAGACACTCAGCTTCATTAGTCTTCAGGGAAATGCAAATGAAAACCCCTAAAGGATACCACCACACACTCCCTGAGAACGGCTAAAATTAAAGACAGACAATGTCAAGTGTTGATGAGGACGTGGAGAAACTGGAACTCTCACGACTGCTGGTGGGAGTGTCCACTGTTTGGAAACTGGCAGCATCCACTAAAGCTGCACTAGGCACCCCCTATGACCCCGCAGTTCCTCTCCTAGGTACCTACACGACAGAAACACGTGCATATGGGCACCCATGGACATGTACAGGAACGTCCATGGCAGCCCAAATCATCATAGCTCCAACCTCGAAACTCCCAAAGGGATAAACACCCACTCAAGGAATAGTATACAACAAGGATCATTAACAATTACCCACATCAGTACGGATGAAGTGCATGAAAATAACATTGAGGGACAGAAACCAGATACAACGTAGCCATACTATATGATTCCAATTATTGAAAGCACAAAAGCAGGCAAATGAACCTATGCTGTTAGTGACTTGGGGAAAGTGGAAAAGGGTCTGAGGGGAGCTGTTGAAGAGCTGGTAATGTTCAGTTTATGGCCTAGGTGCTGGTTACTCGAGCGTGTTCACTTGTAAAATTTTATCAAGCTGTACTCCTATAATCTAGGCACATTCTGTTTTATTAAACTTCAATTAAAAAGTTTTTTTGAGGTTCACACGTTATGATGTAGGAAGCCCGGCCCCCACTCCCACTCCTGTTGGCTGCCTCCCCTACAGCCGTCCCCCTTGAGGCTTGACAGACCATATTCTTGTTTTCCCAGCCTCCCTTGCAGCTAGTGGAAACCATGTGACCAGTTTTGGCCAATGAGACCTAAGGCGAGATCGGCTTGGAGCTTCAAGGCTTCTGAGAAAGATTTCCTCTCTGTTAAAAATATTGGGATGGGAGTGAGAGAGAGAGAAAGACAGAGAGAGAGAGAAAGAAAGAAATGCCTGGCCCCTTTCCTTCCTTCTTTGAATGTCACAGACTGAGGAGGTGATGCCTGCAAATACAGCAGCCATGTCACATGGATGAGGTGACAAGCCTGATGACAGAAAGCCAACACACTGAGGATGCAGAGTGGACAAAGAGAAGGAGCAGGGCTTTTAAGGGCATCATTGAGCACATTCCCAAACCTGGAACTTCCTGCCCCCAGCTTTCTTGTTATATGAGATAATGAAATGCCTTTGCTGCTTAAAGCATTGTTGGTAACTGACATGCCTGTTCCAGGAGATGCCCTCCTAAGGGAATAATCCTACAGTGGAAAATAAACTTCCTGCATCATCATCTATCAGGGTTGTTAAGACTGGAAATCACCTAATAGCTAGCTCCAGCAGATTGTAGTTTCCAAAAGCAGTCACAACAATATTTCCAGTCCCATATGTTTTGCAGAACCTTGCTACCCCTGACCTCCATCAAGCGGTAAAGTCAATGTCCCCTCCTCTTGAATCTGGGCGAGCCTTTAGGACTGTCTCGAACAATCGTGCATGGCAGAAGTGACGTTGTGTGCATTCCAATGCTGGGTCATAAAAGTCAATACAGCTTCCACGCAGCTTTCTCTTTGGGGATGGGCACCCTTGGGACCCAGCCCCCGCGCTGCGAGGAAGCTCAGGTCACATGGAGAAGCCACAGGGAGGGCCACTGAGCCTTCCAGCCCTCAACTCTGGCTGAGCTCCCAGCCGGCAGCCGGCACCAACTTGCCAGCTGAGTGAGTGAGCCAGCGTGGAAGCAGACCTTCCTGCCCTCAGGGAAGCTGCCTCAGTGGAAGCTGGAGCAGCGACGAGCCATCCCTGTCAAGTGTTCCCCAAACTGGAGGCCCACGAGCTAAATAGGACACGGCTGTCGTTTCAAGCCATGGAGTTTTGGGGTGCAGCAATGGAACCAGAACACCAACTTTAGGAAAATGCTTCATAACAATGGCACCACCAGCAGCTAAGTCTTCTCAGATGTTCTGTATGTGCCAGGCACAAGGATTTACACACACTACCTCATTAAAGTTTTCTTTAAAACTCCTATATATAGGCATTAATATTATCCCCATTTTGCCGCCAAGGAAACCAAGGAACAGAGAGGCGAGCACTCTGCTTAAGGTTACCCAGCCAGTAGGTGACAAATTCAGGACAGTTAAATCTGTGCTTCACAAGCCTGGCGCTCGCGCACCTCCTGCAAAGTGCCGGGGAGAACACAAAATCACGTGATCAACATGGTGTGACTTCCGGGAGTATGACCTTTACTTGATAATTTGGGAGGAAAACATTTTTATATTATTTTTATAAAAAGATACATTATTGATTAGAAAACAATGTGAATGAATATTAGAATGAACCACGCTTTGATTTTGCACCACGTGTGGCCACTCGCAGCCTTGCAGATGTGGCTGGTGGTCTCCCCAGCAGCCCTTCCCTTTTTTCCCTGCCAAGAGAATCCCACTCAGATCTCCTCTTCCCCGTGGCCCTTCTCTCCGGGGAGGTCGGAGCCCCCGTGGTGGTCCCATGCCTCTCCCTGCCAGGTGATCGGTTCAGGGATGGAACAGCAGGCTGCCAGCGGAAGTCTGCTACAGGCACTTCTGGGAAGCTGTGTCTTCTTCAAATGGGACACAAGGCCAGGGGGCAGGTGGAGGGGTGAGGAGGTGAAGCTACACCTGCGGCAGCCGTTTTGTGACCGAGAGGAGCAGCCAGCCCACTGGGTTGGGAATTGATGATGACGTTCAGCGGCCCAATAAACCATCCCTGGAGTCGACCTTGCACCATTAAAGGAAATTCTCTGGGGTCTGTAAACTTGAATGAGAAAAAATTTCTCATCTTTATTTTCATTAACCACCCCCCAACCAGATTTTCACACTGCCTCCTGTTACGAACGCAGCAACAAATCCTAGACTACCAGCCACACCAAAGATGTAGCTCTCAAAAGAAATCAGTTCTTTTTCTATCGCATTACGATTGTTACAGATACCTCAAAATACTGTTTATGCTCATGATGACTTTGAAATTACGGTAACCGTTGGGCCTGCTGTAGCCTCTCTTTAATTGTTAATGAAAAACGCTTACATTTCTACAGCATGAAGACTGTTTTAATAGTTTGTGTGGCAGCCGGGAGAAGGCCCTCGAAGGCCTCCGACGGCGGGAGAGCCATGGCTGGGAGCGCCAGGCGCGGCCGCTGAGATGCAGGCTGTGCTCGCCGGGCGGGCCTCGCTGGCTCGCTGGGGCGGCTCCAGGCCAATGACCGAGGACTGCAGGGTCGTGAAGGCTGGCCCACTCCTGGGAGACAGGGGACGCCTCTGACAGTGACTTCAGCTTGAGGCCTCCCCGCAGCCTTGCTGAACTTCCTGTAGGCTGCACAGCAGTCTAGCGGCTTCCGCCCAACCTTCCCTCCCTGTCTCCCTCACTGGGGTCTACAGCTCCCCCAGCCTCCCAGGCGCCCTCTCCCTATTCTCTCACAGGCAAAACTCTGGTGTGTTGAATCTCTTCTTGGCGTCTGTTTCTCCAAGGACCCAGACTAACACGGCTTGATAACTGTTTTTCAATATAGCTGCTTTCTTTCACAATCAAGCCTGTGTTATGTGATGCTTTGGAAAACATTACTCTGTGACAGGGTCCACACATCTCACCAGATGCCAACGAGGCCCACGGCATGAGAACGGTCCAGAAGCCCTGCCCTCTCGTCGAGTTACTTTAATTGCATTCTCTGTTATTTGCTACCCAAAGCATCCCAACCCTTAGGAGATTTCAGTGAAAAAGCGTGAGAAGCTCCGATTGCGGTAAACCCGAGTCATGGAATGTTCAAATGCGGCTCTTCCTCTCCTGCAATTTGGACGGAGGCCTCCAGAGCAGAGGTTGGGTCCTGGGACGCCCACAGCCAGCCCCGAGTGAAGTGCTGGACCAGCCCCATGGACACACAGATAGACTGACAGACAGGCCCCGGTCCTGACAGCCTGGTGCCTGCCTCCCAGCCACATGAGGGAGGCTGGGGGAGGCGGTGTGGTCCCATTGGTCTGGGTCCCACCCACCTCCCCACCAACCCAAAGGGCCTGAGCTGGTGGGAGGGGAGAATGTTTAGACAAAAAAAAGTTTGGATCGAGGAAATTTTTACCCTAGACTGGACTTTTAAATGCCAAATCCAAGGGCTTGTTCTTATGGTCCCGAGAGTGATAGCAAAGCTCAGTGGGCCGGGCCTGGTGGGAGGAGGGGCCCCGCGGGGTAGCATGGAGGGGACGATGCGGCCTGCTCCCTTCTGAGTCCGACTCAACTCCCCTGTCCAGGACTATTCTGCTGCCAAAGAGGAAGATGAAAGCTCACAGGCCCCCGGGAACGGAGCAGAGGAGACCCCGGAGGAGAAAGGCAGGCCATCGGCTGCCCCAACGGGCCCGGCCACTGCAACCATGTGAAAATTCTTGTGTGTGGGTGGAGGAGAACCAACTGCACCACAAAGATAGGCCCTGTGGGAAGAGTGGAGGGATCCAGGGGACTTTTTCCCTCTATCTTCCAAATTTGGGGTTAGGTTCTATTTTTTATCATTTCCCCACCCCAAAGGAATCCAAGCAACAGGATCCCAGAACGAATGCTCTAGCCCCGTGCTTCTCAGAGTGCAGTGCCCAGACCAGCAGCACCCCCATAACCTGCGGTGATGATCAATTTTATCTGTCACCTTGGCTGGGCAAGGGTGCCCTGTTGTTTGGCCAAGCGCTAGTCTAGATGTGACTGTGCAGGGATCCTGTAGATGGGATCACGTCTACAATCAGCAGACTTTAAGTAGAGGATGTCATCCTGGATGACGTGGGTGAGTGTTATCCAACCAATTGAGGACTGAAGAGCAAAAACTGAGGTTTCCAGAAAAAGAAGCAATTCTGCCTCAAGACTTTCACATAGAAATCCTGCCCGAGTTTTCAGCCTGCTGGCCTGCCCCTGCGGGTTCCAGACTTGCCAGCCCCCACAATATCACGTGAGCCAGTTCCTTAGACACACACCCAAATGGCTCTGTTTCTAACTAGAGCTAGAACTAGAAATGCACCTTCTCAGGCCCCGTGACAGGCCTGCACCACGCCAGGCACTTTAACAAGCTCTTCAGAAAATTCTGACGCACTCTCACGTCTGAGAATTACGCCCCCACAGTGTCAGGACTCAGTGTTGTTCGAAATGCAGACTCTTGGGCCCCGCCCAGACCCGCTGAGTCAGGCTCCTCATCTTCACCAGGTGCCCCATGATTTGTGGGCACATTCAAGTCTGGAAAGCGCTGACCTCGGGCTTCCCAGGGGCACGGGGAACAGACGGTGTGGCCTGGACTCTCGGACATGAGAATAAAAATGGTCAATTACTGGGCGCCCGAGTCCCAAGCCCTTTATTTAACTTGTATGATTCACATACACGACATGTACAGCTTCACGGAATTCTCTCACAACCCTGTGGGCAGGCACACCTGTTAATTCCATTTTACAGATGAGGAAATGGACTGAGAGGGGTTGAGTAACCTGCTCAGGGTCACACAGCTGATAAGTAGCAGACACAGAAGTAGAACCCAGGCTAGTCTGACTAGAAGCACCCACTCTCCACACCCCACACCCCAGACGCGGTGCCTCAGCTATTCCGGAGAGAGGACACACACACACACACACACACACGGAGCCAAGATTCCTCCTCTTAATTACAGCTGTCGTTGTGTCTGCCGCTACAAAGGCCGTGGGCTGGGAAAGGAATCAACTTAATATGCGATTGTTCGTTCCCAATTACACAAATCACCATTTGTCTGAGAGGATAATGCTGGGAGCTGGAATGCGCGCAGTGGGTGACAGTGTTCATCGGCCTAACTCCTTCTGCTCCGGCTCCAGAGCCCTCCTCACTGCCCCTTCGCATCGCTGTCCTTGTCTGCTCCGCCTCCAAGATCCCATGCATCGGCCCACACAGGCCCCACAAGGAAGGGCTGCTCCCTCCTACGCGACCCCCAACTCCCTTCCTGAGGGCTGGCACAAGCCCAGAAAACATCAGGGGGCTTTGAGGAGGCCCTTAAAGGCTAGGGTGGCTTTGCGGTGAGGGAGGAAGAGGAAGGTTGAGGGCCTGGTAGGTGCTCTGCCACCCTCGGCCTCCACTCAGTTTCTGGGTCCCTAAACGGCTACCCCCAGATGCAGGGTCTTTGGGCATGCAGTTCTCTCATTCCGGAATGCTCTTCCCTACCTCTGCCCTTCTCCAGGCTGACTCCTCTGCATCCTTCAGGTTGCAGCTTAATGCTAATTCTTATAACAATAATAATAATAACAACTATCATTTATTGAGTACTTAATATGTGCTTTACCTGTGCTAACTCACTTATCACACAACAACACTATGCTATAGGTACTACAGTTATTCTCACTTTGCAGATGGGGAAACTGGGGCCCAGGGAAGTTAAGGAATCCGCCTGAAGTCACACAGCCAGTACGTGGTACAGCTAGTATTTGAACCAAGGGGTTTGGCTTCAAAGTCCAGTCTCCCACTTCTTCAGAGAAGCCTGCCTGGCTGGGGGACATCATCCCACTGTTTTCCCTCCCAGCACCATTCTCCTTAATAACTCTTAGCACAACTGTAATCAAGCATATGTTCCCTGCGAATTGTCCACGCTCAGGAGAGCAGAGACCCATGTCTCACTCGCCAAGGGCTGTGCCTGCAAAGCGCCTGGTTCTGTGCCTGGCACGGGGCAAGTGCTCAGTGTTTGTGGAGGCTTAGACACGGGTCTCAGGCTCCTCCTCTTTAAAATGAGGTTGGTACTACCTCCTCCCAAGGGCCATTATGCGAACTGGGGCATTGCTAGTGAAACACTTGTCACAGCCCGGCCACCATTTCCTTTCACGTCAAGAAGACAGGTGGGGGTCTAAGCTCCGGTGAGGCTCAGGATCCCTGCCCTGGTGTCCTGAGGATCACTTGCCCACCTAGTGAACACTTATTGAGCACCTGCATATACCAGCAGTCACAGCTGCTGGCTCCACACACCTCAGGGAGGAGGAGATGAAGTTGGCCCTTCAGGGGAGCAGGCAGTGCAGCCAAGGCTGGATTCCCAGGCAGAGTCCTGTCCTGAGAATGTGCCCTGAAGGATCCCTGCTCTAGTGTCTAGGAAACCCTTCCTCCTGCCACCCTCTCCCCAGTTCCCAGCAATGGGCACTCACCGGCTTCATGATCCAGGTGATTCCTGGGTTTTTGCGAAACTCCTCCACAAACAGGTGGTACTCGCATGGCATCTCAAAGGTTTTGGGGAAGAAGTCGCACTTGGCCGCCTCCAGCTTTCCTGCCTCACGCTCCAGCTGTTTCCGGAATCGCTTCAGGTTCTTCACCATGTAGTTCTTGCGGGTCAGCTGAGCAGCAGGATTGGGGGGCAGGGGGGATAGGCCCTTAGTACTTGTGCCCACTGCCCTGCTCCGCTTCTCAACCCACCAACTGCCCCCAAACCCCTGCAGCCTCCACCCTCTGGCCCACAGAACAACAAGAACAGTGAGAGTACCTCTGACTGAGGGCCTGCTGCTCTAGAATTATCCCCACGTTCCAGGCCCTGAAGGTTGTCAGCTGCCCAGAGCTATCCAGCTAACGGGCAGCACAGCCACGGTTTGACCCCAGGCCTGTCTGACTCCCAAGTTCATGTTTCTAACCGCAAAGCTGCACTAAACTCTTTTTTTTTTTTTCTGCTTTATCTCCCCAAAACCCCCTGTACACAGTTGTATATCTTAGTTGCAGGTCCTTCTAGTTGTGGGATGTACACTAAACTTTTAAAATCTCCTACCACTGGCTCCTCCAGCCCCGTCTGTGTGGTCTGGTTTCTCCAGACCTCTCTCCTATCTCTAGACTCCAAACTGCTCAACTTGCCTCACCCTGAAATCCCCATAATCCCTCAAGCATCCCGCCCCCTTTGCACCCGCAAGCCAGCCTGCCCCTCACATCTCTGGTGCTAAAAAGCCAACCAGCCCGTGACTTCAATCCTCACCCCAGGACAGCTGTTCCTCAGGTCTTAGCTCCCTCCCCCTCACACCATTTTGCTCCTCATATGCCTAGTGCACGCAACTATTCCCCACCTGGCACGAATCCCGAACTCCCTCTTACTTTTCCATTCTGGTCCTTGCCCCCTAAAGCCAGCTCCTGCTCAGTGCCACACCCAGGGACGTGAGTTGCAGTCCCCTGGGCCCACGCAGCTCACCTCGTAGTGGTTTCGGAAGTGGCTGATCCGCACGTGCTCGTCCATGTAGGTGTGGTCGAAGTTCTCCCGGAGCCAGCTGACATCACACCAGTAGAAATCCCACTCCCCTTCGCTGAGGGTGGGGTAGGACAAAGGTCATGACCTGAGGACCTCAGCACTGCTGGGGGTCAGGGACCCAGAGAGGTGCAGCTGAGGGGTAAGCAGCAGTGTGTCCATCAGGAATCAGGGTGGCCGCTGTGGGCCACTGCTGCCCACGATGTGCTATTAGGCCAGAGGGAAAACTAGAGAAAGGTTCCTACAGAAATCCAGGCTGCTGGCTTCCTTTGAATAATCAGCAGATCTGGCCACACTGAGCCCAGATGCCTCCTGGCACCTATTGGCTGGACTGAGGAGTGGCCACCAGGTTAGACAGGGCACGCTCTCTCCAGATCACATCCCCACCGCTCTGCATGGCCCATGACAACCAACCAACCTCACCTGATCATGCTACCCACCTGGGCTCTGGAGGCGTCTCCATTGCCACCCCCCAGCCCACACAAGCAAGCAGCGGAATTAGGTAACATCTGCAACCCCTTCCCAGCTCCAAAGGCCCTCCTCTCACTGAGCCCTCAGCACAGCCCCAAACAGTGAGAGCTGACTTCGAGCACGCCTGCAGCTCTAAGTCGGGGGCGGCCTCACTCGCTGAGCACACGGCAGCGTCAGGATTCACCCCAGGCCTGCCTCACTCCAAACTCCAACCCCCGTCTTCACCACCACGCCAGGAGAGGAACAGGAAACCAGACTAAACCATCAAATCAGACACCAAGCTGGGGTGCGGAGAGCAGGGGCCCGAAAAAGACGTGATGGGAAATCAAATAACACCACCACGACTGCTTCCAATTTTTTAAGTAAAAAGTTACAGATATAAGTGAAGCACCACGTATATTCCTGCCTGATTCTATCTCCTTCTCTCCTGCCCCAAAGGGAGCTATTAGCCTGAAGTTGGTATCATTTCTGAGTGTCTTTATAGTGCTACTATCTGTATGTGTGTGTGTGTCTCCAGATTTAGCACAAGGCATTGTTTGGCACATTTGAAAACTTTCTAGTGGCTAGTACTCACACAGTGCTTACCACGTGACACACACTGTTCTAAGTACTTTGAGAATATTAAGTCCTTGATCCCCATAGCAACCCTAAGTGCTAGGTTCTGTTATGCCCATTTTACAGATGAGGAAACTGAGGCACAGAGAGATTAAGGAACTTACCCAAGTTCCTACGGCTAGTAGGTGGCAGAGCAGGATTGGAACTCCAGCCATCGGGCTCTAGAGTTCAAGCTCTGTGGTTAGAACCACTCCCGTCTGTTTCCTTCTAAAACTTGCTTTTTCACCAACCCTTTGTCTTAGATGAACGAATAACGCATTATTCATTCATCCAACACATATATGTTGAGGTTGTCCTGGTGTCAGAGACAGTGCTGGGCGATTGCCAGGGGCAAGGATACAGGAGGAAATGAAACACCTGGCCAAGTGGTGCATAGAGTCCAATGAGGAGGGTTAACAACAGACAAGGAAACAAATAAATAACTCCATGATGAGGAAACGTGAAACACGCCACAAGTACTCCAGGAGGAGGCCATGACACAGGGTAGCTGAAGGACCTGTGTTGGGTGGAGGCCACCCTGTGGAGGTGACATTTCAGCTGAGATCTGAAGGGCAAGGAACAGCAGCCAGGCCAAGAGCACTGGGGAGAGGGTTCCAGGAGAGGGAAGGGCAGGAACTAAGGCCCTGAGGTTGGGAAGGGCATGTTCAAGGACGTGACAAAAAGCCAGAGTGGAGGGAGAAAGGTCAAGGATGTAGCTAAAGAGTGGGGTGGGGCCCAGTCAAGCAAGGCCTTGCAGACCATGGTGTGGAGTTTGCATTCTTTTCTAATTCTGAAAGTTCGTCCATTTGTACCCCATCTTCACAACTATCACATTCAAGTTGCTCTTAAATCACCCAGGAAGACATTAACTGCTCAACAAGGCCAGCAGGGATCCAGGTTCCTCTACCCTCCCAGTCTGCCATCCTTAACATGTTGTCCTCATGCTCATCACCTCAGGCTGATGACGGTTGCCACAGTTCCAGGCATCACATCAGCATGCTCAGTGGGAAGCAAGAGAAGGGACAGCTCTGGCCGCATCTGTTCCAAACTCTGACCTCACAGACTGACAGTCTGAACTGAGATGTGATTCTGCCTGGAAATAGCAGACCCTAGGTTAGATCCTAAAGGATGAGGCCTCACATTCACAGGGCCAGGTCTTGTGTAAAGACCCTGGCCTCTGGTCCTTCCTGGTTTGAGGATGCCTGAGGCAATTTAGGATCAGCCATGGAGCAACTTGCTTCGTGGATTCCCACATCGTCAGCATCAGACAGGTGGGCCCTCTTCCACCTGATGATGGAGTGAGGCTGAAGAGGGGCAGGAGGTGGCTTGAGGTCACACAGCAGGTCAGGACAGTGCCCTTCCCCATACACCACCCCCACCTGCCAGTCACCTTGCTGTCATCTCCCAACTCCCCCCGCCCCCCATCCTGCACTACATTCAGTTCTTTTGGATCCAGGGAAAGAAACCCCATCCCGATATTAGTGTGATACATAAGAGAGCCAAGAAGGAAAATCCACAGTGGCTGCCACCATCGCCATCATCAACATCATTATCATGGTCGTAATATTCCCCAAAGTCCCAAAGAGAGGACTCCGCCATCTTGGATTACCTGTACCACAGCCTGCTATAGACAACTCCTAATTTTCTGTGGGATGATTTAGTCAAAGCCTGTCTCTTCCGCTAGATCCCAGCACCAGGCAGCAGGAATCATGGATTCAGCCATCCGCTCCTTTGCTCATTCATTCACTGTATGGCTACTGGAACAGGGCGGAGATGAACCTGGGACTCCGCAGACAGACAGACCAGGTGCAAATCGTAGCCCAAGCCCTTACAGGCTGAGTGACCTCCAACTTGGCATTTTTTACTCTTTTGTGTCCAGTTTCATCATCAGTAAAATGGGGATGATAACAGCACCTACCCTGAAAGTTTGCTGTGATTATTTATAGAGGTCATGCGTGAAAAGTGCTGAAGAGCGCCTAGCAGGCTTAACTGTTGTTTTGCAACAAATATTTATTGAGCACCACACGGGGCAGCTGGCTGCCTCACCCCTCGTATCCATTCTCCTCTTTTTCTATAGTAATAGAATTCCCAACATTTACCTGGGAAAATGTAGTCTACACTTTCCAGAATAAAGACTACATTTTCCAGATTCCCTTGCAGCTAGGTGTGTCCAAATGGCTAAGTTCCAGCCAATGAAACGTGAAGGACTGTTAGGTTGGGTCCTTCAAGGGCAGGGCATGCCTTTTCTGGCCTCCTTCCTACCTATTACTGATTGGAATATGGCTGTGAGGCTGGAGCTCCACCTGGGACCATGAGGACGAGGGCCTCACTCAAGGGATAGCAGAGTAGGAAGACGGAAAAAGATGGGGCCTACATTTTCATACCATCTCTGAACTTCCCACATCCGGGCTTCAATGGGAGAGATAAATAAACTTCTAGTCCATCAAAGTCTCTTTTACTTTGGGTCTCTGTTACATACATCCAAGCCTTACCCTAACTAATATTAGCACCTACTATGTGCCAGCTATTGTAGGCTTATTCTTCTCAGTATCTCCTGGGGCCAGTACAGAAGAAGAAACATAGGCTTAGAGTCAAGTAACTTATTCAAGGTCACAGAACTAGTAAGTGGCCAGAGAAAAGCAGCCCTTGACCTGGACTGTCACTGGAGGACTCAGCCCAGCAGATCTGTGACGGATGTATTCCTTGTTTCTACTGAGAGCCACAGCATACTGGCTGTGGATTAGTAAACTGAACTGGGTTTGAATCCTACTTATGTGCTGTGTGATCTTGAGCAATTGGGTAGATACCTCTGAACATAATCATATCCTGCTGGATGGTTGTAAGGCCCAAGTAAGACAGAGACGGCATCAGTAATGCACCTGATACACTGTGAATGCCAAATAAATGTCAGCCCATGTCACAGCCAAATTGGGACAAGTCCCCGTAGCCACCCAGCAGAACTGGGAGAAAAACAAAGGGAGACAGGACCTGTGAGGCAAAGGGAAGGAGGGATGAGGTTGGAGGGGGTGGTGTCTTACTCCTTCACTTCCACCCATCCCGGCCTGTTGCGAAGGACGTCCATGAGAGTATTCATAAGGGTGGTCTTGAACCGGATCGATGCTCTCTGCTCTCTGCAAGACAAGCCAACAGAATTCTTTCTCAGGATCAACTACTTCCCTAGGATGGTCCAAGGATAGGAAAAAACAGGGAAGAAAGAAAGGTCAAGTTCCATACTTGGAAATGCCAAAACACAGAATTACCAAATTTCAGAATTTAGCACCATAACATGCAACACTCAATCAAGTTTAGAATTACAGAATTTTTGAATTGTTGAAAAATAATAGCAATCATTTTATTTGGTACCCACTATGTGCCAGGCATGGTCTGATTCCTTTACATGTGTCATCACAAACCCTTATATGAAATGATAAGTATTTGCAAATCCCCTTTTCTGGCACTCATCTGGGAAGATGGAGCAGATGTCCTTTTCCCTATTCCTCTTCCTCCTACAACTAAAACCCTAGAACATTACATATAAAACAAACAAAAGAAGACTCTGAAAGGTGGACAGAAGAAGGCAGACTGGCTAGGGACCTCGACCCAAGGAACAACATGGTGGTGAATTCCCCGGGTTTTCTTTTTGCCTCATAGATCCCCAATGTGAAGATGAAGAAGTGGGAAGCCTGAAATGCCAATGGACACAGACAAAAAAGCTCTCTCAAAAGCCTCCTTTCTCTAGCCAAAGGAGCAAGACAGACTTAGACAATAGCTCCTCTACTCCAGCCAACTGCCGCAGAAACAAATCTGTGGCCCACCCCCACTCACGCTAGCAAAGGCTGAGTGGGGAAACTAGACTTCTCACAAGGTTGTAATAAAGCACCCCTATTCCCCCTAAGACCCCTGCTAGGTGGTGTTGGAGACGGTCAAAGATGGAGCTGGGCTTTTATCCCTAACAGGTGGTAGTAAGGCTCCCACCCGCACTGTGTCAGTAGAGACCATGTGCCTAGGCTTCCACCCCCACCTGGCAGTAAGGAGGTGCCCTTTCCCCTGTAGGTTGATGTCAAAGGAGGCCTAGTGGACAGTCAGGACTTTCACTACCACCCAGCAGTAACAAGGCTACACACCCAGTGGTGTCCATACGGGCGAGGTGGGGAGCAGTAACAAGGGACTCCTAACCCTCCCAGTCAGAGTGGTATCAGTGGAGGCCTAGTGGAGCCAGAACTCTCACTCCACCCAGCAGTAAGGAGGAGCCCCCTCTCCCCTCAGGTGTCAATGGAGGCCAAGAGGGGAATCTGGACTTCTACCCTACGAGGCAGCAATAAGGTGGTACTATGTCCCCTTCTCTAGCCAGAGTGGTGTCAGAGAAAGTCAGCTAAAACAGGTTTAAATAAGGTCCAGAGTTCTATAACATAATACCCTAAATGTTCAGGTTTCAATTGAAAAATCGCTTGTCATACCAAGAATCAGGAAAATCACAATGTGACTGAAAGACAAAAAACAATCAATAGACGCCAACACCAAAATGGCCAAAAATAACCAGACGTGTTAGAATTTTCTGACAAATATTTTAAAGGGGTCATTATAAAAATGTTCCAGTGAGTAATTAAGAACACATTTGAAGAACATGTGCCGAACACGGGAAGAAAGCAAGGACGCCCACTCTCACCACTCTCATTCAACAAAGCACTGGAAGTTCTAGCCAACGCAACAAGGCAAGAAAAGAAAATCAAAGGGATAGAGATCAGAAAAGAAGATAAAAAAACCTGTCCTTTCCTGCACATTACTATGTTAAAAATTCCAAGGAATCTAAAAAAACAACAACTCATGGACTAATAGGTGAGTTCAGTGAGATCACAGGATATAAAACAAACAGACAAAAATCAATTGTATTTCTGTATACTACCAATGAACACTGAAATAAAAAATACAACTTACAATTACTTAAAAAAAGAAATATTTAGGTGTAAATCTAACAAAATATGCACAGGACTTATGTACTGAAAACTACAAAATGCTAATGCAAAAAGTCAGAAAAGATCTAGATAAGTTGAGAACCCCACTGAGTTCATGGATTGGAAGACTCAGTGGGGTGGGGATGCCAAGTCTCCCCAGATTGGTGTGCGGATTTAATACCATTCCTGGGATCCAAATGCTAGTAAGATATTTTGTAGATATAGATAAGATAATTCTAAAATGTATATGGAAAGGCAGAGGAACTAGAATGTCTAAAATGATTTTGAAAAGAAGAATAAAATGGGATAAATCAGTCGAACTAATTTCAAAAAGTATTATGTAGCTATCGTAATTAAGACTGTGTGGTACTGAGAAAGGGAGACACACGTAGACCAATGGAACGGAACAAAGAACCAAGAGATAGACCCACACAAATATGCCAATTGAGTTTTGACAAATGAACAAAAGTAATTCAATGGAGGAAAAATAGCCTTTTCAACAAATGGCGCTGGAGTAATTGGATACGCATATGCCAAAAAGGAACCTAGGCCTAAACCTCATACTTTACACAAAAATTAACTCAAAATGGATCACAAACAAGTACAAATTGTAAAACTATAAAACATAGGAGAAAATCTTTGGGATCTAAACGCTAAGCGAAGAATTCTTAGACTTGACACTGTAATCATGGTCCTTAACAGGAAAAATTGATAAATTGGACTTCTTCAAGATTAAAACTGTTTATGCCGGGGCGGCCCTGTGGCTGAGTAGTTGAATTCGCCCACTCTGCTTTGGAGGCCCAGGGTTTCGCCAGCTGGGATCCTGGCTGCAGACGTGGCACCGCTCATCAGGCCATGCTGAGGGGACATCCCACATGCCACACCCAGAAGGACCTACAGCTAGAATATACAACTATGTACTAGGGGGCTTTGGGGAGAAGAAGAAGAAGAAAAAAAAAAGAAGATTGGCAATAGATGTTAGCTCAGGTGCCAATCCTTAAAAAGAAAAAGGGGGGGGGGGGAGTTTGCTCCTTGAAAGACTCTGTTAAGTCAATACAAAGACAAGCTACAGACTTGGAGGGAATATTTGCAACCACATATTTGACAAAGGACTACTATCTAGAATACACAAAAAATTCTCAAAACTCAACATTTAAAAAAAATTCATGGCCAATAGGCACATGAAAAGATGTTCAACATCACTAATCATCAGGAAAATGCAAATCAAAACTACACTAAGATATCAGCTTACATCTGTTAGAATGGCTAGAACCACCAAGAGAAAAAATAAATGTTGGAGAGGGTGAGGAGAAAAGGGAACCCTCATACACTACTGGTGGGAATGCAAACTGGTGAAGCCACTATGGAAAACAGTATGGAGATTCCCCAAAAAATTAAAAATAGAAATACCACATGATTCAGCTATCCCTCTACTGGGTGTTTATCCAAAGAACTTGAAATCAACAATTCAAAGAGATTTATGCACCCCTATGTTCACTGCAGCATTATTCACAATAGCCAAGATGTGGAAGCAACCCAAGTGCCCATCGACTGATGAATGGATAGAGAAGATGTGGGATGTATACACAATGGAATACTACTCAGCCATGAAAAAATAAAATAAAATTGTCCCATTTGCAACCACATGGATGGATCTTGAGGGTATTACATTATGCGAAATAAGCCAGAGAAAGACAAACACTGTATGATTTCACTTATATGTGGAAGATAAACTAACACACGGACAAAGAGAATAGTTTAGTGGTTACCAGGGGAAGGGGGTTGGGGGGTGAGCACAAAGGGTGAAGGAGTGCACGTATATGGTGACAGACAAACAATAATGTACAACTGAAATTTCACAACGTTATAAACTATTATAACCTCGATAAAAAAAATCCAATTAGAAAATGGGGAAAAGACATAAACAGATATTTCACCAAAGAGGATATACAGATGACAAATAAGCACATGGAAAGATGTTCAACACCATTTTTCATTAGGGAAAAGAAAACTAAAATGACAAGGATATGTCACTACACATGTATCAGAATGGCTAAAATTTAAAAATGGTGACAACACCAACTGCTGGCAAGGATGCAGAGAAATGGAATCACTCACGCATTGCTGGTGGGAATATAAAAGGTCACAGCCATTCTGGAAAATAATTTGGCAGTTTCTTTAAAAACTAAGCATGCAACTACCATACAATCCAGCAGTTGCACTCCTGGGCATTTATCCCAGTGAAACGAAAACTTATACTCACACAAAAACCTGCACGTGAATATTCATAACAGCTTTATTCATGATAGCCCCAAACTGTCAACAACCCAGATGTCCTGCAATAGGTGAATGGTTAAACAAATGATGACACATCTACACCATGGAATACTAGTCAGTAAGAAAAAGGAATAAACTATTTATACACTCAACAACCTCGATGAATCTCTAGAGAATTATGCTGAGTGAAAAAGGCCAATCCCAAAAGGTTATTATATATTGAATGGTTCCATTCATGTAACTTTTCGAAGTGACAAAATTATTGAAATGGAGAACAAATTAGCAGTCACCAGGGGTTAAGGACTGGATGGGGAAGGGATTGTCTGGGGGTGGGGTGGGGGGGGGGGGGGGAAGTGGGTGTGGCTATAAAAGGGCAGTATGAGGGATCCTTGTGGTGATGGAAATATTTTCTGTGTCTTGACTGTATCAAAATCAACATCCTGGTTGTGAGATTGTTTGATGGTTTTACTCTATGTCACCATTGGGAGGAACTGAGTAAAGGGCACATGGGATCTCGCTATATTATTTCTTACAATGGCACATGAATCCATGGTTATCTCAAAGTCAGTAACTGATTTAAAAAATTTAACACATCTTTAGAAGTCTGGATAATGGCTACCTTTCTCGGGGGATGACTGGAAGAGGGCAGGAGGGGCATTTCTGGGGTGCTGGGGATGTTTTGTTTCCTGATGTGGGTGTATTAAGCTTAACAAAAATTCATTGAGCTGTAAACTTATGATACATGCACCTTTCTGTATAAATAACATAACTCTATAACAAAATACAGCACAAAGAAAGCTAAAGGACGGCTATAGGTTAAGAAAAATATTTGCAATGCTTATAATCCATAAGTATATAAAGAACTCCTACAAATCATCTTTAAAAAGACAAAAACTCAATAGAGAAATGCCTAAAGGATATGAACAGGCAATTCATAGCAGAGGAAACTTGAATGACCAATAAGCATGTTAAAAAATACTCAGCCTTACTAATAATCAAGTAAAGGCAAATTAAAATACCAAGGAGAGGACCTCTACTTCTGGTTACCATATGAAAGGATGCGAAAGACTTTCACTCCACAGGAACAAGAAGAAAAAAATGTACCAAACAAATGTCATACTTGTCCATGGGGCTAGTGGAGAGCAATGGACAGAAGAAACCTTGACAAACTGATTCCAGAGAGAAACAAGCCCTTCGAGGGTGAGCAGAGAGAGGTGACAGTTTCCCAATCTAGGTGGGGGGCTGCTGCCAGGTCTGGTGTGAGCAAGTGGAGGAATGAGCCCGCCTGGGACAGAGACTTTGCAGGCACCAGAAGAAATCAGCTGAGCTTAGACAAGATGCAGAGTGTCAAAACAAATCAAAATGTGGAAGAAGTCCACTCCAAAACCAAACCTAAGCAAAACCAAATGGTGGCGATTTTGCTTAAGAAAGGAGCAATAGAGAAAACAGAGTAAAATGGAGAGAAAACCCATACTTCTGCGCATTTATGAGGCGTCTGCCTTCTGGCAGCCCAGGCAGAGCTGAATCCAAAAAATACCAAATGAACGAATGAAAAAAACTGAACTGCTCCCTCCCAGGTCAAATACTATCGAGCTAAAAATGGCAGCCCAGGAGGCTGGGCTGGGGGAGAACTCGTTGTAATCAAAGCTTCAGCCCTGCCCGTGCTCAACTCAGCCTCAGGAGGAATCTGGATGATCAGCTTACAGGAAAGGCTTGCAGGCTCTGGGAAATCAATCAATCAATGTCTCTCTCTCTCTCTCTATATATACATATATGGGTGTGGGTGTGGGTGTAATTTTTTGGTTCCACTGTTTTGTTATACACAATGTCAGAATGCAATATAAAAAATATAAGACACAGTAATAAAGCAGAAAAATGTTATGCAAAATCAAGAGGAAAAGAGCCAATTGAAATAAACCTATAAATGACACAGTTATTGGAATTATTAGATAAGGACTTGAAACAGATATTATAAATGTGTTAAAGGATTTACATGAGAAGATGGATATAAAGAGTAAATACATGAGTTACTGCCTAAAAGAAATTGAAAGTCTGAAAAAGAACCAAATGGAAATTCTACTGCTGAAAACCACGATATATGAAATTAAAAATTCATAGGATGGGCTTGAGAGGAGATTGAATATTGCAGAAGAAAGGATGCTAATGTTAGCCAAAGGGGACAAATTTCCAGTTATAAGTGGAATAACTTCTGGGGATCTAATGTACAGCACGGGGACTAAAGTTAACAATACCGTATTATACACTTGAAGCTGCTGAGAGTAGATCTTAAGTGTTCTCGCCATAACAGCAAGAACAACGAAATGGTAATTATGTGAGGTGAAGAATGTGTTAATTAACCTTATTGTGATAAGCATTTTGTGATATATACGGGTATCAAATCATCACATTGTACACCTTAGACTTACACAAGTCATATGTCAATTATATCTCAATAAAATTGGAAATTTAAAAAAAAAGATAGTAAATTTGAAGGCAGGCCAATAGAAATGATTCAAATGGAATTAGAGAGAGAAAAAATTTAAATGAACAGAATCTCAGAGCCTTGTGGATAATATGAAGCAATCTAACATAGATGTCATTGGAGTCCTGCAAGGAGACAGGAGAGAGCATAGGACAGAAAACATTTTCTGAAAAAAATGATGGTTGAAAACGTTTCCAAATTTGATTAAATCATCAACCCACAGATCTAAGAAGCTCAATTAACACCAAGTGAATAAATACAACAAAAAACACACCAGGGCAAATATAATCAAATTGCTGAAAACCAGAATAAAGCCTTAAAAACAGCCAAGGAAAAAAGACACATTTCATACAGGTGTGTGTGTATTACTGCCAGGGGGTGGCCGAGGAGAGACAATGCAAGTGACAGCCGACATCTCATCAGAAACAATGCAAGCCTGAAGACAAAGGAACAGCCTCTTTCAAGCGCCTAAATTAAAAAAGATCAACCTACAATTCCATATCCAGTAAAATTTTACAAAAAGTGAAATAAAGATATTTTCAAATAAACAAAAGCTGAGAGAATTTATGACCAACAGACCCACACCATAAGAAACACTAAAGAACTTTCTTTGGGCAGAAGGAAACTTATACCAGATGGATACTCAGATCTATAAGAAGAGATAAAGAGTGGAGTGAATTTGAAATACTTTCTTCCATGTCTTAATTTTTTTAAAAAACCAATTAACTATGTAAAACAAATATAATAAGAATATATTGTAGGGTTTACAACATATTTACAAGTAAAATATATGACAAAAATAACAGCACAAAGGATAGAGGCGGGTGTCAAAGCATGCTGATCTTGGGTTCTTACACTGCACACGAAGTGCTATGACACTGATTCAAGGTAGGCAGCAACAAGTTAAGGAAGCATGTTGTAATTCCCAAGAGTAGAGGTTCTTGAAGTGTGGTTAGAGTATTCTTCAGGGTCCCCAACTCTCTTCCAGGAGTACACAAAGTCCTCCCTTTTCCAACCACATATCTTTGAGAGCCTGGATTTCCTTCCTATTCTTCCACCAAAACAACAGATCGAATACAGATGATCTGAGAAGCTGAATGTTTTTTATGAAGCCAGACATTAAAGAAATTCACAAAAATGTACAACAATTACTACGTGTCTCAGTAAATTTAGGGGAGGGAGAATATAGTTACAGTTCATGAAAATAGGTTATTTATGCTGCCATGTAATGAACATATTACTGCTTTTAAAATGAACTAATAGATATTTTTTAAATTTATCATTTTAAATTTCTAATGGGAGTAAATATTAATAAGTATAAGCCACATCAACAAAAGTTAGAGTTCACAAAAATTTTTAAGTTGAAAAAGGATCCTGAGCTCAAATTTTGAGAACCACTGCTCTAAAGGAGTAAAGTATTTAAAATTAATCCAAAACAACCAATCAAAATCCATCAGATTGAAGAAAATGTTTAAAAGCAGACAAATACCAAGTGTTCACAAGAATGGGGAGAAAGTATAATTATTCTACAACGCTGATGGGAGTCTAAATTGGATAAACCTTTGGAGAGTGATTTGGAATATTAAAACCATATATACTGTTTCACACACATCAGACTGGCAAAAATATAAAAGTCCAAGTTTTGGCAACGTGTTAAAATGGAAACTCTTCCACTACTGGAAGAAGGCACTTTGGAGAACCACAGGGCAGTATTTATTTGGTAAAGTTGAATGTGTACATACTCTACACCCAGCAACCCTATCTTAGCTCTATTCCCTAGATAGATACCCTACACCTGTATTAGGCAATGTATGTACAGGGATGCTCATTTGTAATTGTTAATATTTTTTAAGGAAACAACCGGAAGCACACACTGTTGGTGATCCACCCTTATCCCTTGGGCATTCGCCATTCCTGAGCATGCCAATCAGAGGGCTTTCCCTGCCAGCACCCACAGCTCTTTACCTGAGAGCTTTTTCTGGCCCCCAGAGTCTGCTCAGCCAGTGCTTGGAGCAGATCTGAAGTACCAGGGAGTTAGCTGCTACCCTCCTGAAAACATACAACCAGAGACGACTGGAGTTGATGGCTAAATCCTCCAGCTCTCTCATCACTCATTTGGGGTGAGTGTGAGGTGTGGTCCATACTGTCTCCTGGGAATCCCCAGCGGGATTGAGCCTCACTTGCCCCTAGCAATAACCTGTCAATAATGCACTTTTATTGGTTTCTTTCCCTTAGCTGTCTCATTTTCCCACTTTCCTGTCAATGCTTACTGAATAACCTTGCAAATAAACTGCTTGCTCTCACATCCTTGCTTCAGGAGGAAACCAATATTAAGACACAACCTGGGGCCAGCCTGGTGGCACAGCGGTTAAGTGCGCACGTTCCACTTCAGTGGCCCGGGGTTCACCGGTTCGGATCCCAGGTGCAGACATGGCACCTCTTGGCAAGCCATGCTGTGGTAGGCATCCCACATATAAAGTAGAGGAGGATGGGCATGGATGTTAGCTCAGGGCCAGTCTTCCTCAGCAAAAAGAGGAGGATTGGCAGTAGTTAGCTCAGGTCTAATCTTCCTCAAAAAAAAAAACGAAAAGAAAGAAAGTATATATATAAAAAAAAAAGATACAACCTACGTGCCTTTCAACAGGAAGATAAATAATTTGTGGTATACAATGGAACACATAGTTACAATGCATCTAGAGCTACATGCACCAGTATGAATAAACACTGAAAACATAATTTTGTGTGACAAAAGCAGGTGTGGAATACTAATAACAGTATAATGCCATTTATGTCACTTGTATTCCTAGCTACTCATGCAGCTGGGGTGCCCATGTGACACAATTCTGGCCAATAAGATAAAAGCACAAGACTGCTAGGGAGGGTGGGAAGCTTTTGTTCTTTTGATTAAAAAAAAGAGAGAGAGAGATGTGAGTTGAGACTTCCCTCCCCTCTTCTTCCCATCTTGATCATGAGATGAGGGCTCGAGCTGTAGCAGCCACTTAGTATCCATAAGGAAAAGGTCAAGACAATCACAGACACTTCCGCTGACATTGTTGAACCACTGCACCAGCCCTCCAGACTCTTTGTTATGTGAGGAAAATAAATATAATTTTTTAAAGATACTATTAGTTGGATTTCCTATTACTTGTCGCTAACCACATTTCTAATTGATATCTGCCCTAATAAAATGGAAAGGATAAGTCCTATTAACTGAAGTGCCCTTTGTCTTGTTGGGATGGGAGTGAGAGTGTAAGTAATGGACATGATCTGCAATAGGGTTGAATTTCTCTCCATAAGAGAGTGAGAGGTTTAAAATCGGTGGGATAGAGTTCGCGTAGAGAGAAAGAAGGCAAAGAAGATGGGTGCTGCATGAGAGAAGGGTCAGAGACCACACATGTCCTCCCCAGTGGTGGGTTAGCCAGGAAGGACTTTAGAAAGAGTAGAAATATTGAATGAAATAGAGAATAGCAAAATCTAAAATATTTGCCACGGTGCGTGCGATGTAAACTGCCTCCTCTAACTCCTCACAAAAATCTTCAGTAAAGTCTACACTGCTCACTCCTGCTTTGTGCAAGTGGATTCTGTTTAGGAAATTCAAAGAGACGCTGAGTTCTGCACCCAGGTTATTGATGCAGGGTGAAGCAGAGGATCAGGGGAGTTGACATGTGAGTTATCAAGTCAACTTCATGTGGCTGTTGAAGGAGGCAGGAGAGCATAGTTAGATACAATTCAGGCCCTGGAGTCCAACAAGCTGTGCTGCTAACTGATCCTATGGTTTTAGCAAGTTACTTAGCCTCTCTGGGCTTCAGTTTCCCCATCTGCAAAATGGACACAATAGCAGTATCTACTTTTAAAAATGACGGTAAGGATTCAATGAGATAATACAAATAAAATGACTAGCCCAGGACCTGGCACATGGGAAGTACTCAATAATTGCTTATTATTATAATATCATTACCATTATTGAATTAGAGAAGGGAGAAGGGAGGGATGGAAGAAGGGAAGGAAGGAAGGAAGGAAGAAGGGAAGAAAGAAGGGAGGGAGGGAGGAAGGAAGGAAAGAAGTTAGCTTGTTAGTTCTGTGTTTATTGGATGGGTGGGACCACTCACCGCTCTTTTCCCTTTGACAGCCCATGGCCCTTGTAATTTTGATTCTGAAATGAGAAAAGGAAAGTGATGTAACTGGTTTTGCACAACCATTCTGCCTTCCCAGCTCAACTTACTGCAGATATTAAAATGCTCAAACCATCAGACTCAACACTGCACAGAGCCTGAGGCAGGAAGGTCCAGCCTGGCCAAGTTCTCATTGGTCAATACGTGCCCAGCAACTTGGTCCTTGGAATGAACCCCTAAGTATCCAAGTGCCCACCTCGCTGTAGGCTTGTTCCCCAGGCATGACCAGTATAGTGAGTGTCTGGTTTTCAATGCTCCAAAGGTCCGACCATGAACCCCAGTTTAAGGGCTGATCTCAGCAGGCTCTGTGAGAAGGATCTGAACCTTCTGCTCTAACCTTGAATGTTTGATTAGACCCATCATCCAGAGGGGCTGGGTCAAAGACTCAGAGTAATGTTAAGTCCTTCTACCCAAAATGGACCTTTCAAATCCTCAAAGGATGGTGGGTGTTATTCTGATCCAACCACGTCCAAAACAGTTTGGCTCTCAGTCCTGGTAAGGCAGGTATGAAAAAAGAAATCAAAATTGGTCCTGCGCAGGATGACCTTTGCAGCTTGGACAGACTTGCCATCTGTATTAGTTTTCTATTGCTACATAACAAATTACCACAAACTTAGTGCCTTCAAACAGTGCAAATCTATACCTCCCAGTTTCCACAGGCAAGAGTCTGGGCACAGCTTAGCTGGATCCTCTGCTCAGGTCTTTCAAGGCTACAATCAAAGTGACGGTTGGGGTTATGGTTCTCATCGGGGCTTGAGGTCCTCTTCCAAGATCATCCAGACTGTTGGTGGAATTCAGTTACTTGAGGTTGCAGGACTGAGGTCCTTCTTTACTTGCTAGTTGTTGGCTGGGGACTGCTTTCAGCTCCTAGAGGCCACTTGCAGTTCCTTTCAATGTGACCCCCATAGGCAGTTCATAACACGGGTGTCACTTTCTTTTAGGCGAGCAGGAGCACGGCCCTCTGACTTCCAACCCACCTCCTCCAAATCAGCCATGATGGAGTCTTATATAATGTATTATAATCATGGTAATAACTATCTCATCAAATTCACAGACTCCACCCACACTCAAGGAGAGAATTATATGAGGTGTGCACACCAGGGGTAGGAATCTTAGAATTCTGCCTCCTACACTGTTTTACCTCTCAAAGAGCCAGTGGAAGGGGAAAGAGGATACTGCTTTACAAAACTGGCAGAAGTAAGCCCCCTACACAAGCAAGTGAAATTTTATCCCATTCTTCCATTCAAGCCCCTCCAATCCCCCCAGCACTAGTCAGCATCCTAATCTCTTCAGATTATATCTTTCATACTCTCTCACGTTTTCAGTTCCATTTTCTATATGTTTATTCAGTTGCTCCAGAGTCTTTGGTTGAAAAACTTTTTGCTTCCTAACTAAATTGCATTAGCTTTTCTGTCAAAATTCAATTGACTATGTATATGTGGGTCTATCTTTAGACTCCGTTTTGTTCTATTTACTTGTCCACTTTGATGTCACTACCACACTGTCTTAATTACTGTAGCTTTCTAGTTAACCTTGAAATCAGGTAGCATAAGTCCTCCAACTTTGTTTCAAGATTGTCTTTGCAATTTGAAGTCCTTTGCCCTTCAATACAAATTTTAGAATCAGCTTGCTAATTTCTGCAAAAAAAAGGCATGTTGGGATGTTTATTGGGATTTTATTGAATCTATAGATCATTTTGGGAAGAAGTGACATCATAAAGTACTGTCTTCCAATCCATGCATATGGTCTATCTCTTCATTAATTTAAGTCTTCTTTCCCTTTCCGCAGTGTTTTCTAGTTTTCAGAATGGAAGTCGTGAACGTTTTTTATTTATTCATAGGTATGTGATTTTGTGATTCTATTGCAAATAGTAGTCTTTAAGTTTCATTTTCCAATTATTTGATGATAGTGTATTGTGGTAGGCACAATAATCCTCCCCCAAAAGATGTCCATGTCCTGATACCCAGGACCTGTAAATATGTATCTGTAGGTGAGGAAGACAATTCCTCTACCCTCTAGGTCCTTCTGGCTGGCCTAAGAATTAAATTGATAGAGACAGAATAACAGGAGAAAATCAAACAAAGCTTTCTAACATGTATACACGGGGAAAAATCCAGGAAAAGTGGGTAACTCACCAGGATGGCTGACGTCGCCACCTTAAATACCATCTTCAGCTAAAGGCAAAGGAAGATTTTGGGGGTGAGGGGAGTCAGTTATGGGAGTTTACCAGAAAAGCACAGTAAACAAGAGTAAGGTTACTATGCCGATCTAAGTCCTTGCCTTCGGCATTGATAACAGTTTCTAGAGATAAGGTCATCCCCCTCTTCCAGGTACAGAGAGAGAGAGATCTTTACAAATGGAGATTTCCCTTACAAATGTAAATGTCTCTTACAAAGGGTAACTTCTACTTGGTTTTCAGAGCTTTTCCCAAGTCTGCAGCTTTTTAAAAAAATAACCAGCCAAAAATAATCCTCATGCCAAAGAGACCTATGTTGAGGTGGCCAATTCTGCTTCCCTACACTACATTACGTGGTAAAGGGAAATTAAGGTTGAAGATGGACTTAAGGTTGCTAATCAACTGACTTTAAAACAGAGAGGTTATCCTGGTGGATTATCTGGTGGGCCCACTCGCTTTTTGTTGTGGGAAGGAATTAAAGAAATGGAGGTGCCATCCATGGGAGATGGAGCACGGGATAAGAAGCAGGTTGGGGTTGGGGGATCTGGGGTCTAAAGTAATTCATTTCCCTTCTTTGAGTCTCATTTTTCACTCTTAAGATGGGGGAGTTGGCCTGTGCACTCCTAGAAGGCAGGGGCTTGTCTGACTCACCTCTGTGTCCGAATTGGCTAGCACTGTGCTCAGCTAGGAAAAGGCACTAATTAGCGTTTTTTGGATGGATGGATTATGAATGAATGGATGGGTAGGGAACCGGAAGTAAGGAATGAATAGATCTCTAAGAGCTTTTCCAAGTCAGGAAATCCGAAATTCTGAGCTTTCCCCGGGATCACAGAAATCGCTGAGTACAGCTCAGAATCCTAGAGTTTCGTAAATTTCCCGCCAGCGAGCCAGAGTCCGCGGACTCGCGCAGACTCCGGCGGCGCGCGGCACACTGGGACTTGTAGTCTTTTCTATGAATTCATCATTTTCTTCCTGAAATTCCTCCGCAAGTACCCCCAAACTTCTGAATCCCTCCGCGGCTCCCCTCCCTCTCTCTAAGGACGATAAAAACATCTGGATCCGGTGGCATGCCTACCTTCGGTCGCGACATGACACGATTCCCCAGGGCCAGATCCAAACCGCCACGGCACCCCGCGCGAGACTGTGCGTCCCGTTGCCAGGGCGACGGAGGGGCGCCCGGATCCGCAGTTCTGATTGGATGAGCCAGGAGCACCTCTCGGCGCAGGACGCAGGCTCAGGAGAGACCCCAGCCGCGGTAAACTTTTGCGAGGGGTGCTGGCGCAGACTCTTCTACTGCCTCAGCCTCCCTTCCCAGCCCCACAGCTTCGCGGCCCTGGGGCACACCCGGCGAGAGACTGGCTGCCGCCTTGGGCGTCTACTGCCCAGGGCCTCTTCGAGCTGCATTTCGCTTAACGTAAGAGCGCTGAGTCTGAAAAGTTGTCAGCTTTCGGTAAATACTGTGGTGCTAAGTTTTCCTAATCAGTCCCTCACTAAGTCAGCAGGTCAGTTGGTCAGTTCTGCTCTCTCCCAGCCATGCTGTCTAATTCTTAGGCACCAACTCCATGCCAGGACTCACCTCAACGCCTGCAGCAGCCTCCTGACCAGTGTACTCGTGCCCACTCTCGCCCTATCCATTCCAATTCATTCTCCGCACTGCAGTCAAAGAGCTTTAAAACGCAAACCCGATCGTGTCTCTCCTCTGCGCATAACCTGAAGCGGCAAATTCTTCGCCTTTGCACCCTGTGTTGGCTCTCTGTCCTTCCCTGCCTCACTTTCCTCTGGTATATATATATCTATATACCAACCAGAGCTGATTAGAAACTGATCTAAAAAATGAGAAGCTAACTTAAACAAATTTTGTTTTATAGCAACAAAAATATGTTATGTAGGAATAGATCTAACAAAATATATGCAAGACATTTCATTAAACAACAAATTCTTATTAAGCATCTACTTTATGTCATGCCCCATTCTTGACTCTGAGGCTGCAGCAGTAAACCAAACAAACAAGTATCTGCCCTTGTGGAGTTTATATCCTCACAGAGAAAATTACAAGCCATTATTGAAGGACGTTAAAGGGCCTGAATAGATGGAGGGATATACCATGTACGTGAACAGGAAGACGCAGTATCTTAAAGATGTGTATTTCCCAAATCCAGTCAGGATTTTTGAGAGCCCTTGTCAAACCAAAGCAACAAAGCATGTATGTTGGGTCAAGGAGACATTTCTCTGCCTGTCGATTCCCATTATGATGCAGGGAGAGGCAAATATCAATGAATACAATGGGGATCCTAGAAACAGACACAGATGTGTGTGTGCACATGTATGTTAACTTGATGTACAATAGGGGGACATCATAAATCAGTGGGGCAAGGATGGAGGACTCAGTAAATGACACTGAGAAACTGGCTTTCCACAGGAGTGAAAAACAGATGCCTAATTCAAGTGGTTTGAAGAATAAATACGGCAAACAACTATTTCAGACTATTAGAAATATATATGTATATATATATAATATTTTTATGATCTCATGATGGGGAAAGGTTTCTTAATAAAGCACAACTCATAAAGGAAAAAATTGATCTGTGACTCTCTTAAAATTTAAACTGTCACGTAACAAAAGGCATTGCATATTCAATTAAAAGACAAGCTGCAGACTAGGAGGAAATATCTGCAACATATTTAACAAAGGACTAGTACACAAAGAACTCCTACAAACCATTAAGAAAAAGACTCCCCCTCCACCTGCAAAAGAAAAAGAAGTGGACTAAAGATATGAATAGAGAACTTCCGGCAGAAGAAACTGAAATAGCCAATCAACAATTGAGATATGTAAATCAAAACAATTACAAGATAGGATTTTAAATCCATCAGTTAGATAAAAATAAAAATATATATCAATGCCAAGTGTTTGTAAGCATGTTGGGAACCTTTATACGCTGCTGGTACCCTCACACTTTGAAAGGCAATTTGGCAACCTCTTGTAAAGTAGAAAAAGCACACACTTTACAAGCCATTGATAGCACTTCTGGACATGTATTCTATAGGCTCTCTGATCACAACTGCACAACCTATGGGCTGCCTTTCACTTTGCAGCTAATGTGCAAGGTGACAACTTTCCCTGAAGAAATTCTCACACTTGTGCATAGGTCATGTGTGTAAGGATGTTCTTTGCAACATTCTTTACAATAGTGGAAAATATTAGAAATGATCTAAATGTCCACTAGTAGAGTGATGGATGAAGAAAATGGGATATACTCTAATAACAAAATCCTATACAATGATGAAAATGAATGATCCAGATCTTTATCAACATGTAAATATCCCCAAAACCTGTTGAGTCAATAAAAGAAACTTGTGGAATGATAAATATTTTTTAAAAGTTACAATTTATGTTAGTTATAAACATACATATAAAATGATATTCTGTATACTTAAGGGTATATAGATATTAAAAGTTTAAAAACACAGGGAAAGATACACGCCAAACTCATGATAGTAGTTGCCTCTGGGAATAGAGTAAAGGAAGAAGGGAGAGGAGAGGGAATTTTGACAACTTCAAGTTTATTTGGAATATTTTGTTTTATTTAAAGAACACAGTTGAAGTAAATAAGTCAAAGTATTGTTATCTGGATTTGTTTTTTTGGTTTTGTTTTGTTTTGTTTTTTCTAAATGAAAAACACACAAGCCATAGCAATAAAAAAAAAAAAAAATCAGTGCTATGACAGGAAGTTTAGGATGCTTTGGGGATGTGTAACAGTGGAGTCTAACCAACTCGAACTGGGGTCAGCAAAGACTTCCTGAGGAAATGGGAGTTAGTCTGGTAAAGGGGATGGGAAGAGCATTCCAGGCAGAAGGAATGGCATGTGCAAAATTGGATGTCAGAGAGTGAAGCATGTTTGAGGAGGTGAACGCAGATCAGTGACCAGGAAAGAGTAGAGAAGAGTTTCTGTTTGTTTCCTTTTTTACAGATATGCAAACAGAGCCCTAGTGAGGGGAATAGAACCCAGGCCTCCTCACTCCCTGTCAGTTGCTTCATGATAATAATAATGCCCGTGATAATAATGATGATGTCCTGTGTGCCAGTCTCTCTACTAGGAACTTTAAATACGTCCTCTCATATCATCTTACTACAGACCTATTGGGGGTTTTTCTTCCCCATTTTACAGACGATGAAACTGAGGCCTATAGAAGTTAAGAAATTTGCTCAAGTTCACAGTGGCAGAAGCCGGATCCCACAAGGCCTTGTGTGCTATTCTGAGCAGGCTGGACTTTTTCCTAAGGGCACTGGTGAACGTATTAGGTTCCTATTGCTGCTGTAATTACCACAAACGGGGTGACTTACAACGACGCAAATGTATTCGCTTGCCGTTCTTGAGGTCAGAAGTCTGCAATGGGTCTCACGAGGCTGAAAGTAAGGCGTCAGCAGGGCTGGGTCCTTCTGGAGGCTCCAGGAGAGAATGTTTCTTTGCTTTTCCACCTGCGTTCCTGGCTCATGGCCCCCTTCCACCTTCAAAGTCAGCAATCGTATGTCTCCGACGCCTGCTTCTGTCATCACAGCCCCTCTGACTGACTCTCCAACCTCCCTCTTTCACTTACAAGGACCCTTGTGATTACAGTGGGCCCACCTGAATAATCCTGGATACTCCCCCCAACTCACAGCCAGCTGATTACCAACTTCAGTTCAACGTGTAACCTAATTCCCCCTTCCATGTGATGTAACATCTTCAGGATCTCCAGGAACTACAGCACGGACCATTTTTGGTGGGGGGACCATAATTCTGCCTACCACGATGAACCACTGAAGGGTTTTAAGTAAGGGAACGACAAGGTGAGACCTGCATCTTAGCATCTTTATATTGCTGGTTTTGTAAAGAAAGTCACTTCATGATTTATTTAAGGCTGATTGGGCTTTGCAACAACTAACACTTTAGAGGTTGAACAGTACATAGATATTAAACGTGTTAAATCTAATAACTACATGTTTCGGGGTTTTTTCAGGATTTTTAACCTGATGGAGCTCTTCTGCACGATTGGACTATCCCCCCAACAACCAAGTATGGGCATAAGGACTATAATAATTGCCCCTTTATGGATGTGGAAACAGACCCTGGTCACTGCCCAGGTTCACAGAGCTGCCAACGCAGAGCCCTGAGGAGGAATTAGTCTTCAGGCTCATTTATCTGGATTTCTTTATGCCATCCATGGGGTGGGGCATTCTGGGAAACTCAAGTGGGCCGTCAGCACATCTTGGGTGCAGTTGTTCGTGTATGACTTGGTGCCCCATAAACATTTGTTGAATGGGTGCATAACCCTGCTTTCACTTCTGTGGCACAGACAGTGATTTTCAAGGCAGGAAAACTGGGAATCATCCTAGAATTTCTTCCTTTCCCCCAGCTCCAATCTATTTGCAAATTCTGTCAGCTGCACCACCAAAACATTAACAGACACTGAGTCCATCCCCTTCTTCCCAGCTTCTCGGCTCCCCCTCCGTCCCAGGGCCTGTCATCTCTCACCTGGGCCACCACAGTGACCTCTTCACTCGCCTCGCTGCTTTGCCTCTCTAATCCACACTCCAGGTAGGGGCCAAAGTGATCGACTTCAAATGTAAATCAGATGCCATGGCCTCCCTGGTTGAATTTCTCATTGGCTTTCCATCATACGGAGAAGGAAACCCTAAACCTCTAATCGTGGTCATATGAGGTCCTGCATGCTTGTCTTCTCTTTGGCTTCATTCTCACCACCTCCCCTGGGCTCCCTCCCTCCAGTCCCACTGGCACCTCCCAAATGCCAAGCTTTTCTCACCAAAGGGCCCTTGCCCATGCTGTTCCTTCTACTGGAAAACTCTCCACTCCTTAAATAGCTGGGTCTCTCTTATAGGTCAGATATCAGCTGGAATATCACCTATTTGGAGAGGTTCTTCCTGCCTCCCCTTTTGTTCCCTTCACAGAAAATCATGACCATTTGTAAATACTTTGTCTGTTTTCTTATTGCATTTGCCTTCCCTCCTAGACTTGAGATGTCCAATATGAAGCTACCAGCCACACATGGCTGTTAAGCATTTGACACGTGGCTAGTCTGAACTGAGATGTGCTCAAAGTGTAAAATGCGCACTGGATTTTAAAGTCTTCATACAATAAAAAGCATGTAAGATATGTCGATAATTTTTAAATAATGGCTACATGTTGAAGTGATAATATTTTGGATATATTGGGTTAAATAAAAACATTTTTAACCACCTGTTTCTACTTTTTTAATATGGCGACTAGAAAATTTAAAATTACACGTGTGGCTCACACTATATTTCTCTTGGGCTGTGCTGGTCTAGAGTGTTAGCCGATGAAGGGAGGCAGCGTCTCCGCCTTACCCACCTGTGTTCTAGTACCTGCTGTATAGTGGGTGCTTAGCAAGTGTTTATTGAATAATTTGTTTTTTATGAGAACCCTGGGCGCAGAGAGAGCTGAGTCAGGTAGCCCCATGCACGCTGTGAATTTGAGGAAGAAACACGGGACAGTTTTATTTTTCTCCAGTCACTGCATCTCAAACAGATTCTGCCGACTTTCTATCCTGCTCTGTGCCGCCATCGTCTCACAGCCGGCGATGAAGAGGGGCAGGTGATAGCTGGTTCAGCTGCTTCGATCTCAGTCCCCGTGGAGGTGTCTGGTCTCAATTATTTTACACTCTTCACCTTTGGTCCTAGTAGCCAGGAAGGGCTTCACCTCAACACACAGAGACACACAGGATAGCTGGGACCCCAAGGGGACTTGCCCAGGCTCGCCCAGCAGGTCAGAGGGGAATGAGGCCTGGAACCTTGGTCTCCAGACTCACCTTCCAGGACTGTTGCCTCTAACTACATCCTGTTGTAGTCTCCTTTACTCAAGGGACCCAGGTGACACTAACTCTCCCTCAGCTCCCTCTCCTCATATTTACCTCTGCTTTCTTGGGGCCTCTCGGGGCAGTTATGCCTGGTCCCAGCAGAGCTGACCCAGATGGCACCATCCTCATAGAGGCCAAAGTGGATGGGAGGATGGATGGATGGATGGATGGGTGGGTGGATGGATGGACCAGTGAAGGATGGGAGGACAGATGGCTGCATGAGCGGCAAAGGAGAATGGTTGGCTGGTAGGATACCTGCTTGGGGGGCGGGGCAGGAGAGGAAATGTACAGAAGGAAGGAATTACCCACTTTTCTCGTCTCAAACAGAACATGAAAATCAGAGGACCCATAGCGGTCAAAGGCCAACCCCCACCACGTTTCTGCTAGAAAACTGAGGCCAGAGGAGCTGGGTGCTTTGCCCCAGGGCCCGCGGGAAGGTCCAGGCAGAGCCGGAACTGAGACCGGAGTCTCCGAGCCCAGGCTGGGGGCTCTTTCCATCCCCCACCCCCGCCCCGCCCGCGCCTGACAGTGCCAGGGTGGGGGGAGCGCCCCCGCCCCCACCTCCGGAGGTGGCGGCCCCACGCGGCCCCAACAAGCTGCCGTTGTCCCGCGGGCCCTGGGCCCGGCACACTGGGGCTTTGTCCAGCCCCCCGCCGCGACCCACGAAGGGGGGGGGCCCACATGACCGAGGGGGTAGGAGGAGCCTGCGGCGGCGGTGGCGGCGGCAGCGGCAGCGGCGGCTTCACCATCGTTTCCCTCGCAGGCCGGGGGTCGGCGGGCGGTGGCGGCGGCGGCGGCCGGGCAGGGCTGGGCGGGGCCGCGGACGCCGGGCCCCCTGCTCCCCGCCAGGCTGCAGGCGCCGGGCCTGGGCCATCAGGGCAGCTGTGACCCGAGCGCGCTCCGGGCGGCGAGCTGGGGGTGCGCCCGGACCCCCGCCCCCGGGATCATGGGGAATGGCATGACCAAGGTAGGGGGGCGGGGACCGCGCAGCCCGCCCTGGCCGCCCCCGCCCCGGCGCGGCGCCCGCTCCGACCCGGTCGCTCTGCCCGGCTCTGACCTTCTGGCTCCGGCTGAGTCTCTGTATCTCTCTCTGTGTCTCTCTGGGGCTGTCTCGTCTCTCTCTGGCTCCGTATCTCTGTGTCTCTGTCTCCCTGTGCCTCCCTCTCTCTGCTTGTTTCTGTCACTCTGTATTTCTTGCTGTGTCTTCCTGTGGCTCTCTGTCACTCCCACTCTCGCTGAGTCCCTATCTCTGTCTACATGTGTCTCTGTCTCGCTTGTCTCTGACTCCTTGGAGTCTCTCTGCTGCCGTTTCTCTATCCTTTCCCCTCTTCCGGCCTTCCCACTCCTTCCTCCTCTGCATTCCCGGCCACCCCTCCTGGCCAGTCCGCCTCTCCCCTTGCCCCCTCCTCTGTGCTCCTCCTACCTTCCCCCCATAGGTCTCTCTGCCCTCCCTCCTCTCTCCTCTCACCCCTACCCAAGCTGACCTCCCTTGGTGCCCCCCTTCTACCCTCCCCAGACCCCTCTCACAGAGAGTCTGGGCCCGCGGGAGAGAGGAGATTGCTCCCTGACTCCTGAGGTCCAGACACCCTTCATGGGACGGAGAGGGGCTGCGGGACCCCAGCCACTGGGTGGGAGGGTGTGCAGCCCCCGCCCCGCTGAGCCTGGCTGTCTCTCCCGCAGGTTCTTCCTGGACTCTACCTCGGAAACTTCATCGGTGAGCACTGCCCACTCCATCCCCAGGCCATGGCACTCTGCCTGTCCCAGGCCTGTGTCCACCATCCACACTCTGGCCCACGCACCTTGGACACGCTCAGGAATGGGGCTGGGGCCAGGGGAGCAATGCCAAGCTGGGAGGGGGAGAGAGCTCATGAGGACTAAGGGCCACGTGGGCCCTGCAGTGTCCCCAGTGCAAAGGGCTAAGAGCCCTAGCCACTGGGCAAGTCTGCACCTGCTCCGAGCCTCAGCACAAGGCCCACCCACCTCGAAGGGTTCTTCCGGCACTGAGGCTCGGGGTGGGGAGTCTGTTTGGAGGTGTTGCTTCTGGCTGGGAAGCCTCCCCCGCCCCTCCCCCCACCCCGCCACCTCCTCCTCAGAGGTAGAAGTTTCTACCTCAGAAACTTCATTGGTGAGCACTGCCCACTCTGTCCCGAGGCTATGGCCCCGTCCTGTCCCAGGCCTGTGCTAAGAGATGGACTGCTCTGGGGCTTGGCGGACCCGAGGTAGGAAAAGTCACTTCCATCTGCGGAGTCAAAGAAAGCTTCAGAGAGGGAGGGGCGTCTGAACCGGGGCAGGGCCTTCCCCATCCCCCACTTCCCCACTGGGCTCAGGTGCTCCTCTCCGGTAAACCCTGGTCCCTTCATCCCTGGGAGCTACCTCAGCAGTCGACGCCGCTTGATTTCTCAGTATTTGGCTCAGTAAAGTTGGAATCCTCTTTAAGTGTGTAGCCCCATGAGGACAGGGGCCAGGAAGTTGACCCTATACCTCCGTGCCAGTCAAGGCCGCACATGGTAACACTCAGTGAATGTGCTGAATGAGGAAGTGGACGTATGGAGATAGAGGGGATGTGTGTCATCTACTCTGACAGTGAAAGGTCTGCAGATGGAGATCCAGCCCCTAGAGATGACCACTGATGGCAACGGGCAGTATATCCCTGGGTCAGCTTCACAGATCTTTGCGGATACAGATAGAATATTTAAAACAAAAATGGAAACCTCTTCTGCATGCTGTTCGGTAACCTGTTTCCTATTTAATAATATATTGTGACATCCTTGCACCTCAGCACATAAGAGAACATTTTAGTGGCTGCACAGTGTTCAAGTATGAATCTATCATTATTTGTCCAATCCCTTTTTGATGGACATTTAGGGTGTTCCCATTTTTAACTGTTTCTGAGGTGTTTACTGTTACAAGCAGTGCTGCAGAGAACATCGTCCACTACACACAGCTTTCTCTGTGAGCGAACCCTTCTGTAGACCAGATTCCTAGAAGTAGAATTGCCGGGTCAAGGATATGCCAGGAAAGCGTGTTTGCAATGGAAAGAACAGAATGGGCAAGGCCAGGGAGATGTTGAGCTGTTACTTGTGGGCGCCCCGGTGGCAAGACTGAAGCCTAGGGGTGTGGTGGGACCTGTCATGCCAGAGCAGGAGGTGATGAAAGAGTGGGGAGCTGGCGGAGGATGGGCCAAGGTGGAGAGAGAAAGGTGAGGAGGAGAGCTGGGCAGCGAGCTCCCGCCTCACTTGGCCGTCAGGAACATGTCAGTCACACCTGCGGGATTGGCTTAAGCATCCTGTTTCTTTCAGATGCCAAAGACCCGGATCAGCTGGGCCGGAATAAGATCACACACATCATCTCCATCCATGAGTCACCCCAGCCTCTGCTGCAGGTAGTCCTTCCCCCCATGCCAGGGCTGCGCATAGGTGGGGAGGGGGCTTCAGACCCCCACAGCACTCCTTTATCAAGTACCTGTCATGTGCCAGGTCCTATACTGCCTTCCTGACCCATACAAACTCCTTCAATTAAAAACTGGCCTGTTTTACGTTATCATCCCTATTTGATCCCTATTTGGCAACTGAGGCCCAGAGAGGTAACGTTTAACTTGCCTAAGGTCAGGAAGTTAAGGAGCTGGAATTTTAACACAGGCCATCTGGCCCTAGCGGGCTCACACTGAACCATAAAGAGGCCCCCACAAGGGCTTCCCATTGCCCAACTGAATAAATGACTCCAAATGGATGATTCTGGGCTCTGTGTCTTGCTGTGTGACCTAGGGCTTGTGACTTCACCTCTCTGGGCCTCCGATCCCTCTGCCTCCAGAGGGGCAGCCCCCAGGGGGCTATTGTGAGGATGCAAAGGGGCTGCAGGTAGGGAAGATGCTTTTCACACTGTAAAGCCTGGCCCCTGCTGGAAGAGTTGGTGCTGGTATTGTTGAGTCCTGGAAAAGAGGGAGTGAGGGGGTTATGACTCAGAGGAGGAACGTAGGAAATCCAGACCTCATGTACTGGAGTCAGGAGGCCCACGTTCACAGCTTCACTACTTATTCTCTCTGTAACCTTGGGCACAGGACTTCACCTTTCTGAGCCTCAGTTGCCTGATCTGTAAAGGGGAATTTTATAACAGTACCAACCTCACTGAGTTGTTGAGAGTCACATATTAGGTACTCAATAAATTACAGCTGCTATAATAACAAAGTTAATCATATTCTTATCCCTTAAACAGAGCGCCTTCCTCCTTATCTGTTAGAGTTTGTGTCACTTGATGAAAGGAAAGAACTGTGGGACAGGCTCTGGAGATCTGAGATCCAGAACAGGTTCTGTCACAGATTTGCTGTGTGACCTTGGACAGGGTCCTTCCCCTCTCTGGGCCTTAGTTTCCCCGTGAGTCAGATTTGAGTGTCTCTATGAACCACCTCCAATAATCTGTGATTCTCAGTGTGTTTCAAAGAAGAAATTTCCAGATCAATGGAGTCTGATTTTGCTGCCCAGGGCAGGCTTGTTCTGGAGTATTTGGAGTACGCAGTCATGCCTACTCCAGATTGCATGGGGAAGGTTGTCAAGTTATGAGTGTATTTACTAATGAAATGACTGCTTGCAAAACGAGTCCCTGCTCTAACAGGCCTGCCCTCTGCTCACAAGCACTCGCCCTCCTCATCCCCATCCATCAGTGAATTTACCAGTCAGTTTGATAATGCCCTGCAAACCCAAGGCCAAATGTGTTGCAAAGTGAAATTGCAAACCTTGCAAAAGATGCAGGATTGCGTGCCCTTGGGCAGTGAGTGAGAGAAGGGCTGGAGTCACACAAAGCCATTAACCAATGAGGACCTGGCCGGGGGTCCCTTAGCCACTGGATGGGGGGGGGGGGGGCCGGGACAGACACTGGAAAAGAGCCCTTTGAATATCAAAGGATTAAGAGAAGTCCTTGAGAAAAGTGATTCTTGGGGCAGTGGGCAGAAATCCTCTTGATTCTCTTGTGTGACAGTTAAGCATAAAGTGAAGGATGTTGTAGAAAGTTTGTTGGAGAAATTACTGACAATTCATTCCTTGATTATTTTAATAATTAGCGTATAGTTTTATAACCACAATTCATGAACTCTAAACTTATGTTCATAGTTTTTGTTTCTTTTCAAGATGATAAAAGCTGCTTTGCCCTTCTTACAGTATGATTTTTGTAATCCTCATTTGGAGGGGAGCCACTTTAAGTGGCCCTTTCCCGGCTATTAAATAAAAGGTCCCTGGATCCTTTTTATCAAGTCCTCGTGCTCAAGTCACCTATGGGTTTAGGATTCCATCCCCTCAGAAGATTCTGGAACCACAGATGGTCAGAGCTGGGAGACACTAGGAGATGGTGTCTACTGTCTTGGGACAGAGAGGATGACAGTGGTCCGGAGAGGGGCAGGAACTGGCGTTGGGTCATGAGGTGCTTGGGCAGCCCAGGCTTGGGTAAGGGGGTACAGGCAAGGGTCCCCCCACTGCCCATGCGTGTTTTTTATTTTCAGGACATAACATACCTTCGCATCCCGGTGGCCGACACCCCTGAGGTACCCATGTAAGTTCCCCTAGACGGACTGACAGATGGACAGACAGCTACTTCCTATGGTGGCGGTAGGGAGAGTGGGAGGTGGTCGGAGGGAGGACAAAGAGGACTCTGTCCTAAGATCCCAGCACAGGTGGCCACCCAGACCCAGGCCTGACGCGGTCTCAGTCATGCCCTTGCCTATGCCCCTGGCCAAGAGTCTTAACCTCCCAGAATTAATGGAGAACAGATCTGATGCCCCAAAGGATTTGAAAGGGTTAGGCTCAGCCTGTTCCTGGCCTTGGAGTTGAGACATCTGGGTTCTTGCCAGGCTTTGCCATTTACTTGCTGTGTGACCTTGGAAAAATCGCTTCCCCTCCCCGAGAGGGAAATAGGGGTGCGATCAGCATCAAGGAGGCTTTCAAAGATCAGATAGCACAGACGGAGAGTCGCAGACAGGGCCTGGAGTGTAATGGGGGCTCAGAAAGCAGGACTTTTGTTCATGTTATTAGCAGCAGTCCCTCTCAGCCTGGGAAGGACCCAGACAAGACACTCCTGCCCCTTGGGAGTCTTGCTCCTGGCCTCGTGCTGACCACCATTGTCCCCAGGTGCTCTGATTGCAGAGCCCAGAGGAGTGGGACTCCTGTGTCTCCTCCCTCCCATTTCCTTCAAAGGTCAAGATAAACCACCCATGAAAATAGAATCCACAGGGCCCGCTGGAGAGGTGCTCCTGCCTGTGGTAGGATTTGCCATTATTGGACCTCCTACTGCCTGAAACGCCCCCTTATTGCTTTACACACACCCCGCCCCGCCCCGTGGGATAGTACAGGCCCCTGCTCACTGTATGTGCTAGCTGACCGGAGGACCCCGGGGCGCTTTGTCTCTTGCCATCCCATAAATGGGGAAGGGGGCAACTCCTAGGAGACCTGCCCCCCAGCGCTGCCCACCCTCTTGCTTTCTTCTCCAGCAAGAAGCACTTCAAAGAATGTATCAACTTCATCCACTGTTGCCGCCTCAGTGGGGGGAACTGCCTTGTGCACTGGTGAGTTAAGAGGGGCCTGGGGGGAGAGGAAGGAAGTCCCGAACACACACTCATCCTCTGGGGAAGGAGGAGCCTGTGACAGATCTTCTGCAGCCCATCACAATGCCTGACAGTCCACCATTCGTCTGACAGAGGCCGATCAGGGGCTCAGATCAGGGCCCTATCCCTTCCCCGCTGTGTGGCCATGGCCATGGCTGTTTCTCCCTGAGATTCCATTTCCTCATCTGTAGAATGGGGAGAAGAATGCTGACCTGACAGGCTATTGGCAGGACTAGGTGAAGTCACGCAGGTAGACCAGCACCCTCCAATAGTCCTCTCCTCCCCTCCAGGCCTTTGAGGCGATAGTGCAGGGTGGTGGGGAACCCCAGGCTGGGAGGCAGGACCCCTGACTCTTCCCAGGGGCCCCTGGCCCAGTTGATGTCATTCATTCCGTAACTTCTCACTGAGAACCCAGCCTATGCCCGGCTCAGGGCGGCTCTGCTGGAGCCCCAGCCATACACTCAGCTCCCTCCTGCCTCGTCTCTCCCCCTCTCTCCCTCTTTCCCTTGCTCCAGCTGCACTGGCCGTCTCCCTGTTCTTCACATCCACCAGGCTCCCACCTTATATCTTCCTACCTGCAGCGCAGAATCCCCATCTTTCAGGACTCAGCTTGATGTCACTTCCTTGGGAACCCCTTCCCTCATCCTCCCCATCCCTGCCCTCCTGCCGCTAGATTAATACCTCTTCCTGTACCATCTCCTAGGCCTGACTCATCTTCAAAGCAGTTAGCACCACCTGAAATTGTTTCCCTGGTTAGTGTCTGTCTCCCCTACCACCCTGGAAGCCCCGGAATGGCAGAGACCATGTCTGTTTTATTCCCCCCTCTATCCCCAGTATCTGAAAAATAACAGATGATCAAGAAATGTTTGTTGAGTGAATGCATGAAATGATGTTTCACTCAGGCCTTTAATGTGGGAGAATGCTTGGGGGATTCTCCAGGCAGAGGGAACAGCATGGGTAAAGGCCTGGAGGTGGAAAGACAGGTCCTGGCAGGTTCCTTGTGGTTGGAGCTCAAGAGGCAAGAGGTGGGGATGGGGTGCTTGGTGGGCACAGAGGAGATTGGGCCTTACCTGAAGCCCGGGGGTGGGGGGCCTCCCAGCTTTGCAGGCATCTCCCGCAGCACCACCATCGTGACGGCGTATGTGATGACGGTGACAGGGCTCGGCTGGCGGGACGTGCTTGAAGCCATCAAGGCCACTCGGCCCATCGCCAACCCCAACCCAGGCTTTAGGCAGCAGCTTGAAGAGTTTGGCTGGGGCAATTCCGGGAAGGTAGGGGCTGGGGCGGGGCTGGGGTGGGGTGGGAAACTCTTCGCCCACTTGAGCCGAGCACCGACTGGACAGAATTCGGCCAGTGCTTCAGACTTGGCGGCAGATTTTTCTGGGGTCTCGAACTCGTGGCCCTTGAGCTAATCTAGGTGTATTTGTTTGGCCAGCCAGGTGTTTTCTTTTTTAATTTAGAATTTGAATGCCTTTGAGCTAGACCAGGTCCCAGCACTACCTGTTCTACAAGCCTGGAACCTGAAGGCATTTGAGTTTGGCTCCTCTGGGGAGACCGTCCATCCCCGAGTCCCCGGAGGCCAAAGCAGTTCCGTCTCTTATGCCCGCTGGGCAAACGGCACAGGGAAATGTCAGGAACTGAGGCCTCCCTGGGAAAAAGGGATGAGAGGGAGAGACAGACACAGAGAGAGAGAGAGAGAGGGAGAAGCAACAAGTTCAGGAAGGCTGTCCTCAGGGGGCGGGCTGGTACCCAGACGCCTATCTGCAAGGCTGCCTTAGGAAGGAGGCAGGCGAGGAGGAGGCCCTGCCTGAGTGGAGTTGCTGCGGAGGGAGGGTATAAGGTGGTCCTCACTGTGCAGGTGGGGGTCACTTTAGCAGGTCTGGAAGATGGAGTGTTAAAGGGGAAGGGGATTCAGGGAGAGAGAGGGGACTCATAGGGGAGGCGGGCTCAATGAAGGGGATGGAAACTCAGGAGGGAGGCTAAGGATGCTTAGGAATGGGAGGGGCTTAGCGAGGTGTGGTAAGCTCACAGAAGAGCGGAGGCTGTGAGGATTGGGGACCGGACCGGCCGGCAACCTGGCACCGACCCCCGCCCCGCCTTACGTCCCCACGCCAGCTTCGCCGACAGCTGGAGGAGCGCTTCGGAGAGAGCCCTTTCCGCGACGAGGAGGAGGTGCGCGCGCTGCTGCCGCTGTGCAAACGCTGCCGGCAGGGCTCTGCCAGCTCGGCCGCCTCCCCCGCGCCGCACTCTGCGGCCTCCGAGGGGACCCTGCAGCGCCTGGTGCCGCGGTCGCCCCGGGAAGCCCACCGGCCGCTGCCGCTGCTGGCGCGCGTCAAGCAGACTTTCTCTTGCCTCCCGCGGTGTCTGTCCCGCAAAGGCGGCAAGTGAGGAGCCCGCCCCGTCGTGGCGCCCCTCTTCCTCCCGACTGGTCCCCATCGGGGGCTGTCTGGGACTCCCAAGGCCTCCAGGACGGGCCCAGAGCCTGTGGGAGTCCCGCGGCGGCCTGATCCCTGCCCCTGCCCCCATGCCCGCCTTGCTTGTCTGCGTCTGCAGTCAGTGTGTCCTCCATCTGTGCGTCTCTGCGTCTGGGCCGGCCTGCTGCAGCCACCTGGTGCCTTAGTCCTTGGGCTGGGGGAGGGGGCACCCAGGCCTCCACCCTTCAAGGCGGCAGGAGTGGGAGTGGGTAGGTGGGTGGGGGTTGGATGGGCCTAGAGGATATTAAAGAGACACAGAAGCTGCCTGTCTGAGTGCCTCCCAGTCATTCAGCAGAGGCGGGGCAGCAGGACTGCCAGGGGCCGGGAGCCTGCAGGAAACCAGGACGGGAGGGGGTCTGCCTGCCTCCCTGAACTGCAGTCTGCAGGGCTGAATTCTGAGACTTTACCCTCTTCCCTGACCCCACCTCCATCTCTCCCCAGCCCTGGTCTCCTGAAGAGACCCCTCAGTCCCCCCTTCTCTCTGAACCCCCACCCCCCATCTCTGAGCCCCTCTCGTCCTCCCTGATGCCGCGTTCTCCCCTCCAGCTCCTTCCCCTTTCCTATTGACAAATACTAGCTAGTGAGGTAACTAGTGCCTCCCTGACACCTGACCTTTTACACACATGAGTGCACCTAATCCTCGAGAGGAAACTGAGGTTCAGAGAGGTCAGGGACCTTGCCTGAAGACACACAGATGAAGTAGGGGAGAGTAGATTTGAACCTAGGCAGTCTGAGTCCCATGATGGTTGTTAAGAAGCAGCTCCTTCTGGTCTTGGAGGTTACTGGCAAGGAGGATCCCCTGCCAGCTAGTGGGAATGACCCTTCCCATCCAGAGTTTAAAGGCCAGGGCAGCCACTGAGGAGGGAGGGCCTCAAGGCAGCCCTAGAAAGCAGCAGACTACTCCAAGAATGAAGGGAGGTCATTGGAGCAGACTTTTCCTAAACTGAAATGAACCTGAAGTTGACAGGGGCCTGAACTAGCCATAATCTAATAGCTAGCTGTCTGGGGTTCTTAGTATGCACCAAGCACGTGTTCAGGGCTCGGGGGAGGGGGGGGGATGGCATCGGGGGTTGGGGGAGGATGGATGAAAGAACCTTCACCTGCTGCCCAGCCCCCTACTCTGAATTCACTCAACAGATGTTTGTTGAGCACCTACTGTATGCCAGGCATTGTGCTGGGCCCTGGGGATACAGTTGCCTACATTCTGGTAGGAAAGACACCAGACAAAGAGATAAACAAAAAAATGTCAGGTAATGAGGGAGTGAACCATTTTGCTCTCTCAGGGGAGCATTCCAGGCAGAGGGGACAGTAAGTGAAAAGTCCCTGAGGTAAGATTGTGCATAAAGAGCAAGGTGGCCAGACTCACCAGTGGTCCTCCTGGCTGGTCAGCAGTGCCACCACCATCCACTGGATTTAAAACACCTTTCTATTTCTGCTGGTGTCCCCCCTATTTAAAAGCCTCCACGGCCCCATTGTCGATAGGACAAAACAGAGCACCTTGCTCTGATGTTCCAGGTCCTTCTCACTTCTCCCCTCCTTCTCTCATTACTTTTACCACATTCTGACTCAGCAACGACAACGATAATAGCACACATTTACTGAGCGCTCACTAGGGGCCAGGCAATGTGCTAAACACTGTCCTTGCATCTCATTTAATCCTCAAGCAACCCAATGAGGGGGGCGTTGCTGACAGACCAGGAAACGGAGGTGGTGCCGAAGGTCATCAGCTGAGGGTGGGGGGGGAGGACTGGGATTTGATTCTTGGCCATCTGGCTGTGGACTCCATCCTCTTAATTGCTACACTCTGTCACCTAGAAAAAGGAAGAGATTGTCTGACACACTCAGGACTCCTGCTCAGATACAATTAGGACTCGTATGTAATCATATGAAATGCTTTGTGCCCCATCGGAGGCCTGCAGGCCTGAGTCTGCATCCCGACTGTCACTGTAGACGTGTCAGAACTGAGTGGCTGCTGGCACGTGAGGACAGAGGGTGGGAGCATGAAGAAGGACCGTCTGACACACGCACAGGAGGGACAGTGCTACCGGCCACTGGTCAACGCTGGCTTGGTGTCCAGCCCTATGTCCACTAACTGAAGGGTGGTTTCTCTCTCTCAGAGCCTCAGTTTCCCCACGTACACAGCATGGGGTGGAGCAGCCTGAGCTACTTGACCTCTTTCGTATCACACACCCCCTTTGACAATTTAATGAAAGATACAAAGCCTAGACAAATACATAGACATGAAGATGTCTACATTGAGGGTGGGGGTGGGGCGTGTCACAGACCCGGACAGGAATCCATAAACTCCAGGTATAGCTGTCGGGAGGCAGTGTGGGGCACTGTTTGGGCTCCTGGCCCTGGGGCAGAGAGACACAGGTTGAGATCCTAGCTCCCCCATGTACCAGCTCTGTGACCTGGTTATTGGGCCTTGCCCTCTCTGAGCCTCAGTCTTCCTCCCTATAAAGTAGGTCATGATAGCATCTCACATGAGAAACAATTGCCACACTGCAGGAAAGGCTTTAGCCAGGCCCGGCTCTGTGGTGAGCTGTCAGTAACCCGGATCTCCCAATGTTTAAGGAAACGTTTCTCCAAGTGTGGCCTATGGACCACGGGAATCAGAATCCCATGGAGGGACTCGTTAAAATGTGGCTCCCGGGCTTCCTGCCCAGGAAATCTGCTTCTGCAGGTCTGGGATGGAGGCCAGGAGTGTGCGTTTTAGACTGGTCTCTGCCTCCCAGTTCTGAAGGGCCTTCATTTCAGAGGTACTGCTCCTTTCCAACCTCTGCAGTCCGGGTCCTGAGAAGAGACTGACAGGTTTCCAGTAGGCTGGGAAGAGCAGAGAACAGGTGCAGGGTGGGGCAAGGGACGCCTTTGGGTGCCCGTCTGGGTCCCCTCCCTAGAGAGACAGAGCCCAGGCTACCCCACGCCATACCTTCCACTGGGTCTTAGCCAACCACGCAGCCCTAAGCTGCCCCCACGCGAGGCCCGACGCCCTCCTGGCCAGGCTACACGGGGAGGGGCGAAAGGGAAGGGCGTCCCGGGAGAGGGGGCAGAAAGGAAAGCGAAACCGGCTGCCCAGACTTTCGCTTTCGCCCGCCTCCGCGCGCCAGCCAGGTGTCCTCGCGATCCCCTATCGCTCTGGGGTCCAGTCGCCGCGCCCCAGACCCGACCCCCGTCACAGTGCGTTCCCCAAATGGCCGGCGACCCCTGGCGGAGAGAGGAGGAGAAGGTCCCCGACGGCAGGCGACCCATGGTGGGAGCCAGGGGGCCCCTGCGCCTCCGCGACTGGCTGGTGGCGCAGATCGAGAGCGGGCGCTACGCAGGGTTGCGCTGGGAGGACGAGGGCAAGACCCTCTTCCGCATCCCCTGGAAGCACGCAGCCAAGCAGGGCTACCGGGCGCAGCAGGACGCGGCGCTCTTCAGGGTAAGGGGGTGGGGGGCGGTCCCCGGCCGCACCCCGGGCGGGCTCTGCACGCGCACCGTCCCAGCGCCAGGACCGACCGACGCGCTGTGTGACCTGAGGCCACGCGCTCGGCCCTTGGCCTCAGTTGTTTCTGGGTTGAGGGTAGTGTTCTGCACAGGCGGGAGACCCTCAGACACCCCCTTAAAAGGGAATCACCACGGCTGCGTGACCCGCACCGCCCCACCTCTCAGGGGGCCTCTGCTCCCTCTCCATGGGGAAATCAGACATCACACATGGGAATTCCCTCAACCTCTCACGCTAAACCACCCACCCGGCAACTTGGGGACATTTTCTGTGCTTCTCAGCCCCAGCCCTTCTCAGAGACCTCCTCCGGGATGCCTTCCCTTTGGTCAGGCATCGTTGCTGTCCTCCAAACTCGCTCGCTCTTTCCCATCAACGTTTAAACTCTGGAATCTCTCCCGTGAGCTATAAGGAACCAACCACGTATCAGGCCACTGCCACACCCCAAACACTGGCAGTGCCTTTGACTCCTGCTCCTCTGGCCTGCCTTCTCCTTTCCCAGGGTGAGGCGCCTGGAAATGGTCTCCTGGTCATCAGCTCCCTCACTCGTAGCCCCCCAATTCCTTCTCGCTACCACCACCCTCGTCCGGCTTCTGCCTTTCCTGCTAATGTCTCCAGTTGTCAGATCCAAGGATGCCATCACGGTCTTCATCTTCTTTCACCTCTGGGTGGGTCTGGGCCTGGTGGACCTGCCTTCTTCCTTGAAGCATCTCACTCGGTTTCCAGAATCTCTGCTTCCCACCCGCCCCCCAGTGTCCCCCATTTTCCTCCTACCTCCCTGGCCCCTGCTTCCCAGCCTCCATTTCCTCCCTTCCTCTTTTGCAGCTCCCAGCACTCACCCCTGCATCTCCCTCCTCATGTCCCACTCTCCCCTTCCACAGCCTCCGCGTGGAACCCCAAGCCTGCTGGTCTGGCGGCCCCCAGACCTCTCAAACTCAGCATGCCCTCAATGCCACACTCGTTAGCTCACCTCTGTGGCTGCTGTGTTTCCCAAAATGGGAAATGGCACCGATTGCCACCCAGGCCCCAGAGCCAGGCACTTGAACCCCAGCTGCTCCCCTCTCTTCCAGTCTCACTCTCCTCTGTCACCAAGGCCTGCTGATGTCCCCTGCAGATCTTCTCTTCAATCCATCTGCTTGGACCTATTTCCACCATCTCTCACCAGGTCAACTGCAGTGACCTCACGGAGCTCCCTGCTTCCCCAGTCCCTTAGCTCTCCCCTCAGGCCTCCAGAGGGATCTTTCTAAATGTAAATCTTGCCTTGAAACTCCTCTACTCAGAATCCTTCCATGGCTCCCCATTGCCCTTGTGATTAAAGTCCCACCAACTCTTTATGATGGCCTCAAAGCCGTGCCATCGACTGCCCCTCTCTGGCCTCCTTGTCTCCACTCCCTCTGCTCCCCAACTCTAGAGCCAGCCTGACAGTTCTTTCAGTTTCTAAGCGCTTTGTGTCTCCCTCACCGTTAGACCTTTGCCTGTGCTGTTCTCCTCCCTGGAACACCCACTCTTCTTCGCCTTCACCTAGCCAACTTCCATTGTGCTCAGCTTCAACATCTCGTGCTCAAGAGAGCCTCCCCTGAAGCACTCATTTGTTCAGTGCATTTATTAACTCCAGCTCAGTGCCTCTCCCAAGTCATCCCTGATTCCTTCTGCTTCCTCCATTGGAACGCCTTTCCCTGCGAATTATAAGTGCCTCGTATGAGACTGTCTCCTCCAGCAGACTCCCTCCTGCTGCTCGAGGGTAGTGACCATGAGCACGGTGCCTAGCCACCAGAAGGTGCTGCATAAGTGTTATACAGATGGTTACATGGCCTGTCCCTGAAGACTGGGTGCTGTTCGGAGGAAGGAGATTCTGGTACTGGCCCTCCCCATCCCTCTGGCTGCTTTCACCCATCCCTCAACCCACTGCTGACAGACTCATGTGACTTCCTGGTTTCTCACCCTCCTAGTGCCCCCAAAGCCCATGGGATAAAGCTTGGCCTCCAAGGACATTCATGATCCAGCTTCAGTCTGTCTCTTCTTCCTCAATTCCTCTTCTCCTTTCCCCTGCCACATACAGTTGATCCTCATTATTCATGAATTCCATATTTGCAAATTCACTTACTTGCTAAAATTTGTAATCCCCAAATCAATACTCAGGGTGCTTTTGCAGCCGCTCACAGACGTGTTCAGAACGGCAAAAACTGAGTCACTGGACGTGCACATTCCCAGCTGAGGTTGGACAAGGGCACGCTCTGCCTTTTAGTTTTAGCTCTCCTACTGTCAACAAGCATCGTTTTCAGTCTATTTAGTGCCGTGTTTTAATATTTTTGTTCCTTTTGTTGGTGATTTCAAATGGTGGTTTGAAATGGTCCCCAGCATAGTGCTGAAGCGCTGTCTAGTGTCCTAAGCACAGGAGACTGTGACGTGCCTTATGCAGAAACGCTTTTTGCCTTATAGTTCATGCCTTTCAAGTTTTGTTTCAGAAGCACTCTCTGCCCCTGGAAGATTTCCTCCTACATTATCTTCTATTAATTTTACAGTTTGACCTCTTAGTTCTGGTTTCTTAATCGTCTGGGGTCTACTTTGTATGTGGCGATAGATGGGGATTTAGTTTTATCAGTTTTACCAGTTAGCAAATCACTGCCATTAGTTTATACCCCATGATCCTATTTATTTTTTATCTATCACAATCCATAATTTGGAATATAGTTATTTGCATTCAGCTGTTTGCAGCCGTATTCTCCCATTAGACTTGAATTCCTTGAGAGCAAGGACATGTCTGTCTTGTTCCCAATTCAGTCCCTAACTCAGGCCTAGCACATCTCAGGGACTCAAGGGACCTGTGTTGGATGGAGGAAGGGAGGAAGAGATGGAAGCATGGAGGGGTGGAGGGACAGAGGGTCAGAGGGAGAGAGAGATGGGTGGGGGGCAAGGCAAGCCCTCACCCCTTTGCATGGCACCGGCCCCCTCTCCCAGGGTACTCCTCCCCAAGTCCCCCTGCTCATCCCCAGGCCTGGGCCATATACAAGGGCAAGCACGTAGAGGGCATTGACAAGGACGACCCCTCCACCTGGAAGACGCGGCTCCGCTGTGCCCTCAACAAGAGCGCCGACTTCTGTGAGGTGCATGCGCGCAGCCAGCTGGACATCTCCAACCCCTACAAGGTCTACCGGATTGTGTCCGACGGTACCGATGGCCCAGGTACCATCCTGCCCCTGGAGGTAGTGGCTGAGGATGGCTCTCTGGGCAATAAAGACCTCACTTTGCCCATCTGTAAAATGGGAAATGGTGGACTTATTGAGCTTAAACTCTAGGGCTGGTAAACATAGGACACTTAGACCACCCAGTTTATCTCCCCATTTGATAAGGAGGAAACTGAGGCCCAGAGAGAGGTGGGCCTTGCCTAAGATCATGCAGTGGGCCGGGGTACTCTTGTCTGTGACCATCTCAGTTGAGGGGGTCCCCCTTGGGGCCCACGGAACAACAGGCTCTCCCTCCATCCAGTTACCAGGGCTTGTGCTCCCCCTGAAGAGAAGGGCATTCTCCAGAGCCAGGCGGAGCCCCCTGGAGAAGCGACGGAGCTGGCCTGCAGGACAGACCAGGTCAGCGTGTCCTTCCAGCCTCTGCAGCATTGCCAGCTTGGTCACTTCTCACCCAAACCACCCTCCCAATGATCTCTGGCACATTTTTCTCATCCCTGCCATCAGCTCCTGCTCTATCACTATCCTCATACCTCAACTCCATCTCTGCCGTCATTTTCAGCTCCATCATTCTATTCCCTTCACCTCCATCATCTCTGGTTCCCTCACTGTTCCCATCACCTCCATCATCTTCAGCTCCATCACTCTGTCCAGCATCAACCCTATTTTCTCCAAATTCACCCCCCTCCCCTATCATCATTGAGTCCATCACTTTGTCCCCACTCACCCCTTCAGATCCAGTTCCATCACGTATTTCTTTTACCTTCATCACCTCTAGCTCCCTCACTATAGAGAGTTGCCATCACCCCATCATCTCTATCTCCATCACCCTGTCTGTATCGCCCTCATTATCTCCACCCCATCACCTCTCCCCCATCACCGATGGTACATTGCTCTGTGCCCATCTCCCCATCAGCCTGGTCCATTGCACTGTGCCCACTGCCCCCATCAGCATCCATTCCATTGCTCTGTCCCCCCATCTCTATCACCTTTGTTCCCCATCTCCTCATTCACTCCTAGAACTTCTCTCCTTATCACAGTGAACTTCATCTCTGACCCTATCATCTCCAACAACGCCATCAACTCTCTCTTTACCTCTGTGGAGGGTGGGGGGAGTCTTGGGCTCTGAAATTCAAATCCCTATCAACCCCCAGCTGGCGTTTGGTCTGTCCAGACCTCCCTCTGCCCCAATGCAGACAGTGTGGGAACTCCTGTGGCCCACAGGTCTCCTCTCCCACCTTCATAACCCTCTCTCCCACTACTCAGGATGGCTCCGAACTAGCCACAGAGGATAAGGACAAGCAGCAGCCTAGGGGGCTGGCCCAGCAGGGCTCCCTGCCACCAACCACCCTGCTCCCGGGCCCTTTGGCTGACCACAGTAAGGAATGGGTCTCTTCACTCACCCCTGCCCCCTCCCCGGCCTCCTCCGGGCCCTTGATCTAGGGGTCGAGGGACCCAGGGTGAGGTGGCACCTGACTGCTCCCCCTCCTTCCCCAGGGTACCAGGCACAGGACCCTGCACACCCTTGGAGCCCCTCGCCCCCTGAGGACTTCAGCAACCCTGGTAAGAAATCTGAATAAGCTCTCCCCACAGCCCTGTGAGACAGATACTGCCATTACCCCCACTTTACAGGTGCAGGAACCAGACAGAGAGGTTAAGAACCTTGCCCAAGCTCACACAGCTAGGAACCCTGGGAAAGTTACCAACAGGTCACAGGTCCTAAGTGGCAGCGAGAGACTAGACTGCAAGGGCCCGGCTGCAGAGCCCACCACCCTGACCATCGAGCATCCTACTGGCTCTTCTTCTGGGAGGCTGCTGTTGTTGTTTTTGTTGTTATTGTTATTATTATTTCTACCAGCGTTAAAATATTTGCTGGGAAGAAGCTCCTAAAATCCCAGAAGCCAGGGCTGGGAGGGCCTCAGTGTCAGGCCCCCATTGACGGCTCCAGACTATATGCTTTTGAAACTCAGCTACCAGATCGTTTATAGTGGAAGCTGCTATTATTTACTACCCCCTCTCCCCAACCCCCGCCACACACACACACTACTACCAGAACTATTATTATCAACTGTAGTGAGGGAGCGCCAGAAATTCCCGAGGTGGGGCCTGGAGGACCTCGAGGTCCCCTGCCTGGTTGGCTGGGGGAGAGGCGAGCGGGTGCCACCAACGCGTGGCGCACGCTCCGCGTCTTCCCTTGCTGCAGATTGCTGGCTGCACGTGCGGCTGTTCTATGGCGCCGAGCTGGTGCGCGAAGCCACCGCGCGCACCGCAGAGGGCTGCCGTCTGAGCCCGCGGGCGGCCGCCGCCGCCGCCGAGCGCCTGCTGGGGCCGCCGCGGCGCATGGCGCAGGTTCGCTTCCCGGAGCCGCCGCCCGGCGCCCGCGTGCTGCAGCGCCTGCTGCCGCACCTGGAGCGCGGCGTGCTGCTGTGGGTGGCGCCCGAGGGCGTATTCGCCAAGCGCCTGTGCCAGGGCCGCGTGTACTGGCGCGGCCCGCTCGCCCCGCACCGCGCGCGGCCCAACAAACTGGAGCGCGAGCGCACCTGCCAGCTGCTCGACACGCGCCGCTTCCTCGCTGGTAAGAGCAAGACGGTGGGGCCGCTGGTGGCGCGGGGCAGAGTGACTGGGCACAAGGGTGGGCAAAGGGACGTGGACAGAGGAGAGTGGGCACACGAGATGTGGACGCAGGGGAATAGAATTAAGGATGCTGGGCATGGGGTGGGCATCGAAATAAAGGACATGACACAGAACATGGGGAGTGGGAACGAACATGGGCATGAGGGCTGGGCACAGATATGGACATAGGCATATGAGAGGTGTAGGCACGAGGCAGGCTTGGGGCATTCGGTGTAGGGCATAAGCATAGGATTTGGGCACATGTGTTGTCATAGGGTGCTAAGCATAGGGTTCACATCAGGGGCACTGGGCACAAGATAGGCATAGGTGAGTGATGGGGCACAAGGCGAGGGGCATGAGCACTGGAAGTGGGCACAGATGGGGGACATGAGACAGGCATCGGGACGTGGAAGTGGGCACAGTGCATGGGCACACAATGGATGGTGGGCTTACAGGACGTGGGCATGGGGCAGGAGCACAAAGTGGGCACCAGGTGGGATGCCCAGTCTTGGCCCAGCCCCCACAGTCTTGGTGCCCGTAGAACTGCGCGCCCACCTGCAGGATGGTCACCCAGAGCCCGAGTACCAGATCCGTCTGTGCTTTGGCGAGGAGTACCCAGGGCCCCCGGACCAGCCTGAGGAGCGGCTCATCATGGCCCATGTAAGTCACCTCTCACTTCAGCGGAGAGCCACACCCTCCAGTCCCCTCTGAACGGCCCCTCACTGCTCCCTGCAGTCCCAGCTCCGCCCCTGACCTGCTGCATGACCGCTGGTCTGTATGACCCTGTATGTAAACAGGTGTGTGGGGAAGGGGCGGTCACTAGGGCTGGGACTTCCAACTGGAACGTAGGGTGCCTGTAACCGAGGTGGTTGGCTCATTGTCCCCCAACCCCCGCTGCAGGTGGAGCCAGTCTTCGCCCGGGAGCTCCTCCTGCATATGAAGCGCCACGGCCATGGTGCCTGGGCCGCAGGTCCCCAGCCCTGCGTCCAAGGCATCACTCACCATTGATGCAGCTGAGTCAGCCCTAAGCAGCTGCTTCTTCCTCTCATGCCCTCTAAAGTCAGCCCCCCACCAAGGTGCAGACCACACCCCAGCCCTGCCCAAACTGAGCCAGAGGTCTTGGGGCCTCCCCCCACCCATCACCCAGGTAGGTTGGGACAGTGGAAGCCGATGGCGGCTCCACCCTCTCAGCCATGGAGATGAAGCCCTGGAACGTGGCACGTAGCCCCAGCAGCTGGGCCTAGGGCATCAGGCGGAAACCAAACTCAAGCTTGAGGTTCTGGAAACAGCAATTACATCAGAAACAAGACTTCATCTCTTTGCTGAGAGCCCAACATGCATATAGTGGTTTACTAAAAGCAGACCTTAACTGTGGTTGATCCGCTGTAAGTTTTGCTTAAAGCTGGGTTTACCAATAATTAGATCCTCAGGGTTCTTTAGAGTGGGGCCAACCAGTAACAATTGCCCACCTCTGAGGGGCTCTGAATTTCCAGACCCTTCCTCCCGCCTGCCACTCATCTCTCTTCTTCTTCTTCTTTTTTTTTTTTGGTGAGGAAGATTGACCCTAAGCTAACATCTGTGCCAATCTTCCCCTATTTTGTATGTGGGATGCCTCCACAGTGTGACTTGAGGAGTGGTGTGTAGGTTCTGCACCCAGGATCCGAACCTGCTAACCCCGGACTGCTGAAGCTGAGTGTGCAAACTTAACCACGATACCACCGGGCTGGCCCCCTCTCTCTTCCTTTTGGGTGTGTGTGGATGGAGGGGGGAGGAGGTCCCAAACAGAGGACTTGGCCTGAACCTGGGGCTGTGGATGCTGACCACTGAACCACCAGCAGCACCTGTAGATGCTGTCTTTGGAGAAGTTGAGGCAGGCCCCCAAACACGACCCTGAGGCAGAAGCCAAAGTGGGAGCCAAGAGTCGGGCCCTCCCCCAGGCCGGCCAGTCTTTGCAAACTGTAAGTTGTAGGGCGTCCTTGAGCCTTGGGAGGCAGCCCACCAGGAGGGCAGTTGCCCCGGCCTCGGCAGGAAGGTCACTGTTTTCCACTCCAGATATCTAGAACTTCTTTCCTTTTCTGGTTTCTGACTTTATTTATAGGAATCCTCTCACAGATGGCAACATCATAGGTCTCTTTTAGTGATACATGAGGAAGCCGCTTTTATGGGGAAGGGGGACTGTGTGATTCAACCAAGGCCAGAAGTCCATCAGATCACTGTTCTTCTAATTCATCCAACAAACGTTTATTGAGCACCTGCTCTGTTCCAGGCCAATGCTGGACACTGAGCATAGAGCAAAACACCATGGTCCCTACTCTCTTGGGGTTCACAGCCTGCTTTCCAGTGGAGGCCCAGTGACTGTCCTCTACTCCTGGCCCTCACAGAAAGGGTGGTGGTAAGGAGTTACAGACTCCTGGGTTGAAATCTCAGCTTTGTCACTTACTAGCTGTGTGTGACCTCAGGCAAGTCACTTAACTTCTCTGAGCCTCAAATTCCTCATCCATTCAAAAGAAGCTATGAAGCCCTTTGGAGCAGGATTGGTCCAAGAAGTAAATGTAAGGAGGGGACGTGAGTGGCCTGGCACGAAGAGTGGCGCACAGTAAGCGCCCACTCAGTTACTTGTGGGTAGGAGAGTGTGGAGGAGGCTGCCCCACCCTTCAGAAAGCCTGACTGTCTGTCCTGGGCTTCGCTGCACCCCCGGCCCAAGGCTGCAGCTGGTGGGGAGCCTCAGTTCAGAGTGACGGTCTAAACCCCTGCTCTGCGCTGGGGAAACAAACTCAGCCAGGGTCAGGGACTGGCTGGAGAGGCTTCTTGGGAGGGTGGACGTCTCTGCCCAGTTGTCTGTCCTCCCCACACCAGTCACTAGAGGGCGCTGGGGGCTCAGCAGACCCAGTTCCGTGGCCCTCCACATCATCCCAGGCTCCCCTCCCTGCTTACACCCCAGGGCTAGGAGGGCAGGGAATGGTGTGACCTCGAGGGCTCTGCACTGCGGGGAGGAGAAAGTAGACCAGAGGCCTGGTGGGAGGAGGAGAGGAGGAAAGGGGAACTAGAGGTGAGGACTGGAGAGGCCCCTGGGGCTTTTCTCACGGAGACTCCCCATTCCCCAGCTCAGCCACTTAGATCCCCCGTCTCTCGTCAGCGTGTCTCTCTGCCCGCCCTCTCTTGTGTCTGTACCTGTGTCTCTCTCCATCTCCCTCTTTCTCTGTAGATTTCTGTGTTTCTCTCTTTCAGTGATTCTAACTTCTGTGTGTGTCTGGGCACTGTGTGTCTTTATCTTTTCTGTCTCTCTCTGCCTCCATCTCTCGCTGTGTGTTCCTGCCTCTCTCTTGTTATGTCTCTACCTCTCTTTGTCTCTGTCTCTCTGTCTTTTTTTTGCTATCTCTGTCTCTTTACGTCTCTGCCTCCATCTCTTTTTGTTTCGGTCTCTGTCTCGCTCGGTTTCACATCCTGTCCCTCCCCAGCCACCACCACCCGGCACATGTGGGCTGAGGGTCTCAGTCCCTTCCCTCCCATCTCCTCACCCCTGGCAGCTGCTCACAGCTTCCCAATCCTGGCCTCTCCTGCCCGCCCCTCTTGGGCCTTGGGGGAGGGGGGTGAGGGAGGAAGGGAGGGCAGCCTGGCGGGCCCACCCCTTTTTGCCTTTCCAGGCTGGGAGGCTGGGCCAGTGGGCCTTTTAACCAGCCCTGGCAGGCTGTGCCGGACGCCAGCCCTGGACGCCGTGCCTGGCCCCTGTGGTCCCGGCAGCCGCCAGCCCGGCCAGCATGCAGCAGCAGCCCCCACCGGGGCCCCTGGCCCCTGCGGCCGAGCCGACCAAGCCTCCCTACAGCTACATAGCCCTGATTGCCATGGCCATCCAGAGCTCCCCGGGGCAGCGGGCCACGCTCAGCGGCATCTACCGCTACATCATGGGCCGCTTCGCCTTCTACCGCCACAACCGGCCCGGCTGGCAGAACAGCATCCGCCACAACCTGTCGCTCAACGAGTGCTTTGTCAAGGTGCCCCGCGATGACCGAAAGCCAGGCAAGGGCAGCTACTGGACGCTGGACCCCGACTGCCACGACATGTTCGAGCACGGCAGCTTCCTGCGCCGCCGCCGCCGCTTCACTCGGCGGGCAGGTGCCGAGGGCGCCAAGGGCCCCGCCAAGGCGCGCCGCGGAGCCCTCAGAGCCAGCAGCCAGGACCCAGGAGTCCCCGACGCCGCGACTGGCAGGCAGTGCCCATTCCCTCCAGAGCTGCCAGAGCCCAAAGGCCTAAGCTTTGGGGGTCTGGTGGGGGCCTTGCCAGCCAGCATGTGCCCGCCAACGACCGATGCCAGGCCTCGGCCACCCGCGGAGCCCAAAGAGATGCCCACGCCTAAGCCTGCAGGCCCAGGGGAGTTCCCTGTGGCCACCTCGTCTTCCCCATGCCCAGCGTTTGGCTTTCCTGCTGGCTTCTCTGAGGCTGAGGGTTTTAGCAAGGCCCCTACACCCATCTTGCCCCCTGAGGCGGGCATTGGGAGCAGCTACCAGTGCCGGCTGCAGGCACTGAATTTCTGCGTGGGGCCCGACTCAGGCCTGGAGCACCTCTTGGCCTCGGCAGCCCCCTCCCCTGTACCACCCACCCCTCCAGCCTCACTCAGGGCCCCACTGCCCCTGCCAGCTGACCCCAAGGAACCCTGGGTTGCAGGCAGCTTCCCTGTCCAGGGAGGCTCCGGCTACCCGCTTGGGCTGACCCCCTGCCTATACCGGACACCAGGAATGTTCTTCTTTGAGTGAAGCCCACCTGACCTCGGGCAGTCCCTGCAAGGCCCCTGCCAACTACACCCTCCAGGCTGAGCCTGCCTCTAGGATCTGGGGGGCTCTCAAAGGACCCAGGCCTGCAAGCCAACGACAATCGGGACAGGAAGCCAAGATTGGAGTACTGAACACTGGGCCAGCCCCCACGGCCTCTGGACAGACTTGGGGGTGAGGGGACCTGGGGCCCCCTTGAGATTTACTCTGTGGCTCTCGGGGCCAATAAAGCCAGTGTGATGATGAGGATCAGCTTGCTGGATGGTTGGGGGCTGAGGATGCCTGGTTCTGCGTGGGGTGGCTATAGTTGTGGGTTGTGTGGCAGGGGTGGGGGACTGCAGCTGGAAATGTCCCCATGAGGCCTTCTCCTGCTGGGGACTTTCTTAGGGAGTTTCCCAGGAAGGCAGAGGACGGGGGAGCAGGGAAGCGGGGAGAGAGGAGGGATGCAAGCAAGAGAGACACCAGGAAGAGGGTGAGGCTGGGCTGGCTGGAGGGGCTGACTCCAGCCCCCAACTCTGTGACCCAGCAGCCCCCATTAGGAGCAGTCCTAATATCGGGAATCGTTTGTGGCATTTATTCTGTGCCGGGCTTGTAGATATCCTCTCACTGAATCCTGTGTGGTACAGAATGTTATCCCCATTTCACAGTGGTGGAAACAGGCTCGGAGAGTTTGGGGCTCTCTATCTCCGACTCCAGATGGCGGGTGAGTGACAGAGAGGAAATCAAAACCAGGTCTGTGTGGCTCTACCTCCGGCCCCCGCCCTGCAGCTTGGGTGAGGGGGCACAGGAGGCACACAGGGAAGGACCAGAGCTGATGGTGACCCCCAGAGCGGGGAGGGCTTTTCTGGAATCCTGGAACCCCTTACCTCGACTCAGACAACCCAAGGCTCGAAAGGCAGGCACCAATTCCCTTGTCTGGATTTCCTACCTGAAACAGGGACCTCTCTGAGCCCCCAGGTTTCTGAGGTCTCCTGGTGACTCTTGAGAGCATCTCTCTCATGGGGAGATGGGGTGCTGTCCTGGGTACAGATTAGAAGCGACTGAGCCCTCACCTCTGGGCTTCTCCAGCTGCCCCCTTGGATGGAAGCAGGAGGAGTGGGTGTATTCGTGGCCTCCATCAGAGGAACAGGTTTAGGGACCTGAAACCTCACTGTCCCTGTACCGTCCAAATACCAGAATTGCTGAGGCAAATGGCTGCCCTCTGGAGCCTTGGTCTCACCATCTGGATCATAGGTATAGGGAGAGAAGAGAGCGGCCAGTGACACTAGGGGTCTTTGGTGTGAGGGCCTGGAGGGTCTTATGTCCCACAAGGTGACACCCAGGGGGCTGGAGACCCCTTTGTCTGGCAGGCAGCCTAGTCCCCTCCAGAGGCCCTCCTTCGGGCAGGCGGCCACACTGACTTCAGTCTCTGACGCTCCCTCCTCCCTCGGCATGTCCCCTGGGGCCTGGGAGGAAGCGAGCCCGGCTGGACAGCCCCAACCAACTGTCTGGTTCCCACAGACTCCAGAGCCGGGGTGGAGGGGGGACCTGCGGGGTGGGGGCTCACTGTGGTTGGAAGGGGTTGAGAAAATGCCTGGCCGACTGTGAGGTCACTCCCCACCCTGCCCTCTGGACCCCAGCCTGGAGCCCGTTGAGCAAGGGGAGAAGGAGAGAGGGTCTGTCCTGTGGCATTGAGGCAGCGTCCCTGGTGAAGGGGGCGGAGAAAGGCGTGTGTGTGCGGGGCTTGGGCCAGGAGAGAGAAGGAGGCGCCCGTGTAGGTCAGCATGTCTCAGGGAGGGGGTGTGTGTGTGTGATGCACAGACAGACAGACAGTTATAGAGACAGGGGCAACCAGATTCAAGGGGTGAGGGTTCTCTCTCAGTTGGGTCAGGGAAAGACGCCTCTGCTGGGCACTGTTCCCTGTGGTGCATTCCTGTGGCGACCTGGTGACCTCGGTCCTTTCCCAGCCTGTGTCCTGAGCTAGTAGGAGGATGGGGAGGCTGCCCTGCCTTGGGGAGCCCAGGCCTCTGCATCCTGCCAGCCCACCCTCTGAGGAGGTTTAGCATCTGCACTGGGGTGGGGGCTTGGGGAGAAAAAATCTGCGCCCCCTGCCCACCCTCTGCTCTGGGGGAACATGCAACAGGGTCAACCACACCCAGGTGCGCAGACTCAGCTCTGGGCATGAGCCCCCTCTCCACATCCCTCTCTGGCCTCCTAACATAGCTGAGAAGTGAAGACAGGCCCCCTCAGCCCCAACCCCCAAGCAGGACCCTGGGCCCAGTGCCTGCCTTGGACTCGCTCTATGAGCCTGGACCAGTGCCCATGATCTCTCTGGGCCCTGATTTCACTCCCTTTGCCCAGTTGGGGGTGGGCAGCCTGACTCTTTGAGTCTGGGTCCCACAAGAGGGTCTGACCTGGGGGGACGGCCTGGAGGAGATCCCATCCCCAGAGGTGCTGGATCAAGAAGACCAGACACCATGATCTCACATTGCCTTGTGCTTGCTGCCCAGCCCAGGGACCCCACCCTCTGGGCCTCCTGCCCTTGCATTCTTTCCATGGCCAACCGACACCCTCTGGCTCCTGCCTGGCCACCCCAACCTGGGGGGTGGGGGGGGGGGCGGGAGTGGACAGTGCTTAGCAAAGATTCAGAATGCTTAAACGGGGCCAACCCAGAGAGAGCACCTTGGCACAGATGGAGAGACCAAGGCCAGAGAAGGTCACACAGCAAGGCAGGAGCCGGTACCCACTCTGCTGCCTTAACTGTTTAGGTCTTAGGGGACAGGGACCATCCCCTCTGACTCTGCCTCAAGGACCTCCCCCCTCAGTGGATGCTTGTCTGTCTCCAGTAGGAGAGCCCAGCCCCTACTCCTCCTCCTCAGTAAGTTAGAGTGAAAAAGGGTACTGAGTCACCTTGTAAAGTTAGGCTATGTCAAAATCTAAAATGATAGAATTGGTGGTATTTCAGAATATTCCAGAATTGTTAATCACAGCAGCTCAGATTCTTGGAATATCGCAGTTGAAAGGGCGTCTCCTGCCTGATTTCTGAATCCCCTCTACATCGAGGCGTGCACGTCACGTGGGCCTCCAGGAACCAGGAGGAGCCTGCTGCCTTCCCAGCCGAGTCTGGCAGCTCTGAGCCACCGGCAGGAAGTTCCTTACCTGCTGGTCCTTTGGTCTCTGCTCTCCCTGCCCCCAAGGAGGCTACCCCCACCCGCAGGGCCGGGCCTTCCTCCGCCGGCTCCTCCACCCTCCACGTCTTATCTCCCGCCCGCCCGTCCTCCCACCCGCTTCCTTCCCTGGTTTATGGCATTCCACTGCCCACACCCCAGACAGCGCCTGGGCCAGGGGCGGGGAGACCCTCTCCTGTGGAGGGTGGGGCGCTCCAAGGCCGCCCCAGGGATGAGGAAGAAGGGGGAGGCGGCGTCGGCCAGCCTGGCACGTCTGCCTGTGGGGAGAGTAAGAACCCAGGAAACCAGGGCTCAGCCAGAACATCCCCTCCCCACACAGGCTCTCATCACCCCTGAAGGCCAGGCTGCCAGAAGCAGTAGTTACAGCAGCTCTGAGCAGGAGCTCCGGAGCCCAACTACCTGGCTTCACAACCTAGCTCTGTCACTTCCTAGCTGTGTGACCTTGGGCAAGTTGCTTCCCTCTCTGTGTTTTCCTCATCTATAAAATAGGGACACTAACAGTACCTCCCCCCGTGGGGTTGTGAGCATTACATGAGTTAATATTTGCAAAGTGCTTAGGACGGGGTCTGGCACATGCAAACTGCCATAGAAGTGTTTGTTAGGTAAAATACAAAAATATTTGGGTCCCAGAGGCATATCCCCTTGGCCTGATTTACCCCCAGGGGAAGGTCCAGCAGCTGTGGAGGTAGGGAGTATAGGGAGTGGGAAGACTGCTGTGTAGACAGGCTTTGGATTCACTTCCCAGCATCTCCACTTCCTTGCTGTGTAACCTTGAGCAAGTGGATTCACCTCTCTGAGTATTGGTTTCTTCATCTGTTAAATGGCGCCAATCATTTCAACCCCCAGGACTGGTAGGTGGGAAACCTTGTCTTGTGCACTTCATGTAAGATTCAGTCAACGAGGAATGAAGTTAGAGCATAAAACAGCTCCCCTGGAGGGCCTCGTGCCCTCAGCCCTTTCCTCTCTGCACCTTCCTTTGCAGGTGGCAAAACCTCCATCCTGCAGGTCGGGAGGTACCTAGCCACTCGCCCCCCACTCTGTTCCCACCCTGCTGGTAAGCGGGACATGACTCAGCCGGTGGGGCCGAAGGAAGTGGTTCCAGGCTAAAAACAGGCCAGAGGCCATTTAGTCACACCGTCAGCCAGACCCTGCCTAGGGCCCTGGAAAGACCTCCTGATCACAGCCCCCAGGGTACCCTGGTCTCCCTGGGGTACAAGAGGCCACCCCTGTGTCTCTGAGTCAGGGAAGCCGACTCCTCGGCCCTTCCAGAATCCTCACTCCCCGCAGCTGACTCCTCCGCATCCAGTGCCGCCTGCTCAGCGTCACCTCCTCAGGGAAGCGCCCTCACCCCCTCGTCTGACTAGGTGCTCTGACTACTCTCCCGTCTCTGCATCCTACTCGTTTCCTCCGCATGGCATCTGCTGCGATGTGGAATTACCCATTTCCACGTGTACTCCCTTTTCATTGTGTCTTCGTCTTAGAATGTAAGCTTCAGGGAGCAGGGTGGGGTCCGCCTGACTCATTTTACCCACTTCCCTAAGCAGGGGACCTGCACCAGCAGGCCCTCAGGAAAGGTTTGCTGAGTGGACGAATGGATTCATGGCCCCCATTCATCCATTCGCCATGGACTGAATCTCAGACAACCCCAGGAGCTCCTGGTTCCCTCAGAGCAAAAGCCCAGGTCCCACCAGCCCGTGTGACCCAGCTTCGTCCCCTCCTGTCCTCCCCTCACCCACTCCAAACAGCTTTGCACGTGCTCGTCCTTCTGCCTGGAACAGTCTTCCCCTAATCCCCTCGGGGCTCCCTCCCTCACGCCCTTTGGTCCTGTCCTCAGAGAAGCCCGCCTGACCAGCGCATCCCCCACGTGCCCACCAACACAGCCTAAAGTCATCACTGCCGTTCAGCGTCTGTCTCCCACTTAGAACGACACTCCGTGTGGCCGGGGATTTTTGTCTGTCAGCTGCTCGTCACCAGCACCTGGAACAGTGTCTGCTACATAGCGGGAGCTGTGGAAATAGTTGTGGAACAGACTCAGCAGCCCGTGCCAGGAGCTCTATCTACGTGTCTCATGTAAGCCCGTGTTAGCCCTGGGAGGCAGGTGCTATCTTACCCCAGACAAAGGCTCAGAGGGGCAAATAAGTAGATTCGAACCCCGTTCTGTCTGACCGGCATCCAGCCTCTCTGTCCTTAGTTTGTCTCTCCAGAGCTGTATGAGATCCGCGTCTCCCTCCCCCTGTCCCCACAATCTTCACAGCCTTTCGAGCAGACTGGGCCCAGCCTCCCCCGGCCTCCCTGCCTCCAGTCTCTCTCTGCCACTCACCTCCCTGGCTGCAGGGATCCTTCTAAACCACAGATCTGACCATGTCCCTCCTTTGCTCAAAACCATTCTGTGGCTCCCTATTGCCCTGATTCAGCCTGGCATTTGGGGCCCATGCCAACTTCTCCAGACTTGTTTCCTGCTTCCTTATATGTCAAAACCCCACTGGAATGCTCCAAGATAAGCTTGTTCTCAGCTTCAAGTCTTTGGACATGAGATCCTCTCCGCCCAGAACACCCTTCTTGCTCTATCTGGAAAAGGCCTGCTCCTTATTTGCTCTCAACTTGGACGTCACTCCACTGGAGAGAAGAGAATAGGGGTTCATGTCTTCTTCCATGTCCTTCCAGCTTCACCCTGATCCCCAGCCTCCCACCCTCTGGGATTCCAGAGGCCGCGAGCTCCCTGAGGGTGGGGACCGTGACTAACTCATCTCCAGGCTCTAGGTTGGGGCCAGGCCCAGAGCAGGGACTGAATAAATAGCTGTGATGTGATTGGATGTGTCAGAAGTCAGACTGCCTGCTTTGCATCCTGACTCCTCTATTTACTGGCTGGGAACCCATGGACCTGTTCATAAACTCCCTGTGCCTCAGTTTCCTCACCTTTGAAGTGCTGGTAATGAAAACACCCATCCATCATGTGGGGATGAAATGAGTTCACCCAGGGGAATCACTTGGTACAATGCTGGGAGCTCAATAAAGAACAGCACTGGGGTGAAGGAAGGAACAGGTGTGTGGGCAGCTGCACGAAGGGGATGTGGTCCAGGTGGGCACATCCTTCAGGACAGCGCGGGCTGCTTCACACCCTCGAGGCAGCCCTGTTACTGGCTGTGGCTTTTCCCACCGCTGCCCTGTTGGGTCCAAGGTGGCCAGTGGAATTCGAGGCCACTGGACGCAGACAGGAAAAGACAGCGTCACCAGCCCTGGTGTAATCCAAACCAGATGCGGCCTCGGACCCATGGGGGTGGTCACTGAGGGCCTGGCCGAGGCCCAGAGGCAGGAAATAGTCTTGGAGGAACGCTCTCTGGGCTGGGACCAGCCGGGAGGAGCTGTCCCATTGAGGGTGTTAACCCTTCTTAGCCCACAGGGAGGCCCAGGTCACCGTGTAGGGGAAGTTGGTGGCCCTGGCCCCATGGGGCACGGAGCACCTGGCGGCAGGTCACCGCGTCAGCATTGTGATGGGCACCACGTGGGAGGAGCCCACAACAACTCAGGAGGAGGCACTGAGGCAGGCAGGGCACACCCAGCAAGGCGCGGGGGACACTCACAGCTGGGCACCCGGGACTTGCAGAGCCCCAGCCCCAGAGCCTTGGCCCTGGCCCTGGTTCCAGCTGGCAAGCCCAAACCCACTGAGGATGCACACCCTCTGTCAGGGTGGCTCCTAGGGTGAGGAAGCTGCTTCCTCTGAGGCTGCGGGGAACAGGAGCTCTAGCGAAAGGGCTGGGGCTGGGGCCCAGGCCCGCAGAGAGGCAGGAACTCAGCCCCACACCAGAGCTGCTGCCTCAGCTTTTCCTGGGTGTGCTCTGTGGCCCTTGGAGGGAGCAAAATCTCTCTGAACTCCCATTTGCCCATCCATATCGTTCCCTTCAGGGAGCAAGGGAGGCCCAAAGGAGGCACCTGACAAATTAAAAAGAGCTTTCTACGAGGTGCTCCCGGGAGGGTGGGGGCAGAGGCAGTGATCACCCTCTTCTGCGGCTCTGGGTGGGCTTCCCGTCCAGGACAAGTTAATTTGCTGTGTGGCCTTGGGTGAGTTACTTTCCCTCTCTGAACCTGTTTCCTCACCAGTCAAACACAGTGAATGAGCACCCTGTCCCATCTCCCGATTGTCACAATGGCCTAGGAGTGGCAGAGGAGAGCAGAGCTGAGGTGGTCATTTTCATATTCTAGAGGAGAAAATTGAGGCTTGTGCTGGGAGTCAGGAGTCCTGGGTTCTAGTCCCAGCTGCGGCTGTCTCTGCTGAGGGGCTTTCCTCATTTTGGCCTCGGTTTCCCCAGCTGGATCCAGGCCCTGGATCTCTGCTCTCGCTGGACCTCATTTCCTCCCCCCCAACCACGGCGGTGACTCATCCCTCATCATCACGCTGTGTGGCCGAGGCTCAGCCTGGGTGGGGGCCAGCGAGGCCGAGACAACTCAGAGGAAATCACAGGCCCGGCCCAGCTGGCAGGTGGCGGGCGGGCGGTCAGGCGGGCAGGGATCCACGGCCCTGGGGGTCTTGCCCATAAGCACATCTCCCACCAAGAGCCCCACCCGGCTCCCCAGGGCCCAGCTCTGCCGGCTTAGACCCCAGAGTCCCCACGCCCCATCCCGTGTGGCACCTGCTACAGCAGGACTCTGCACCCACCTGCTGGAAGAGGGCAGGGGTGTGGGTGAGGACCCTGGCCTCGCCCTCCAGCCAATGTTCATGGAGGCAGGTGCGGAGGGGGACTGTCAAGGTCTCAGTCTGCAGGCAAGTCCAAGATGCTCAGCAGGGGGCAGGCAGTGTAGCAGTTAAGCACAGGGTCCTAGACTGTCTGGGTACAAATCCTGGCTGACCCAGAGCAAGCGGCTTAACCTCCCTGAGGCTTGGCTTCCCCATCTGAGGGATGGACACGAGGCCCGCCATGCAGGGCCACCATGAGCAGTCGACGTGAGCACGAACACACTGGGCTGGGGCCAGCACCCAGCAGGTGCTCTGTGCGTGTGAACTGCCATCCCTGCCATTCCCGCTGGAACCGATACGCCCCCAACAGGCGAGCCAGCTGCCCCCCAGGCGGGTGGAGGCCCCCTCTGCATGGCAGGCCTGGGGCGAGGTGGGCTGTAGCCAACGGGAAACAGCAGAGCACGGGCCTCTCCCCGCAGGCCTCCTGGGAGACGCCCATCACGGCAGGCCCAGCAAAGGCGCCGCAGGCTCTGGGAGGCTCTGCTTACATCTTGTTCTGGCGAGAAGCAGCAGGGCTCGTGGGCAGAGCCTTGCTCTGGGAGACAGAAGAGTTCCTTTCAAGCCCCAGCTTCTGACTTGTTGAGTAGCCTTCAAGTTCCTTCCCCTCTCTGAGCCTCAGGTTCCCCCTCCGTAAAATAGGAATAACAACATCCACCTCATCATCTTTCTGTGAGGAGTGAAGGAGTTAATAGACACGCAAGTGCTTAAAGAGAGCCTGGCTCACAGTCATCACTCAACAAACGCTGGCTGGTGCTCCGACCTCCCTCTCACAGATGAGGAAACGGAGGCACAAAGTGGGGAAGCAACCTGCCCAGATCACGCACTGGGCAGCCTGGCTCCTGGGGCTGCTTCGGTTACCACCATACCCCACGCTGATGGACATCACTAAAGTGCCTGGCCCGCAGCAGCGCTCAGGGCTGGTGGCCACCTGGGACCCCACCCAAGTGCACACACGCACAGAGAAGGAGGCCACGTCCAACCTGTACATTTATTTACAAGGCACAAGCTGAGAGCAGATTGGGGGCTGCCTGACGGCCTTCCCCCTCCTCCTGGGCCTGCTGACCCCCTCATCTGAGGCCGTGGGTGACCCCTGGGAGGGGGGCCCAGAGTGGCGGTTGGGCCGGCTTGGCCCTCAGGCAAGCTCGGGGGTGGTCTCCTGTGTCCCCCAGGCTTCCCCTCTCCCTCTCCGCCAGGCCTGGGCCGGGCGTCCTCTCTCTCGCCCGGAGTTCCTGTGTGTTGGTGGTCGCGAGGAAGGTGGGCGGGGGGCCGGGCCTGGGCCAGATGGTGTGTGCTAGGCCTTATCTGTTGGGAGTGGGGAGGAGGGTGAGGGCACGGAGGTCCTCTTTCACAAAGCCTGCTCTGTCTGCCCGGGCAGCTGGGCCTTAGGAACCGGCCTTGCTGCCTTCCTGCCCCACCACGAGCCTCCTGGCCACAACCGCAGAAGCCCCACACGCTGGGACCCCCAGCCCTCCCACTCCAACTAGGAGCAAACCCAGGCTGGGGATGCCCAGGTGGGGCCAAGCAGGGGTCACCAGGGCAGCAGTTCCAAGAGGAGGAGCCAGGCAGGGAACAACAGCCCGTGCATCTGGGCTGTGGCCGCTGGGCAGAGGCCTGTCCGGGGAGGCGTTAGCGGGATGGGGTCAGGCCACATCCGAGCGGCTCACATCGGGGAAGCAGTCACTGCGCGGGGGGCGTGGGGAGCCCCGAGCCTCCCAGCCTGGCGCAGCCTTGTCCCGGCCAGCCTGCCCTGGGGATCTGGCCTGTCTGCTCTGGCCTTCTGGGCTGTGTGGCCTCAGCCCTGGCCACTGTGGGGCTGCGTCCAGGCCTCAGCTGCTCCTGGGGCTCAGACCCCCAGAGCCATCAGGGCCCCCGAGCTGCTGATCTTCTTGAAGCGGTTGGCAGCGCTGACGGCAATGAAGTTTTTCTGGGGGATGAAGGAGAGGGGTTCTGGTCAGCACCAGGGCAGCGGAGAAGCTGTGGGACAGCTGAGCATCTCCTAAGGTCCCCTTTGTTCCAGAAGGGCCAGACGCCAGGGAGGGTGCAGTGCCCAAAATGGCCACAGGAAGCGCCATGACACTGCAACCTCCAGGATTCCCTCCCTCCTTCAACAGCTAGGTCAGCCAGACCAGAGTACCGCTGTGCTCAAGATGCTCCAATGGCTCCTATTTCCCTCCAAGTATAAGATAAACCCCTCACCATGGTCACAGTCCCTTCATGCTCTGCCTTCTGCTCCTCTCTGACCTCATCTCCCCTGCCCCCTTGCTCATTCCACTGTAGCCATACTGGCCACCTACCTGCTCCTCACACTCATCAACCATGTGTCTGCCTCAGGGCCTTTGCACTGGCAGTTCCCTCTGCCTAGGACACTCTTCCCTGCCAGTCCTGGAACAGCTCACCCCTCAGCTCCCTCAGGTCTTTGTTCACACGCTCCTTCTCAGTGAGCCCTCCCTGACGCCCCTATTTAGAGGTACAACCTCTCCCTTTGCACTCCTGACCATCCTCACTTATTTCTCGAGCCCTTCCTTGATCTCTTTTAATAACTCCCCACCTCCAACCGAAAGTAAGTGCACAAAAACTGAAGTCCTTAGCTTTTTGTCCATTAGCATATCCCCAGTGCCTAGAAATAGTGGACACTCAATAAATATTTGTGAAATGAAGGGAGGAGGCCTGGGCTGGGGTCAGAGACCTTTTCCTGAGCCTGAGCCCCAGATGGACGCCCCTCCCCAGGGTGGAGGGGGTGGGTGGAGGGTCAGGAGACAGCCCAGGACAAAGAGAGAAAAGCCAACACTGTTTTCCAGACAAGGCCTGGCCTGGGCGACAGCATCTGCCAAGGCAGGGCTGGTGGGGCCTGGTGCCAGGGGTTCCTCCTGCCCCGCAGCCCCGCCCTGCTCCCCACCGCGGTCCAGCAGTACCTTCCAGCGCCTCTTCATGAGGTATTTCTTAAGCAAGATCTGGGACTTGAGGCGGCGGTTACAGCGCTTGGCTTTCTCCGCCAGGTTGTTGAGCCAGGGGTGGGCGAGGCACTCGGCAGCGCTCATGCGGGCCCTGGGGGGGGGGGGGGGGGGGGCGGGGGCGCGGTGAGGGTGGGCAGCACGTCCTTGAGGAACAGGAGCCCAGCCAGCCTGCTCCTGCCCTGATGGCACCCACACACACTGGGCCCGCACACACGGGGTTCCCGTCCCGCAGAGAGACTCACCTCTGGTCCTTGACAATGAGGTTGGAGACGAAGTCTTTGGCCTCATCTGACACCGCCTCGAAGGTCTCCTCGTCGAAGTACCAGTTGCCAGATAGAACATTGTTTAGGGTCTCTGTGTCATCATCTCCCAGGAAGGGGGAGAGGCCGCTCAGCCTGGAGGGAGGGGATGGCAGGGGGCAGGGAGGCGAGATTGGAGATGCTGAGTCACCCTTGGCGAGTCAGGGGATGGGGGCAGATCCTAAGATGCAGCACCGTGTGCTGTAAAGACCCCCAGCCTCTCCAGTGGGACAGACCTGGGTTTGAATCTGGCTGGGTGACCTTTGGCAAGTCACTTCCCCTCTCTGAGCCTCACTCTTCTCATCTGTAAAATGGGCGTAATCATCCCAGCTTCCCAGAGTTACGGTGAAGAAGAGGAATGATGAGTGCACAAAAAATGCCCACTGCCCCTCTGCGCCCACCCTGGGTGGTCAAAGTTCTGCTCTCCAGAGCCCGGGGCCAGAACACTATGCCCTTCGGGGCCTTGGTTTATTCGAATTATGACCGACTGCATATCTATACCACATTACCATATTATCTATAAAACAGGTCCACAGTGCCCCTTTCCTGGTCCTCCTTAGCATTCCCTACTCCCAGCAAACCCCTGACTGGGGGAGAGGGAAAGTGGGACCACCTCACCGGGACCCCAAGGCCAATCTTGGCTCAGCTGCCCACCCAGGTGCCCCCACCCCGAGAACACCACACTCCCTCAGGGCTCACAGCATGTAGGTGATGACCCCCATACTCCACATGTCTGTCTTATCGGAGATTTGGTCGTAATTCACCACCTCGGGTGACAGGAACTCCGGGGTCCCAAAATTCACCTTCAGCTTCTCTTTGGGGTTATACCTAGGGTGAGACCAAGAGCTCAGAGCACAGCTCCCAGCCCGTTCCTGGGTGCCCTCCGCCCCTCCCCTGCCCCCTGCCGACCTCAGAGGCTCACCCTGCCCTCCCCACCCACCCAGGCGGTACCTCCGTGCCAGGCCGAAGTCGATGATCTTCACCAAGTGGCCCGTGGTGTTGACGCACAGGATGTTCTCTGGCTGAGGACAAGGGGGCAGCCTACATTGGCCTCTGACCTAGCTCACCCTCCCTCCCCATCCAGGTCCACCCAAGGCCCAGGCTCCCTGAACCAGAAGCCCAGGCTGCCAGAACGGGCAGCTATCAGAGACCCTGGGGCCTGCCCGCTCCAGGCACAGATGAGGATCCTGAGGGCCTGAGAGGGACTCGTACAAGTCCTTGCAGCACAAGGCTTCTGGGTGGGTTCAGGGGGATTTCCTTTCACTTAAGGCCATGAGAAAACAACAGTGTCCTAGCAATTCTGAGGATGGAAAAAGCGACGGCTGCAGAGAAGGGCTGTGCCCCAGGGGGGAGGACAGTTCAGGGCCAGAGCTCCAGAGACCAGAGACCGAGACAGAAACCACCAGATCAGGGCTCCCAGAGGAAGGCTCTCGGGAGCGGAGGGCTCCTTGCTGCTCTGTGTGCGCTCTCAGACGAGCTGCTCCTTCTCGCCACTTAGAGACGACAGCACCCACCAGACGTCAGGGCCCGCGTCATTGCTTTCCAGCGCTAGCTCATCAGTCCTCCCAACAGCTCTACGAGGCAGGTGCTATCGCCATCCACCCCCATCTCGCAGCTGAGCAAACTGAGGCTCTGACACAGAAGTGACCCAGCAAGTAAGGGCAGAGCCAGGACTTGACTCCACAACTGTCCAGCACTGGTCTCCTGACCTCACTTTGCCTGCCATCGGCCAACAACGACCCATAGCGCACTCCACGAGGTGGGGGCTGGGGCAGACGGGACACGAGTGGGTTGGCTCTTCCAGGACAGGGACCATGTTCTCCTGGCCTCCTTGCTCCCCACCCTCAGGGTCCAACAAAGGCACCCAGTAGGTGCTCAGCCAAGGCCCCCCGGATTCCTGGGGCCCAAGCTCAGGTGAGCATGTGAATGCAGTTACTGTGAGGCTGGTCCCTCCCCGCCCTGGGCCTCCACTTCCTCTTCATATAACACAAGGACACAGGACTAATCTGAGGTTGCAGGGCAGAAACATCTTAAATCGTTAACAATGTTTAAAAAGGCAGGAGATTTCGCACAAAACTCCTGATTTCCTGATTTTGAGCACCTCCTCAAACACCGGAAGCCCCAGCCGCACGGCCACACACTGCTTGGACTGAGTGGCAGCTGAGCCCCTGAGATGGGGCGGAAGTCCTCCAGACCCCGGGACTCCACCACCCTGACCCGGCCCCTACACGGTCCCGTTATTTTCGGAGCTCTGTGGGCATTTAAGTTGCAGCCTCTAAGGAGGGGCATTCTGAGGGCCCTTGTCGAGCTGCCGCGTTCACTCCCAGCTGGCTCCTGAAGACTTTAAGAGCTCCACCTGGCGTCCCACCAAGACAGGGAAGAAAGAGAGGGCCCAGGGTCCATGGTCCGGGGAAACAAGACAGACTCAGACCTCCTTTTGGAGGAGCTGGGACTTCCTGAGAAGCTGGGAGGCCTGGGAAATGGCTCACCCAACTTACTTGACTGTGAAAACCTCTTTTTTGATGAAAAACTTATTGTTATCCCGAAAAAAAGCACATTCTTGGATGCAGAGGCTTGTGGCTGAGCTTCTTCCCAGGGCACTACGTTTTGGTTGGGGACCCCGCTCTGCCCCCAAAGAAAAGGGCTTTCCCGGGGGAAGGGCAGGCCTCCCAAGGCACCGCAGAGTCAGGAGTCACCCCTGCCCTCCCCTTTCCTAACCCCCAGTCCCTCCAAACCATCAGCACCCCAGCTCTGCTCTGTTTGCGGAACGTGCCCATCATCTGGCCACTCCCTCCCCGCCACTGCCACTCTGGCTCCAGCGCCCGTCACCTCTCTCCCGGTTTGTTACAACAGTCCTCTGAATTTCCTGCTGCCACACTGGGCCCCCTCAAAGCCATGTGCCTACCTCCTTGCTTCCCCGCGTGTCAGCGGGGATGACAGCGGCACGCCTGTCCCGGCGGGGCCGGAGGGAGGGCCGGCGCTCTGCGCAGCCCTGAGCCCTCAGAAGCTCGCTGCAGGGTGAGGCCGCAGCAGCCCCAGCGTCTCCTGGGCTGCTTCAGGCCTCTGAGCTCCGCCCTGTGCCTGCTTCTCCAAGTTCACCTTGTACGTCTCCCCACTACTCTCACGTCCTACTTCCCCACACTTTGAACCGTTTCAAATGATCTATTCATTTGGTTATTATTTTATAAATGTCTGTTTCCCTGACAAACCCTGTAGACCCCCTTAAACAGGGGTGTGTCCTTCGTCATTCCTATGGCAAGGCCCGTGCCCAGCACAGCGCACAAGCCGGTACTTGGTATATGTCTATTGAATGAGTGAATGAAAGGACTAGCCACTTAGCTGTGGGTGCTAACCCTACCCACCCAGCATTCATATTCCACTCCTCCACTGGCCTTGCCACTTATCCCACAGACATTAACACCTGCCGTGAGGACGCTGCTCCCGCCTACTCCACACCATGCCCACATCACCAAGCTCCAGGCAGCCACTACCGGTTGATCAGAGCTGGTGTGACACATAAACCCTATTTGCTCCCCCTGACCTGCCACGTGCAAGGTACCGGGCAAGGTCAGAAGAGGGACATAAATGTTCTTTCATTAAACATTTCTGTTAGTGCCTATCACGTAGGTATTGCTGCGCTGACACTATACGTACTGATTTGTTTTTCTGACTCCCCTTCTAGAAGGTAAGCTCCATGAGGGCAGGCATTTTTATCTATTTTGTTCACCACTGGCTCTCCACCACCTAAAACACTGCCTGGCATACAGTGGGCCCTCAATAAATACGTGTTGAATAAACGGACATTCACAGTGCCTATCGGCGGCCGGCCCTGAGGCAAATGCTTTTGCAACACTTACTAGCAAGTTCTGTGTGTGAGACACTGAGCTGGGGGCTCACGGGACTGCAAGAGACCCTGTCAACAAGTACCCAGTCCTAGACCAGGAGTCCTGAGAATGGGACCAAGTCTTTTTTTGTTCTCTGTTGTATCCCCAGCTCCTGGTACTTAGTAAGTGCTCAATAAATCCTTTTTGAGTCTACAGATGGAAGGATGGATGGAGGACGAGGAGGAATGACTGGAGGATGGAGGCATGGCTGGCTGTGACGCTGACTTCAGGTGGTAGGATGCTGCTCCCGACCCCTTCTGGGAGGCCCCAGCTCCAGTACCTTGAGGTCCAGGTGCAGAACCCTCATCTTGTGCATGAAGAGGATCCCATCGCAGATCTGCCTGACAAACACCATGGTGTCCACCTCAGTCAGCTGGTAGTCCTCATCCACAATCCTCTCGAAGAGCTCGCCGCCCTCGATGCTGTGTGCACAGACCCCTCTACAGGCTTGGTTCTGGGCCCACTGGCACCCCCACCCGGCCCCCTGCCCCCACTGCTGGCACTCACTACTCCATGAACAGGACGATCTCGTGAGAGGTCTCGATGGCTGCATAGAGCTGGATCAGATTGCGGTGGTTCAGCTGGTTCATGACCTCGATCTCGAGCATCACCATTTCCTGGGGACCGGGGGAGTGAGGGGTACCATCTGGGCATCATCACTCTCTGCCCTCCATCCGTGGCACCGGCGCCCTTGACCAGACCACTGCCAGCCTCCTCCTCCCTGGCCCCTTGCCTCTCCTCTCCCCACCTCCAAGCCTGTGTGCTCGCCACCCCGCCATTCCTGGTGGCTCACCTTTTCTCCACTGGTTTTCCTCTCCTCTTCCTGACTGAAGATGGGGATGCCCCAGGACCCAGTGGTCCCTGCTCATCCCTCCCGTCTCTACAGTCTCCCTGTCATTCTCCTCAAGTCCTATGACTTGACATTCCATCCAACTGTGATGGACTTTCAAGTACATGCCTCCGCCTCCAGGTGCTCCCTTGAACTCCAGATGCCCGGATCTCCAACGGCCTAACTGCCATTCCCCTTGGATGTCTAACAGGCATCTCAAACCTATCATGCCCAAAATTAAACAATTGATGCCTCTTCCCCACAATCGAGTTGGCCTCAGCTTGCCCATCAGCTAAAGGGATACCACTCTTGCCCCAGGTGGGCAGGACAAAAAGTTAGCAGCTATCCCAGCTTCCTCTCTTATCTTCGCTTCCTCCCACCCCCCATCAGTAAACCCTTTGACACTACCTTCAAACTAGATTGCAAATCCAACAGTTTCTCACCTCCTCCACCACTGCCTACCTAGTCTAAGCCGCCATTATTTGTCACTTTCAGAAAGTTGGCAAGCCAGTTGTCACACTGGTAGCTTGAAATCAGCCGTGGCAGGAATATTTACACCAGGGAAATTGGCGAATCCTACAAACCAGACCCGCCCCCCAGAGCGTGGTATCGTCCCCCCAGTGGCTCCGTTGCTCCATTATTCCACTGCTTCGTTCCTACCTCACCCTCCAGGCCACTTCCTCGGAGAGGCCTGGCCTCACCACCCTATCTGAAAGGCCTCTTCAGCCCCACACTCCCTGGCCCTTACCCGGCTCTATTTTTCTTCCCGGCACTTCTCAGTTCCTGAGACTATGCCTTTTGTTTTGTTTGCTTTCTAGCCATCTGTCCCTCTTCTCTAGCGTGTCAGCCCACCAGGACAGGGACTTTTTTAGTTCACTGCCATTTCCCTAGCACCTGGAAGAGTGAATGGCGGAAGAAGTGCTCAGGAATCACTTAACCAGTCGCTGCCTCCAGTTAGTGTAGACAGCACATGTGTCTTGGGCGTCTACGCTGAGCCAGGTCCATGATAGAGGCCTGGAGACCCAGCAGTCAATGGTACAGGCCCAGGCGCTGTCAAGGGGAAGAGGCAGAGAAAGACAGAGCCACAGAAAACTCGTGCCTTCCAGATGTGCCTCGCGCCATGACAAGAAGGCAGGGCTGCCGCAGCTGGAGCTGCCTCTCAGGCTCTTTCTGGGCTCTGCGCCACCGCACGTGCAGGCCCTGCCTAGAGTGCCCATAACCTCACTTCTCCTCGGCCCCAGCTCAGCTCAAAGGCTCCCAGCAGGTGCCTGCCATTCCGGCCCTCAGGCCTTTCCTTCCACAGGCCCCTCTGCTTGAAACTCTCTTTCTGGCCTTCTCCACTGGAAAATAGCTCCTCCTTCTTCAGAGCCGTCATTCAGGAGACGCAGGTTCAGGATGCGTCCCTGACCCCAGGGCTGGGTCGGATCCTCCTCTGCCCCCTTCTGCCCCTGCCCTAGCTTTCCCAAGTTACAGCTCTCACTACACAGGTTCCAGGTTGTCATCACCTCCTCACACACCCGGCTCCCTCACTCCCTGTGGCCTCTACCTGCATTCATTCATTCATTCATTCATTCATTCATTCCTTGAACAAACACTGCCCTCGCCTCCTCCGAACTATGCCCAGGCTGGGTGCTGGAGACACCCTGGCTCTCCTGAGGGCGGGGCCCACATTCGCTTCACACTGGGCCCCCCACTGCCCAGCCCGGGGCCTGGCCCAGAGCCTGCACTCATCAGTGTTTGCTGAATTGAACCAAACAGAGGGCAGAGAGATCCCATGCCTAGAAGGGGAAGTCCCCAAGATAAGTCCACTAACTGAGGGGTCTGCTCTACGGTTCGGGCATCAGGCCCTGGGGCAGGGCTGTCTGTCTATCTGTGTGACACCTCCAGCACATCAGGGCTCGCACGCCAGGGTCCCAGCGCAGACGTGGGGGTGGAGTGAGCTGAGAGGCACCCACTCGAAGGATCCCCTCCCCCTCCTAGGATCCAGCCCCCACTACCTTGTCTTTGGGCGTCTGTTTCTTGATAACCTTGGCTGCCAACTTGAGGCCTGTGGCTTTCTCTGTGCAGGTGCAGACTGCTCCAAACTTGCCGCTGGAGAGAAAAGAGGCTGGGAGTGAGGGGGGTGCGAGGGGCACAGGGCTGAGGGGGCCCTGGGCTCTGTTCTCATCTGGATCCTCATCTGAGAGATGGGGGCACTCGCCCCAGCCAGCCCTGACTCCCTCCTGAAGCTGTGAGCTCTGCTGTGGGGACAACGGCTGAATCACACAAACCAGGGGTGCAAGAAGTGTAGGCCCATCCGAAGGACAGCCCCTGAGGTGACAGCTCACAGGCTTGTGGCAGGTAGGGGCCCTGGGGCTCTGGGCCCCTGGGGAGGGCAGCTTCAGGGCTTTTTACAAAGCAGGAATCACCTTGAGAGGGTGAGTGTGGTGCCTGAAACTGAGAGACAGTAAAATATCGTGTGTTTCCTGCAGGAAACACCAAGTGACTGATGGTGTGTCTGAGTGACAGTGACGTGAGTGCATATCAGCCTGTGTAACAGCTTGCGTACAACGGGTGTGACCCCATAGAAGTAATATGTCCACATGGACATGTCCACTTGGGGTGTGTCTGGGCCTTGAATGGAGAAGACATGAGGCCCTGGGGGCTCGGTGCTCTCCTGCCTGTGGGCCAGGGGCTCGGGGTCCCAGCTCTCACCCGCCCAGCGCCTCCTTGGAGTTCAGGCTGAATTGACTGCTGACATTCCCGGGCCTCAGCTCCACGATGCGGTGGGGGAAGGGGGCTGGGGGTGGCGGGCAATCATCTGGGGAGGCAGAGCAGAACCATCACAGTCAGTGCTGGGGGCTGCTGAGGATTCACGCTGGCACCACCCCCTCCTGCCTGGCCTGAGTCCCCATCCAGGGAAGTTCACCAAGTGATACCTGGGGGACAGGTGGCTCCAGGATATGGGCTAGGGGGCCCAGATTCCAATTTCAGCTCTGCCACCAACACACAGAATAGCTTTGGGAGGCCTCTGCCTCTGTCAGAGGGGGCTCAGCTGCTCCCGGCACAACAAAGGGGATGGCTGATTGGACTTCGACCCTCCCACATTATAAGGTATGAAGACTCCATCCCAAGCTGTCCACATTTCCATTAAAGAAAAAAAAAGCAACTATCATGGTAGAGTTCTAGATCGGGGTTGCTAGGTCTGAATGATGGGGTAGGTGGTGGGACCTGCCCACGGTCCCCTCTAACACCACCACAAGCTGGCCTGACCTGTGGAACGGGCGTCCAATCTGGGCCGAGGGAGGAGACACGGACGGAGATGTTTGGTAGGGAGAGGCTGCCACCTAGCGGCAACCACGGGGAACAGTGGGCCCTGGCGGCCGACAGGCTGAGTCATCGGGAATGGAAACCTCTTTATAAATAGTAAGAGGCTGCAGGGATGCCGGGATGGCGATAAATCAGACGGCTCTTGGAGGTTGTTCAGGTCCCGTTACCCCGAAGATGTGATTTCTGGGCGGGGCGGGGCGGGGCGGAGGTCTCTGCCGCTGCTCTGCTAGGGGAGGAGGCAGGGCTCCTGGCTGCCGCCCAGCCGCCAGGCCCTCCCACCCTGTCTGGGTGGCTCTGTGCCGCTCACCAGGCAGGCTGGCGGGTCTCCCAGGGCACCTCGGCCTGGAGAAGGGGGGCTGTCAGGACATTCTGGGCTCTCCTGACCCCATCTCACCCCACCCCCAACCCTGTCGTACCCCTGCCCAGGCCCTCTCCCTATTCACCTGTTGGCCAAGCTCACTCATGCTCATGGGTCCCTGGTGCCGGCTGAATAATCCACTGACTCCTTGTCTGATCGTTAGTTAAGGCCACTCCACAGCCCTGCCCCATCCATCTCACGTGCCCAGCTTCCCTGGTCACTGCTCCCGCACACAGACACCTGTGCTCCTCAGCTCACCAACCCTCTGTGGCTCCCTTGACCCTTGTCAGCCCCTCCAGAACGCAGTTTAACTACCAAAGCCTGGCATTCGAGCCCTTCCACACACTGACTTCATATTCCACTGTTTAGAGAGTTGGTGTTGGTCCAATAACCTGACTGATTTTTTTTCAAAACCCCATTTTAGACAAAGTAGAAGAAAGTCAAAAGTGAGCCCTGGAGCCAGGCTTGTTCCGACAGGTTCAAATCCCGTCCCAGCTATGGATTTTTGGACACTCACTCCATTTCCCCTTTTCTGAGCCTCCATTTTCTCATCTATCAAAAAGGAATAGGAACTTGTACTTCCTGGGGTTGTGTGACACTTGCATGGATCTGCCTGGGTGAGGCAGGGCTCAGAGCAGTGCAGTCCTCTGAACAGGGAGACATGGGGGTCCCTTCCCTCCTCCCTCAGCCCCAGGGCAGCCCCAGCGCCCACCTGCCCCTGGCCTACCCAAAATCTGGAAGCAGTCCTCCTCCCTGGCGGTGGGACAGAGGGCTTGCCCCACCTCCGATTTCTCCGAGGGAACAGCCTGGAACTCGATCCCCCTCGAGGTATCCCCTTGCACCTTAGCCTGGCCAGCTTGGCCTGGGGCCTTCTCTTCTGCTTCCTTCTGGCTGCCTTCCGGGATGTTCTTCCCTCCTTCTGGTGCCTTGGCTGGCCCAGGATCTGTGGGGCCAGGGGTCTCCGGCACCCCTTCAAAGATGAGCTCCAGTGCCTCATTTGGGGGCTTCTCAGCCAGCAGCTTCTCAGAGCTAGAAGGGGGGAACACAGAAGTGACACCCTTAGCAGCCACAGCCCCTCTGCGGCCTCCAGCAGGATGCTTCCAGATCCTCATCTGCGATCTGGAGTTGATACAACCCTGCTCCCCATCCCAAACTCCCAGGATAATGTATCTGAAGCCACTTTCAGCAAAATCGAGGGATGTTAATAATAACATAAATGTCTGTGGTCATTATCTTGACTACCAAAGCACTAATAACTATTAGTAGGATTGTTGATTTGGTTAACCATTATGTGGATTCAATTAGGGAGATTATGTAGCTCTCGATGCATAAAAACTGTGGCAATACAATTGATATTAATACACAAATCAAACTGATATGGTGTTATTGTTGTGGTTTACAAAAGATCACTAATAACCTCATTAACATAATTAGCATTCAGGTAAGTATAACTGGTTCCATCATAAGCCTGGTGCTAGATTATGGTTATGCAAGTATTAGTAATGATATACCAATCCGGTTGTTAGTCATCTTTCCGTATTACACTGATAATTATATTAAGAGGAAGTGTTCTCCTTTCCTCCTGCATCTCAGCCCTGCCCTTGGCTAGACCCAAGTTCACAGAGTAAGGGGAAGTCTGGACTCCAGACGCCCAGAGAAGAGGTCTTTGAGGACCTCTCCCGTCTGACATTTCAGGCTTCTATGAACTATCACGAGGTCTTGGTTTCTGCAGTGGGACAAGGAGGTCAGACCAATGCCCAGGACAGAGGAGCCGAATGTCAGAACTACCCAATCCAGCACTGAATGTGATGACAACGATGCCCAAGACACAGGAGCTAAGCACAGGCCCTGGGGACAGAGCTGCAGGACCCTTCTCTGCTCCCAGGCAGGGGACCTTCACCTCGAGATGGCAGCAGGACAGCTGGGGCTGTGCAGAAAGGCCGGTGAGCCCCTCCTGGCTGCTGTTTGGCCCTCAGCCTCTTTCTTGTGCACCTTGGACTCTGCAGGGTTCTGGCTGCCTGAGGTACCCTGCTCGGCACTGGGCTTCCTGATGCCTGCCTCAGCCGTTGCAGTCTGCTGGGGCAGGGCTGCCGGCTGCCCAGCACTGCCCTCCGCAGGCCCCCCACCCAGGTCACCTTCTCCCTCCGGGCCCTGGCTGCTAGGTGAGGGCTGGGCCGGGGCACCATCTCCTTTTGCTAAGGGAGGGGCTTTGGCATCTTTCTTCATGTGGAGTGGATCAGATTCTTTCTTTGCATCTGAGGAGCCAGGTTCTTTCTTTGCATCTGGGGCTCCAGGTTCTTTCTTTCCTTCTGGGGCTCCAGGTTCTTTCTTTCCTTCTGGAGTGCCAGGTTCTTTCTTTCCTTCTGGGGCTCTAGGTTCTGTCTTTCCTTCTGAGGCTCCAGGTTCTTTCTTTGCATGTGGGGCTCCAGGTTCTTTCCTTCCTTCTGGGGCTCCAGGTTCTTTCTTTGCATCTAAGGCTCCAGGTTCTTTCTTTCCTTCTGGGGCTCCAGGTTCTTTCTTTGTGTCTGGGGCTCCAGGTCCTTTCTTTCCTTCTGGGGCTCCAGGTTCTTTCTTTGCGTCTGGGGCT